>NW_010972820.1:3945972-4237750 GCF_000737465.1 Haliaeetus leucocephalus | reverse complement strand
GGGCCGGGGCCGGCCGTCTGCGTGCGTGTGCCCCGGGGCCGGGCGCACCTCGGCGGGAGGTACGAGGTCGCTAATAAAGGCCGGGTCCCGGTCTCCTCTGGGTCTGTTTCTGGTCTTGGCCCCCGTGTGTTTCGTGAAGCGGGGACAGCAGGAGCGTTGTCACGTGGGAAACGGCACCGGTGTTGAACGGGCCTGAACACTTCCAATACGTAGTACTGGTACTAGTAAACGTGGAGAGCGAGAAACGAAGAATGAAAAACCAGCACGCGATCATGTAGAGTGTCTTCCCTTTTGAATACTACTTGCTTCGTTTTCGTTGGTAATGGTAAACTGACGGCTTCGCTTGTGAAATGCAGGACAATCTCTAGCATCCGAAGGCGTACCCTTCAGGCACTTTGGGAGAGTGTATCATGCTGGAATTAAAATAATACCTTTATTTGAAAGCTTTTATGAGTTCTGAATTGTATTTTGTTGTCTTTAATTTACTAACATTTTTGTGGACCCTTTTGAATCTTTAGGCTTTTTAAAGAATTGACTGTGAAATAGCGCTATTGAAATGGAACTGGTAGCTGTCACTTTTGCAGATTAAAGATCTAATACTCAAGCTGAGTTATTTTCTTGAGGATTGACTTGACTTGAGTCTAGTCATTGAGTAGAAAAAAACATTAGAAATTCCAGAGAAGATGCAACAAGGATTATGTACATCCACATGGTAGCTTGCAGAGATAAATTTTTAGGAGGAAGAAAACTAAATCAGCCGTCAGTTCAGGTGCAAGTTGGCTTTCATCTGAAGAACACATTAATTATATCAATTAGGTGCTGAGTCTAAACACACAGTGCTTTTCAGCAGATGCCATTAATGAAATCATTTCCTGTGGATCTGACTTACTTCTGGCCATTACAGAGTAAACTTGCATCACCCTGGAATTGGATTTGTAGATATTTGAAAGAACTCTCTTCCCATTTATATGGGAACACTGACCAACTCCCAACTAGGGCCTTTTTGCGTTGTATAAATTAGTTTAAATATTAAACCTGCTCAGTTTTCTCTAAAAGCTAGCTTGGCCTTTGGAAGAGGTGAGATCAGTAGTTCCATTGAATCAGAGAGAAGGTAAGAAATTGTCAAATGGCAATATTTTGTTCAGGTAGTTCTGTGTTGATGGACCTTTCTTTGAAGCTAAACTTGAAGTGATACTTAGGTGGGCTTTCTCGAAACTAAGAGGAGTGCACACTGCTCTTTTTCACCCTTTTGTTTTCTTCTTGCTCCTTCCTTCCTGCAGCCAACATGTATGTATTTGAAAGATATCATCGTGTTTCTCCTCCCGATAACGTATCTCACCTGGGTTTGTTTTATCTTTCCTAGTAGGTAATGTCTTCTATGTTGCTGGTCACTTTTGTTATCCTCCATTACATCTTTCTAAACCGGTATGTGTCTTTCTAGAGACAGGGTGCATAACAAAGACAACAGTACTCTAAATGAGTCTTTTAATACTGACTAGTGGAAGGACAACTTGGTATATTTTAAGCCCTTACTCTTGTCTTCAAATATTAATGTTTCCTGTCTTTCCATGTCTTTCGGTGTTTCCAGCATGACAAATGACATGATGATTGTCACTTGCTGTAGTCTGTAGATGTTTTTCTGCAAAACTGCAGCTAATGTGCTGTTTCTTGGCATCCTCTGTTTTTTCAGTTTCTTACTCCTGGTTTAATGTATTATGTTTTACTATCCATGTTGGATATAGTTCTTTCAAGATAATTGTAAATTGTAACTTGGCCCCTAAAATAGTTGCAGTCCCTTTTATCTCTGTGTCAGTTACAGGTTTAGTAAGTGTACTCTTAATTCTGTTGTCAGGAAGAACATTTAGAGTTGAAAAATCTTTTCTTGTAGAGTTAATACAAAATTTGTCGTTCGTAAAGCAGCAGTGTGTATTTCTGCAGGTTCTTGTTAAACTACAATTCCTTCTCTGAAAAAAGTTATCCTTTATAAATACTGAACTGAGCTCAGGCTGGTCCATGTTCTTCCTATGTGTTTCATTCCTCTTACATAGTCATAGGAGCTGCTTTTGGGGTGGGGAGGTGGTTGGGGGAGGGAGAGGCACATGTTGTTCGCTGGATAGCTATAATGTAAAGTTTATTTGGAAGTTGTTAAATGTGTGATTAATTCTAGCTCATATTAGTGTTCTGAGTACCAAACAGGTTTCTCTTTCTGCCTACAAAATTTGCTGGAAGTCCTCATTACTCCAAATAACAGCTTAATGTTTTCCTGGTAAATTCTTTTTAGTACCAATTGTTGAAGTTGATGTTGAACACTTTGGTTTAAAAAAATGCATAGGCTGCAAATCATGCTTTAATGTTTGGAGAAAGAAGAAAAAGCAAAATCTCTCTAGTGTGGAAAAACTTAACTAATTAAAAGCAGTTTAATAAATGACCTGTATGTGTAGTTGGAAGTTTGTTAGAAATATGATAGCTGATGTCCAAACCAAGAAGAGAAGGAAACAAGGGTTGGACCCAGAAATAGATTTAGACACTTTAGGCTCCTAAATCCCAGATTGTAATCCTCAGAATCTCTGTTGTCATCTCACCCTGTAGCTCTGTTTTCAAACAATGTTTGTCTAGTGTCTCTCTCCTGTAGCAGCTAGTAGCAGGTGCTTAAGCGATATACTGAAAAAAGAAATAAATTGCAAAACAAATACAGTGATGCCTTCACTTTTTGTATTACCTTTCAGGAGTCAGTGATTTAAGTAACTGATGATCTGCCTCTAAGCTGTTGAGTTCAGTAGCTACCAAGGTATCTGGCTTCCATTAATTCATCTACTTCTTTTTTGAGCATGCTTGAACTTACACTATTTTTGGCATCTTGTGGCAATGAATTCCCAGATTTAATTATGTTCTATATAGGAAAGGCATTCCGTTTGGTATTGTTTTCACCCTAATACTCAGTTTTATCATGTACCTCCTTATTCTTACATTATGAGCAATAGTCAGTCATTCTGCATTTACCCATTCTTGCTTTTTTTAAATACCTCATCACATCACAGAAATGAGCAATTTTGTGTTTATTGCAAGCACAATCCCTATGGGATCTACAGGCAGGGCATTCTTTGCACTCATCTCTCTCTGAGGAATTTGATAGCCTCTGTTTGCACAAAGCAATGCGAGTATGTTCTTGTATTGGGTTTAGGAGTTAACTTTCATCATAGCCGTAGTGCTTTAGATTTGCAGCTAAAAAAGCATTGGTAACACACCAATGTTTTGGCTGTTGCTGAACGGTGCTCGCATAGCATCAAGGCTTTCTTTTTCCCACCCTGCCTGCCCAGTGAGTAGGCTGGAAGTGGGCAAGAGGTTGGGTGGTGACACAGGTGGGACAGCCGACCCGAATTGGCCAAATGGATGTTCTATACTGTGTGTTGTATGTGCAGAAATAAAAACTGAGGTAGAGGAAGAAGAAAGGGCTTTTTTTGCTTCCAGTGTGTCTTTTGTTTGGAGATTGGTGGGACATTGGTCTGCCTGTGGGATGTGGTGGGCAGTTTCTTTTCCTTCGCTTGTGGGTTGTTTGGTTTTGGTTTTTTTTTCCTTTCCTTCCTCTATTAAACCATCTATATCTCAAACCATATATTTTCGTACTTTTGTTGTTTCTGTTTTCTCCCCTGTCCCACTGCGGTGTGGGGTGAGCAAGCAGCTCTGTGGCTGCTGGCCAGGGTCAGCCCACCCCAGCACTTTGCACAGACACCTAAAAATGGGATTGAAGCAAGAAGTAGCAGCATGCTCTGGTTCTGTGGTAACAGTGCTCACTGAATTAACCAGTGGTGTGAAAGATCCCTATGCCCTGTGTTCCTTGAGGTTATTCTAGTCACTTGGTACAGAATATTTCTCTGGAAGTTGCACACAGCTTTGTATAGTTTATTGAAAATCCATTTGGCTAGGGAGAAACCAAGAAAGACTGAATTAGGCTACAGTGGCTATGCTGGACTGCTTGAGCGTTTACCAGTTTGTCCTTGCTAAAAGGGCACTTGGTGGTTTCTGTGTTTTATTCAGTATATTAACGTGTGGACTAGAGTTTGGTGGCCAGCCTCTAGATGAGCGCATCTCTCCAAGATGCAAATTAAAACTAGTGTTCTTTTTCTGGCTTGTTAAATCTTGTTGATGCTAGAGAAGGATATCTTTTAACAGGAAGGCAGAGATTGTTTTACCTATCTGATATTTTAGGGAGGGAAAAGTTGCTAGCTCTCCCTTTTCATTGTATGCTGAGTTTAGGATCGTAGCTTAGGGATGTGGATTATACATCTCCCTAGACTTTCCCATTATTTGTTCTATGGTGTGTATTTACTCTGAGCCATCTGTTACTCTTGCTTGCCCAAAGGCATGTTGGAAGTTTGGCCTGAAAAATAAACTGAATCTGATATTACAGGCCTGAATCTTAATCATAAGCTGGTCATACAGTAAGAATAGATGATCATGGAATGATGGGTTGCTGGTGAAGCATTTATCATGTGACTTGTGGAGTAAATTTCAGTTTTTGACTTGTAAAACATTCTGAGGAAGTTGTGAGAATAAGTAGATGAGTTTGTAGAGTAGTGACTGACTTGCATGTGTTCAAATATTTCTAAAAACATAGACAAACATTTATATCAACCACTCCTTTCTTTGAAACCAGTGAAGATTGCTGAACTGAGTTTCTTAGTCAGTCTGTATTTGGAAACTGGATTCTAATTAATTTGTTCAAGAAATGTGAAGGCATTGCTCTTAGCTGCTACTCTAAGGGGGAACAATTTGTCCTGTCCTTGAAAGATTAGGGAAGAGTAAAGAGGATCTTTAAGTCCTCACTTCCATTTCTTCCAGGAAATTTATTATTTGTGGTGAGTTGACCCCAGCCAGCAGCCAAATGCCCACCCAGCCTCTCGCTCACTCCCTTCTGCTGTGAGACAGGGAAAAAATAGGAGATGTGTAATGGTTGCTTGGGAAGACAAACACCGTAAGCATGGATGCCCCTGCCCCTGCTTCTCATTTCCCTGAGTTTTTATTGCTGAGCATGGCATTATATGGTATTGAGCTGTGATACCTCTGAAGCATCAATATAAATAAAATGCTTGAGTATGTATTTTTCTTGTTAGTGTGGCATTTTTGTTTATGGGGAGTGTTTAAAAGCTGACTTTATAAATCCGAACAGTTTGTATATCTGCCATGCTAAATACTCATGATAATTGTTCAAAGGCTTTTAATTCTTAAATAGGAGAATCTTGACTAATGTGTGTTTTTCTTAGCTTACAGTGCAATTTTTCTAAAACACGTTTTAAGAAATTTTATGTACATTCTAACAGAATATAACTACATTTCTAGAAATGTAACCATTTAAAAAATTGCACAACTGGAAAAAATCTTGCTTTAACCTCCTTAGATTACTAGAGGCATAATGTGGCTATTTTCCTTCTCATTGTATCAGCCAAGAATAGTAACATAATGCCTCAATTTTTGTTCTCCTCCCCATTTTCTCATGGAATAAGCACTCATTTCTGATGTTTACAAGCTTTGTGAAAAGATGGTTAGGGGTTTCCTCACTGTTGGAAACCATACAGGTGTCTTTCTCAAAGTATGCTCTTGCATGTATTGCCAACATAGGCAGTCAGCCCAGGAAGGGTGGGCAGCAGCTGTTAGTTTTGATTCTAGTTTGCACGCATTGTAATATTACAGGAATGCAGTACTGCTTTCTTTTTTCTTAAGTTCTAATTCTAAACTGTAATAATATTAAATTATCCATGAGGAAGCTGTTATTTGCTGGTCATCAAATAGCTGATGTGCCATTCGAAGTGCTTGCGTGGCATGTGAGCTCTGAAGAGAAGACAAAGGACTCTGTCTCTAGTAATATTACTTTATGGGACTATGTGTCTATTCAATAGTTGAGTGTTGTTTAAATGTATTATTAATTTAACTTTTTTTTTTCTTGGTAGAAGGGCCTACCATAAAGGAGGTATGCATGTTTTCAGGCTGTAGGGGTATACTTAAAAAGGTGCTCTTTGCATTTTTTTTTCCACAGATTTTTAGGCTGAAATTTGGGGCATTTTTTTTTCCCCTACATCCTACCAATGTTAAATAAGAGATTAAAAAAATTTGTACTTAAGCCAGATCGAAAGCGGACAGTTGTCTGCCTTGGGACAGCTTCTGATATGTCTGTTACAACCTTGGGTTTCTTTACAACTCTCTTTGCAGGGGAGGAGGTAGTATTGCCTCCAGGCAGTAGGAGGAAGGTCTGAAGGGGGAGGCAGCCCCAAAGGTACCTGGAAGGCCGGGGTGGTTTGAACTGTGCTTTCAGCTTTTCCTCAACTGAAAATGCTTGTCTTGATAGGTTGATTTTGGGGAATCTGTATGCATTTTCCCTGCATTTCAGTATTTGACCATGTTATGTCAAACTGAGCTCTACTTTGATTGTGGCTCTGTTTGCTTTTCTGATAGGAAATACAAACTTTCACTTTTTTAACCCCCGAGCTGGACTGAACCCTCAGTGTGCCATGATGTGGATCCAGTAAGGGAGGGCTGTTAGACCATGAGGTGTTCAGTCATGAGGACATACCTTTGGAAAAGTATTTAAATAAGCTGACAGAGACTTTTAGGAGGAATGTTAGAAAGACTGAGGGGTAGCATAGTGCCAACAAATAAATAGTTGTCTTATGGAAGACATTGGTCATCGGCAGAGATGATTGGCAAGTCATCTGACTTAAAAGACTAGCTAGAAGTCACTTTGAATGAGAAGGCATGTCAGGATTTCTTGTTAGCTGTTTTATGCAGGAATAAGCTATCCAGTAATTGATACCGCCCTCAAAATACCAAGCTGTGGTCAGAAAACAAAACTGGTAGAATTTGTTTTGCGTTGTGTAGATCTGTATCTTTTGTGTGTGCCTTACAGTTTTTTGTCCAAAAAGACATTTGGATTTTCACCATATGTCATAGTCGTCTATGTCCAGGTATAGCTATGTATTATCTGTGAGAGATGGACCTGACTGCACACTGAAGCTGACGTATTCCTGATAATTCCTCACGTTGCGTAAAGGTGCTCGGACAGGTTTGTATAGACAGTATTTAACAAATCTTTCTAGAAGAGTGGTAACGTGATGATTTTTACCTCTTGCACAATTAATTACACTTAGGTGCTTCTTGTGTACTACCATGAGCTATATCTTTGCAAGAACACTTTCAGTATGATTATTTTCTGCTTCTTGCTTTTCTTCTTGGGTTGCTGAAGGGTTTTGACATATAGATGTGTCCATTCTTTCCCTTTATGTAATGTAAGGTCATTTCACTATCCCAGATCAATTTCAGTGATGTTTTAAAGTGAAGTGTTGTGGGAGACCACCTTCTGATGTTCTGAAGGGGCTAATAGACCTGTAAACTGTTCTCCTGGGAGAAGGCGAGGGGATGGATGACTAAGAAACAGCTCCCCAGCATGGTTTAGAAGCAGTGCTAGAATGGGAAAGCTTGTTTTGGTAAGCTTTTCTTGTGGCCACCTTCAGAACTTTTGTAGTCTTTGGTATGGTAATCAGCTGTGGAGGTACAATTAAGCCCTGTTGGTGGCAAGATTCTGAGTCTGCTCAAAACCAGGAGAGAAGCATACCAGAGATGTAAAACCAGACAAATACCCGTTGAGAACTGCCAGGGCATTGCCAGGATGTGCAGAGAGGCAGTTGCAAAAGCAAAACTTCAGCTCTAATTGAAATTGGCCAGAGATGTCAAAAACTGCAAGGAAGGGTTCTTCATGTAGGTAAACAACAAGCAGAAACAGAAGGAAAATATTGGCCCGCTGTTAAATAGGAGAGGTGACTTGGTCATGAACAATGCCGAAAAGGCAGAGGTTCTGAGCGCTTTTTTCACCTCAGTCTTCAGCAGCGCTGTTGTGCCCAAGGCCTCGGGAACAAAAATCCAGTTTGATGCGAACGCAGACCCACCGTCAGGGAAGGAAGTTATGGAACGAACCCCCCTGGGGGCTACCACAAGTCAAATGAAGCACGTGACTGGGAAAAGCCAGCACGGATTCACCAAGGGCAAATCGTGCTTGACAAACCTGGTCGCCTTCTACGACAAAGTAACCTGCTCAGTTGGTGTGCGCTGAGCGGTGCACGTCGTCTAGCTGGATTTCTCCAAGGCTTTCGATAGGGTTTCCCACAGCCTCCTCCTAGAGAGACTGATGCGTTACAGCCTGGACAAGTGGTCTGTGCGGTGGGTGGGGAACTGGCTGACAGGCTGCACCCAGCGAGTGGCGGTAAATGGCTCCTCTTCCAACTGGCAACCTGTCACAAGTGGGGTCCCCCAGGGATCGATACTGGGCCCAACGCTGTTTAATACCTTCAGAAGCGATCTGGCCGATGGGATCAAGCGTACCCGATGAAGCTTGCCGATGATACCGAAGTGAGTGGGGAAGCGGACGCTTTGGAAGGGAAAGCCTCCCTGCAGGAAGACCTGGATAGGCTGGAAGAGTGGGCTAACAAGAACCTTACGAAGTTCAACAAGGACCCGTGTAAGGTCTCGCACCTGGGAAAACATAATCCAGGAGTGCAGCACAGGCTGGGATCTACCCGCTGGGGAGGAGCTCTGTGGAAAGGGACCTGGGGAGGGGGTCCCGGTGGACAACCGGCTCAATGTGAGCAAACAGCGTGCTGCTGTGGCAAAGCAAGCCATCAGGATGCTGGGTTGCATCGACAAGGGCACCCCCAGCAGAGAAAAAGAAGTCATCATCCCACTCTACCCAGCGCTTGTCAGGCCACACCTGGAATACTGTGCGCAGTTTTGGTCCCCGCTATGCAAAAAAGATGTGGGCAGGCTGGAAAGGTCCAGAGAAGGGCCACAAAGATGATCAAAGGACTGGGAAGCCTGCCGTAGGAGGAAAGGCTGGGAGAACTGGCCTTGTTCAGCCTTGAGAAAAGAAGGCTGAGGGGAGACCTTGTCACCGTGTTCCAGTATTTAAAGGGTGGCTACAAAGAAGATGGGGACTCCCTTTTTACAAGGAGTCGCATGGAAAAGATGAGGGGTAATGGGTACGAGTTACTCCTGCGGAGATTCCAGTTGGATGCAAGAAGGAAATTTTTCACAATGAGAACAGTCAGCCATTGGAATGATCTCCCCGGGGAAGCGGTGGATTCCCCAGCATTGGACGCTTTCAAGATTCATCTGGACAGGATGCTGGGCCATCTTGTCTAGACCGTGCTTTTGCCATGGAAGGTTGGACCACGTGATCTTTGAGGTCCCTTCCGACCTGGTATTCTATGAAGATTAGTTTTTATCACAGGTTGTGTAATGTTTGAAGTTTTGACTAGATCTGTACAATGTTGTTTGTAAAGCAGACTATGAACAGCAGATAAATACTGATTTTTTTTTTTTTTCTGTTCTTGCCTTCCCATTAGAGCTCAGAAGAAAGATAAAAGCCTTTGTAAGTGGTTTTTTTCTGCCACAGTAAGCCTATTATGCTTGCCGATTATTACTTGTACAAATTTTCATTTACAGGTAGTTGCCCAGTTTTACTTCTGTGCAGTAACTTCAAGTTGTTTATTCCATTAAAATTTTATTGTGAATCTTTAGCAACTGTTGTAAGCAATTCTTTTACCTCCTGAAGCTGAATTGCAAAGAACCTAGCAATGCCATCTCTGTGGCCAGTAGTTAGTGTTGGAGCCTTTATCCTTCTGCGTGCTTGCTGTTCGCTACAAGAATGTGTTATCGAGCCTTTCTTACTCTCATCTGAACAGGTGATCTAGCATGGTCTTATCACAGCACTTATGCAATTACATATTATGTGTGTATTATTACAGCAGTTATTATTTTTTGCTGAAGTGCATCCCATCTCCTCTCAGCCGTAGTCGGTGAGATGCAACATGTGTTCCTTAGCTGTCGATAGCTCAAACATTTTTTTCTTTCTCTCACCTATTGTTTTTCATCCTGCCTTTACTTCCTTTGGACACGTACATCCATATTTACCTTCTATACACCTCCTGCTTTTCTTTTAGTGACAAACTTTTCTGTAACGGAGTAAGATGAAGTGCCTGGGGTTGTTTTTAACCTCTGTTGATGGCACAGTGTGAAAGAGAGAGGCACAGAGAGTCCTCTATTAAGCTAAAGCAAAAACCAACACACATCCCCCATGCCTAGCATTTAAATGAACATAGATGTTATGTACGTTGAAGGACGAGATTAGCTTATAGTACATCTCCACATCTAAGGCAAGTCTTTAAGTCTCTATTGCTTTGGATGCAGTTTGTCTCACTGCAGAGAATGAAAAAGTTCAGGTGATGGGGTGTAAAAAGGCAGACGTTTCTCAGTCTAACAACTGAAGTACATCTTATGTTCTTGGAAAAGAAAGATGAGTTATTCTGAAAAAAAGGTGGTTTGATTATTTTTTTTAAATTATTATTTTTTTTTTTTAGAAGTGACAGCTATCCTTAGTAGTGATTTCAAAGCACATCTAAAATGAACACATTATTGGGCCAAGCCACATGTTTGGCATCACACCAAAACAGTATTGGGTGTAATCACAGGAAACGCCTTTCCAGCTGATGCTAGCAGGAACAGTGTTAAGCAGCTGGTGTTTAATCCCATGTACGTGGCTAAAATGGTGAGAGAGAGAGAATCTGGAAAGGGTTAATACTCTATTGAATACATGGCTTGCAATTCTGTTATTTGTTTTTTAGAGGGTTTTTTTTTTTGGTTTAGTGACTTATATAATTAAGATCTGAAATTGTCACTTAAATGAAGGATGGCACACACAGGCACTGTTATGCTTCCTCATTATGCTGAAACGTTTGTTTTAATTCTGGTATTCACTGAGATGAATACCATGTATCAGACAGCCACTGTTTCTTTCTGAGTACGTATTCCTTAATCTTGACATCTCCCTTTCAAAGATTGCTGATCTCCAGTCAAGACTGGGTCAGTATTCAACCCAGACAACTTGAGAGAATTCCAGTGTGATGCCTGAGACTATTGCATAAAATGAGATGTCCGAAAGTGTACAACTGTTACTATATCATATAGCACTGTGTATAAAGGTGCAACATATGAGTTGGAAAACATTAATATTGTAGTATCTTGCTTTGGCCTGCTGTGTATGATTAATGTCTGAGACATTGTTAAACCCCTATTATCCCTGGCTGGCAACTTTGATGCCAGGTGCTGTATTTGTACTGTTTGCATCAAACGTGCTTGGATAAGAAGTTTAAGTGAATCTAATACAAATGTCCTCATTGTTGTGAAATAGCTTTTTCATCTAATGCTTTTATTTGTTTGTTTAAAATGGCAGTGAGCAATACACACTGAATAGAATGTGGTGTTTCTTTAAATACTGAAACTTATTTGTAAATAAAATATGAAGCTTACCTTTGTGTTAATGAAGCTGCTGAGGTTAATTGTAGCAATTCTAAAATGTGTTCATGTCACTAAAATTTAATACTTAGGGCTTTCTTTATTTTTATTCCTCTTGCGTAGTAGTGTAAAGAAGTAAAATATTCTCTGTGTGGATATATTTAAAATGTCTTAGTGTGTCCTCATGGTCTTGCTGCTTTAATGCTGTGCTAACATTTATTTTAAGTTTTTTTTAAATGTATTTAAAGTGCAAAAAGTTACTGTACTGTCCCTTTCTTTTTGTATTCCCTTATGGCTGGGATATCTTTTGCCTTTTTAGCTTCTTTTTCATTTGAAATGTTTCCACTTTTGAAAGTGAAAATGCTATTTGATCCAAATACTTTGTGGTCAATAGCAACCTGCTATTAATTGTTTATGTCTAAAGCCTCTTTTTCTTTATAGCGTTCTTTGATTAGATTAATAATTGGTAACAACTTCTTCAGGTTTTATTAATGAGAAGTTTATATAGACAGTGAGAAACTTGTTAATAGTTTAAAGAATTATAGGCAATATAGGCAAAACTTGGTAACATGTCTTAATATTCCTTAAACAATTTAAACAAAATGACTGCTATGAGGTTTTAAGGGACCTATAACAAGTTAAATACTAGAGGCTACAGAAGCTGGTACTATAGGACAGCATAACTGCAGATTTTACCTGTGATTCTATTAATGCTATGTTATTCCATCATTTGTAAGTAAAGTATTTGTGTTCAACTTGAAAGCTGAGGTACCAGATTTGAGCAGTCCCCTTCTTTTAGTCCTACCGGGCAGTTGGTTTGGTTTGTTAGAGATTATAGGAATTAAGTAAATTTAAAAGGGGTATCTCTTTGACCATAACCTCTGTAAAGTTTCAGTGAAGAAGAGAAAGAGACGGTTCAGTTATTTGCTTATATAAAAAAAAGTATAGGAGGGCCAGGAGTGGGAGGAGAGCTTTAGTTGGTAAAAATATGAAGTGGAAAACTTCTCTAGTAATGTTTGTTACCTTTGTAATATTGCTAGCAATTTTTTAAATGTTTCAGTTTAATGAATAAAAACCTGCTGAGATTATGATCCATGTTTACTGTTAGGTTTACTTTCAAACAATAAAGTTTGAATAGTTTCAAACCTGAATTCTGAGTATAATCTGCTTTTATGTTTTACTTTCTCTCATCAAAAGTTTCAACATCAAAATTACGCTTGCTTTTAAAAGAAGTAAAATAGGCTTTAAAAGTTATTTCTTCTCTTCTTCACAAAGCTTTAGAAAGGTGGGTATTGCTCTTTCTGCTTTACAAACAGAAGCTTGGTGGAAAGTTAAGGTTTTTGGTTTTGTTTTAAAGAGGCAGGAAATCTGAGGAAATTCTAGGAATCATCAAACTTCAGTTCCTTTTCCTAAAAATCGTTGGCAGAATGGGCCCAAATTGTCCTTGCTTGACGGGGGGGAGATATTTTTACCATGTAAAGTTGCACTGATCTTAAGGTTAAATTCTCATTCCACTTGTCCCTCTACAAACATGAAATAAGGTGGTACTTATACCATTTTCTTGAGGGAAAATGAGCAGAAGAATGGCAAAGTTCATCTTGTATTTCTGTATGTGGGCCCTGGTAAATAGGATTTAATCGCTGCTGCCTTTTAGGTCCTTGTTCCAAAACCAGCAGATCTTAGCAGGATCATTTGGTAGTACAGATGTTTTAGATCAAGCTGTGAGCAAACAGATATATTTCTGTTAAATCAGAAGGCATTAGTTACCCTTATGGTGGCTGTGGGAAGATGAGCAGTAGCTGATCCACTTTAAAGGCAGTGTGATGCAGGCAGGTATCTACATCAGCAGGCTTTATGTGAAAGCAGGTAACTTATTTTTTTTTAAAACAAGTGTAAATTTATGCTGTATCTCGTAGGGCCACAGCATTTTTGACCCAGTGTTTAGAGCTGGCTCTAGTATGTTGCAGAATAATAGTGTATGTTCATGAATTTTACCTTGTTTTTCATGTTAACAGTAGAGTAATTGCACCTGTCCCCTGCTTTCTAATTGATGGCTATTTTTGCTTTCTTGTGGTGCCCTGGTGAGGGTGGGTGTCATGGACCAGAAGTGGGGTTTGCCTATAAATGAGGTGCAGAAGCCTTGAGCGGCTGCTCAGCCAGCCCCCTCGGGGACCAGCAAGTTCTGAAAGCATGTAGGCACGTGTGGAGCAGCTTTATTAGTATGAGCTGAACTGTAAGGCTTCGGGGCTGGATTTGGCTCTCTGGCCAAGCCTGTGGTCAGGGAGGTGGGCCCTTACTTGTCCTCTGGAGTTCCAGGTGGTTTATTTCAGAAATTTATTAATAACTTGATGAATAAAGGAGTAAGAAACCCACCTTTAAAATTCAATTTCCTAATGAAAGGGCCTGCCTGAGATGCTTTAAAATCTCCCTAAAAGCGTGTGTGAAAAGTGAACTTTTTAACAGTGGGTTTGAACTTTCATAGATTACTGTGCATGTTATTTCAGAAAGGACAATTAAGATAATAATATTACAATTATGTTGTTATATGGTATGTAAAGGACCATAATTCTATAGAAGAAGGTATTCAAGTGTAGGTATAAAATAAATAGGCAAATGGAGTGATCTTTAACAGCTAATGGCAATGATGTCATTGGAGCAGTATGAGAGTGATCTGCCTTTTTTGTTGGGTTCAAACAAAAAAGGTTGGGTTAGAGTGTGTCAAATTTTGGACACGTTACTTCCTTTCTATAATGGTGGCTATAATGTTCATAGGCTGTTTTCACTAGGAGCTATGCTGGTATGAATTACACGTCATATATCCACTGAACATTTCAAAAGCTGCAGTATTCCTTGGCTCTGTCTGCTTCTAGGCTTGAATTTGAACATTTCCTTCTATCCCCTTCACAGGTAAAGATTTTATATTTCCACATTTTGTAGCTTCATCATTATAACATTTGTCTCTCAAATATCAGCTGTTGTAATAGATTTTCTCAAAAACCATCTTAATGCGAGTTAGGAAAGCAAGCAGACCTAACAAGTCAGTGACATTTCTCTGTCCGTGACTGGAACACTGCATCTGGATTTGATTTTGTGCTGTATTGCAAAGTTGGTAACTAAAATACAAATGTAGTCATTAAATGAAGGAAAATGTTAAGGATAATTGGATTAAAGCAGGGAATTTTGTACAGCATATGACTGTGGGGGGGGAAACTCACTTTATTAACTCTGTTTTAAGTTATTTAAATTCTGGATGGCTGATGGTCTTCAGGCATGCTAAGAATGATGCAGATTATTAGGTTTGTAATGGTATCATTAATTGTTTCAAAAACCACCTAAATCTGTATCTATCTGCTACCATCAGAAACTGTAGCTGTGCATTAAGAGTTCATTAAACAATTCAGCTGTGGGCACCTTTTGAAATTAAACAACTTTGAGAATGGTTTCAGTAAAAGGTTTGGAACGAGTACAAGTTCAGATGGAGAACAGCTGTGTTTTGCTGTATAGATATGAGCCTGTTTCACAGAGGAAATAAGACCACGCAGAAATAGGCTGTAGTCCTGGAAAGCGCCCTGTGCTGTGTAAGCACATGTGCATGTGAGCACGCTCCCAGTTGTGAGATGAAAACATCCCGAGGCATACTTTTTTCAGTTTTCCAGTAGCCCTTTTATTCCCTTTATGTCTTACAATAGTTCAGTGCTATGCGTATTACAATCTTTTTTTCCTAACATAATTTTCTTTGCCTGTTTTGCTGGTTAAAAATGGCTAAGCGGTTGTCACGAAGGATGCCCTTGCATCAGCGCTGGAAGCTGTTAATGACCTGGAAGCTCTCAGAGTGGGCTGGTTCAGAGGAAATCTTGGCGTAGGTTGTAATCGCGTACTGCTGTTGGGAGCTAAAGTTCAGTTACATAGATTTCACTATAATACTCTTGTGTTAGTGGCACTAAAGGATAATTGTCATTTTGCCTCATTGCTGGTAACTTTTCTTTAGGGAGGAGACAGAAGAAGAACCTGCTGAGTGACCTCTGCATGTTACCAAGTCTTGCCTATGCTTTGTGCCTTTCACCTCCCTTCTACTGAGTCTTGATTATCAGCATTTTGAGAGAGATTTTTTTTGAACTTGTTTAATTGAAGCGCCAGCCAAGTTCTGCTTGCTCAAAAAGGTCTTTCAAGTTTATGATGTGAGTTTGTATTTATAGCATTAACAAAGCCATGTTATTTGTTTTGTTCTCATCTAGGTGCTTGAACTGGGATTTGATTTCTCATCCTATGGATCACTGAATGAGTAACAGATGGCCTTGCCTCGTCTTACAGGCACTTTACGCTCCTTTTCAAATGTCACTAAACATGAGGATTACAGTGAAGAATTAGCTGACTTAAGGGTAAAGATTTTTTCTTTTCCAGAGCATAACTGTAAAGTATTCATGTATATATATATAGTAAGAATGGTTTGCTTTCTTTATTTGCATTGCTATTTTATGAGAGTAGGCAAGCAAAACTGAGCAGAGTGTGTCTAGTTTCCTGTGCATTCCTTCAGAGTGTCCTCACTCAAACTCAGATTTGCTGTAGCTTTGTGACTTATGCTAGGCCCTTACAATCACAGTGTGCGACATGGATAGGGTTGCTTGGCTGTGTTACAGTGCAGCCCTGTTACTTCATCTTTCAGGAAGTTAAGTTGGGCTGGGCTGGTATGTTTTTAGCTCTGAGCTTATGCAGAGTTGGGGAGCCAAACGTTTCCCTTCAAATATTAAGTTCACCTCAGATTCTTGTTGGGGGATGTTTAGAAAAATTTAGTGATACTGAATTTAGGTACTTCCCCCCCACCCCCTGCCAAGAACTAATGCATTAAAGCAATAGATGCATTGTGGGAACCTGTAATGTGAAATGAATTTGGAATCTTGGGAGCTGTAAATCTCTTCAAGTTGCAAGAGTTTGGCTTTATAGAGGATTCTGCCTTGGGAAGAGTAAAGTAGTGAGAGAGTGTGTGTGTATCCTATTCCTTCCTTACGCTCAGGAAAAGGTGTAAAGAAATGTAATAGGGAAACTGCTTACAATCATTACTACATACTGACTGAATGCAATTAGAAAGAGGTGTTTTTATCTCATCTTTAATTTTAAAGAAACCTCCATATAGTAATTTGAAATAAAATAAAAAAACCTAAATATTTTGTATTTTCAGACTAAAAGATCAAAACTACATGAACAGTTGTTGAAGTCTGATCTTACATGGAAGAAGATAATAAAGTTTGTTGATGACAATTTGGACAAAAAAGAACACCAAACTGTAAATGGTGATTTAAAAACTATATTACAAGCTGCGAAACAAATAGGTATGTTTTCATTCTTTAGTAGCCTAATAACATACTGGTTTGTTGTTTGGGTTTGTGGTTGTTTTCTTCAGGCTGCTTTCTGCCTGCATATTTTGCATAGTCGTACAATTTTAATTCTACCTTGATGCCAGGCTTGCCCTGAAATGTCTTTGAAACTCCAGTTAATCTGATATGTGTATGCACAATTTGGTCTTCTGTTTTATTTTAAAATATTCTGTTGTTATATGGACATTCCTGCTTTTTGATAGTATTGTTGTGTAGTGTGTGGTATGGTTTGATTGACCTTTAGTAAGCAAAAGCAACAGCTTCTTTTGGAATGGCAATACTTTGAGAAAAGAACAATCTTAGTGTTATCTGCTTTAATTCCACATGATCGGTATCATGAAAAATTGGACTGCTACTTAGGCAGATAAAAATGTTTTCTGCTTAAAGTGTTTGGTGTTGAGGAGAGTAATAAATTATAAGTTTCACTCATCTAGAATTAAGCTTTTAAAACTGAAATACATTATGGCAAAGCAAGTGTGAAAACATAATTTTGATTGGAAACTTAGTTTTTGATCAACAGACTAAAACTAATTCAGCTTGTGCTGTTAGCAGAATTTAACTTCATCAGCTCATAAACTGAGAACATGGCTCAAGCTCTAACTGTCACATATTTAAGATTTTTCATTTCAGTCTATTAGGGATATTTTTTCCTTTTCTGATTGTGTTTCAAATATCTTGAGTAGAACCTTAAGTAAAAAGACTGAGAGAATTAATATATTTGCCTTTTTTGGCATTATAGACCAGAGTTTTTTTATCACAATACAAATGTTAACCTGCCTCACTTGTGTTTCTATTTCTCGACAGTTCTTTTGGAAATAACTAGCAAACTGAGAAAAACCAAATATCTAAACACACACTTTCAAAAAAGGCTAGACAAGTTAGTTGTGTCCAGCATGTAGTAATTGGTTGTGCTGTACAGTTGCACAGATGATGTCTGTTAAAGCTGTTAATGGTTGTAATGGCTATTGCTTTAGTGAGTCATCAGAAGAAAAATGTTGAGTATTTCTCAAATCACTGACAAAAATGCTTTAAACTCATCTAGATGACAATACATATGTTTTAAACTTTGCTTTGTGGTTCATTCCTTCCATGTTAGTGACATAACTCTGTTATTTTTACCAATTTGGTGTTTTTTTTTTTTTTTAATTTTTTTTTTTATAATACAAGTAGTAGAGATTGTGCTGTTAGTAGACTTTAACCTCTTTAGGCTAGAAGTTAAGCATGTGGCTGCCTGTCTTTTTGAGACAGCCCTCTAGGAAGGGCCACCTTTCTGCCCCAACTCAAGTACCTCTGCGTCTGTGCACAGATGTCAGCTGGCACTTGTGATACACAAGGTTTGGGGAAACTCGTGCAAGATGGGGAGTGAGTTTGCATCAACTGTCAGTGCCTAAAGTTAATATGGAGAAGGTGTAGTCTGTATTGATAATAGATCTGTGTTGATTGAGAAGATCTACATAGTTGTTTTAAATATCCACTGGTTATAGTTTAATCATGAGGGGTACTGGAGTAAAATCTTGGACAAGTTAGGGCTGACAAATATATAATGACTATAAAGTTTGTAATATAAAAAGAAAGACCACATGTAGTATACCAAGTAGGAAAAAATGTCTGATGATGGGGAAAAAAAAAAGGTTATAAGCAAAATAAGTATTTGCCATTCTTAGCTGCTTAGCTGAAAATGTTATCTATGAAAATAATCTGGCAGATTTGTGTTTTCTGTACTAATGACAGAAATGAGTATTAGCTGAGTAATTTTTTTTTTAAATTTTCACTTTTTGTCAAAGATGGCTGCAAAAACTTTCTATTTATTTTCTCCCCCCCCACGCCCTCCACCCCCATTTTAATAGCAGGCCCAGTGTGCTGGGTAGGTAGAGCAAATTGAAAGACTTGAAAGTAATAGTGGTAAATTTTTCTTTGATGGAGTGGAGAGGACAAATTAAATGAAAACAAATGCATGGTTATTTAGTTAGAACAAGTTAGAAAGAAACCGCCAGCTTTGACAATTTTGAATAAAGATGTGTAATGTTATGGAGACACAAACCAGAATGGATTACGGTGACCGAGGCACAAACTGAACTGACAGTAATGTTCCAACCATCGTCATCAGAAACGTATAGTAGGGAAAGGGAATTGCTTGTGTGCCTTTTTACTTTAATGTCAAGGATATGCAATCTCAGCCTAGGCAACAGATACTGTAATATTGATATACTTTATGGGGAAAATGTCGCTTACTGAAATGATCTGATTGGCTTAAAAACAAAAAGGGAAGAGTGGCTTCAAGTAGTGCATCTCTGGCTATCGTGGCTGGCTCATGGTATTCAGAGGGGAGGGGTAGGTTTTTTCAAGAGGTGCTTCCATGAATAGGAGACATTGATAATAAAGGAGAATTAGCACACAATAAATGTAAAAGCCTTTTCTCAAATCCTTCAGTACAATTGCTCTTTTGGTTTAGTAATGTGTACTTCTGTTCTGACACAAGTGAATATAAATAATGACGTGTGTTTGTACGTTAAGAATATGAGTGAGGTTCATGCAGCCACACTTGGGTCTCTAAGTTTTTAGATACTGGGGTTTCTTTTCCCTGTGATTCCTATATAGCTAATGCTGAGAGGGAGGCTGAACCACCTTTTTCCTTTGAGATATATTTACATATATATTGTATATGTGTGTATCTTTGTCACGTATCTTCCATATGTAGGTATCTAATTATCCTGTAAATAGCACCTCCAGTCTTCTCCGTGAACTTTTCAGCTTTTCGAAGTGCACCATAGGGAAATTCAAGAGAAATACTGAATTTTTAGGCACCTCCATTTATATGTTAAATTTCTAGTTATTCAGCCTTGTTACATCTGCTTATGCTGGATTTCTTTTGCTCTTTCCCATTACATTGTGGGGAAAAAAACCCTTGCTTTTGCTGGGGCTAAACCTAACCTAAGTTGATTCAAGTCACAAGTAACACTGTCAATGTAATTAAGAGTCGTCTTACTGATTTCGGTTAGTTTTTTAACAGGCAGCAAATGGGGACATAGTAGAGCAAATACATAGGCCCATAACTGAATAGTAGAGGTATACAGAGGCAGGCACAAGACAGTTTTGATTACCGAAAAGAGAACAGCCACATTTACTATGCCAGAAATGCCATTTGGTGCATTTAAAAAATGAGTAATATTGTTCCTTTTAAAATAAATAGTTTGTTTGAATGGTTAGTTGAATTAGCCATACCACGGGTTAATCATGAGTGTTATCACTTACATTGTACTGTTCTCTGCTGGAGTTCTGCTGGTTGATCTTAATGTAACTAAAGAATTGACTAGATAAAGACATCTTGACAATAGCAGCTTGCAAATCTCCCCAGTAAGCTTTTAAGATGTTTTAAAAATTATGTAATCTTGTAAGAAATGCTAATTCTACTAAAAATGTTGGAGTAACCTACCCAATTTTTTAGAACACATTTTTTAAACTTAAAAAAAAATTCTGCATGTTGTCCTCATATAAAGCAAACTAAAAAATCCAGTATGCTGGCTGGTTTTGTTTAGTTTATGCTTGGTGACTTTTAAAATTTTGTGTAGTAGTGACATTTTGGTTCATTGTATGGTGTTTTTGCTTATGTTTTCCTTGAGTACCTTTGTGAATATTTGTGTAAGAGGTAAATTCATGGTTTTTTCTCTAATAATATGTTTTTTATTTGCACCATATGATATTCTGTAGATACAAAATATCTACAGATAAAAATTCATGCATTTATTTGCTTTAATTTATTTGGGCAATTTTTCTAACTAATGCACATTCTGTAGTAATTCTATTGGGAATTACTATAAGAATGTAGTAATTCCCAGCTGAGTTCTGTATGTTTAGTCTGTTATGAATATTCAGATTAGGCAGTGAATAAACAGTGAGACAAAGTGGATATTTGTTACCTTTAAAGAGCTCATAAATATACTATTGTGAGTTTAGGACTTCAGGCAAGTTTTTCCACTAACTCTGAAAAATAAGAAAGCATTGGTAATCCTTAATATTAATTTCTAGTACATAGAAGGATAATGAAGACAGATGCTTTACTATTGTATACCTTTTATAATTCAGTACCTTGCAACAATTGCTACTTGTTGTTACGGTCTTCGTTTCATATCTCTGTTGATGAGACTTGCAGCAAGAAATTGAATACAGTTATGTTATAGGCAATGAAAGAGAATTAGTTTGAAGTGTATACAGTTACATTTGGTTTTGGTTTTGTTAACAGTTGGAGCTGAAAATGGACAAGAAGCAATTGAAAGCGGAGCTGTTTTTCTCTTTAAGACATTTCACAGGAAAGAATGTGTTGGCCATGATGAGACAAAGGCGATCAAGCAGATGTTTGGGCCATTTCCATCGTCATCTGCTACTGCAGCTTGTAATGCCACATATCGGATTGCTTCTCACTTCACTGAAGAACAGCTTACAGCCCTCATACAGATGGCTGAAGAGCAAAATGGTGATAACAGAGTGTTCTTCGGTAAAAATATAGTGTTTTCATTTGACATGCATGATTTGGATCACTCTGAGGAGCTGCCTGTGAATGGTGAGGCTGATGCACAGAAAATTATAAGCTTAGATTATAACAAATTTCTGAATAACCAGCTGAATCACTTACAGAATTACTGTGATGAGAAATCTGATCTCAAGTCTTTGGAAAAAGTAGATGATTCTTTTCTATGGTGTGAAGTTGGAAAGTATCTGAATGAATCTCAAGGGGATACCCCTGGAGGGCCAACAACAGAAGACCTCTGCTGTACTTTGTACGAGATGCTTGCTTCTACCAAAAGTGGCGATGAACTTCAAAATGAGGTACAGTAGTGTATCTACCATACTGCCTGTATTTGAATGTTGCAGAAATGCACAATTATTTTATATTGATTATGCCAATATACTTTATCCATGTGTCATCTATGCTTTTTGGTTGGTTGGTTCTTTTTGTCTTGAGAAATTACATGGTAGCATTTTAATTTACCAGGCAGAAGATGGATGCAGCGTGAGTTTTATGTGAATAGTCTCCTTTCCCCATAACAGACAGGCTATTTCTTTTTTTCTGGCCATTTGGCTACTGCTTAAAAAGAAAGTATGGAGAAGCTGAGCAATTCAAGCTACCACATAAAAGTGTTAGAACTTGGAAAGCCAAACCAAAGTTAACTTTCTTGGGCAGGTTTTCTCTCCAGTTTCAGAGCCCTCCTGTTGCTGGAAGGAAAGCTGGAGGACTGTGCAGGTGGTGCTACTTAAACTTTGTCATATCACTTCTATTTCTTTCAATAAGGAAAGGGGACGAGTTTATTACAAGAAGGGCAGAGAAAGCTTGAGGGAGAGAGAACAGTTGCTGAGAGGCTGGAGTTGAAGGATAAACATAGTGGTAGAAAGGGGAAAGAGCATGATTAAGGGCTGGTGAAGAGGCTTTCAAGGTGTGTGCAGGAGAGACAATTAGATTAATTTAGGCAAGAGAGAACTGGTTTTGAATGGGGTTGGGAAACAATTCCCGCAGTTTGCTAATTGAGTCTTCCTGTGCATGTTTCTGTTACGTTTACTTTATTTTCCCTAACTTGCCCTGCTTTCCTCCCCTGAAAACATCCAGTACTTAAATTCTCAAACTGACTTTTCAGAAAGACTTTAAATGTTGAAAATTTACTACAGAAATATAAATGATGGTAGGAATAGACAATCCTGTGAAAGACAGTATAATGAAAATTTACTGGAATTTTGCCATTACAGTTGCAGATTTTATTCTGCTTAACAGAATCATGAAGTGATAAAGAGGACCTGAATATTTTATTTTGGGTTTAGATAACTATTGATATCTATTGCATAATGGTATAGCTGCTGAAGCCATATTCTTGTTTTGTTTGGTAGTCAGTAGGCCACGTTTTGGCAGTCCTTTGAGCTAAAGATTTTCTTATGAACTTCTAATTTGAGAATCTAAATATGAATATAAAGGGAAGCTGATCGAATTTCTACTGCATTAATATATATTTGAAAAAATAACACTTTTATGCATGTCTGCAAACAGTTTCATAGTTTGGGTGGTTGGATTGAGGGAAGACAGGAAGAGGGAGGAGGAGATTGGATAAAGAAACTTGCATGTCAAATGAAACATGAAAAAGAATACCTTAATTTGGCATAGGGAGCTGCAGTTTATTAATTGTACAGAGATAAAGATTTGAAATTTTTTTTTCTAGATCAGTGAAAGACTTTTCCAACATAGTCACAGGGTATGCAGAAATAATTGCATACTTCTGCATAATGCCTAAGGTTAATTTGTAAAATGTTAAAGGAAATGCTTGAAACCTTTCACTTGAAGTAAGAAAAAATAACTTTATTTTTATTTTGTAACTTTATGATCTTAATGGATTGGTAAATCAATTGGCAGAACGTTCAAGCTATCAGTTTTTATGTAGATCGCCAATAAAGACTTTCTTTCCTTTGGTTTTTGGAACAAAGACTTTCAGGCAAAATTTCTGTTTTGATGGCTTCACAGGAGTTTTAATTTGATAATACGAAAAAATTGTTTACTCTGCCAATGTATACATACCTTTCTGAAGATTATTTAGCAAAGTAAATCTTTTTCGTTGTGTTACTAGAGAGAAAAAGGACTCTTTCCCTTAAGTATCTGAAACCTGTATCTTATTTTGGATTTTTAAGAACTCTTGGTAATAAAAAAAATAAATTATCTCCCCATTCTTCTTATTTTGGCCCCATGTTGCCTTTCCTTGCAACAATCTTATTAATTCATTGTTCATTGCACAATGTGGAGGCCAAGGAGGAGGTAACACTAATTTGAACCTGATCACCTTTTCTTAAAAGCTAGCTGGCATTTGTATTGTGCTCCCTGTAGAGTAGTCATGACTTGAAAATTTCTTCTGGGCTTTGGATTTTACCATCAGTTAGGGATTATTATTTTTTTTATTATAGCAATTTTGCTGGTGGCATCATTAAGAGCAGATGGTGTTTTTAAACCTGAAGATAACCTATTTCTAGAACTAGGTCGTAGACTTGCCATATGAGATGGTATAAAAAATACGTGATTGATCATGCATACTGAAAATCTTACATTATTTGGGGTGATGCATACATGCTAAAGTCTCTATGCTCTAAGAAATTCTTTTTTTCTTTATAAACCAAGAGGAAAAGAACAATTGATATGAAGGGATAAATAAAAATCCAGATCTGTAAAATACATTTTCATATTTTAAAACAGTGGCCAGGTCTATTTTTCTGTTTAGGAAGATACCATTGCCTGTTTATTATTAAAACAAGAAAAGTATCATGCTGGTGGTGAGGATATTGGCAAGTGGACTTCTCCAAGACAATTTCATTTGATCCTTAAGCAAAATTTATTAAGATTCCAGATCTCATTAAGAATATGAGCATTTTTAGATCATTTCAGGGGTAACATCCTGTTTCTTTTGTAGTGTATGTATAGGCACACACATGTATGCTATTTAGGTTTTTATCTGCTTAATGAGCTCTACAAGGAATTGAAATGAGCTTCTTTCTCCAGCACTGTATAGTTTATGTTTAAAGTGGTCGGTGAGGTAGAAGAAATACTTTGTTCTTTGTTTTCACTAGTTAAGAACATTCCACGCTTCCTTTGGGACAGTTTGTTTATCTGGCACATCACTGGTGACTCTTAATTAGACAAAAAATTGATTCTTACGCTTGGAGTGATATGGGAGTTATAATTTATTTTCTAAGTGCTTAGGACATGTGCTTTTCATTGGGGACATAAAGTCTGGTAAAGCTAAATGACAGCTACTGAAGCATGCTTTTCACTGTATGTCAGATTTTGTTGATGAGCATGAAATGGTAATGATGCGGTAACAAGACCATTATTTAAAAACAGGAGGAAAAAGCTGATGACAAACTGTAGAGTTTTGCCCGATAACCATCGTGCTTTTTATTATTATTTTTTACTAAAACTTAGTATGCAGCGCATTCCTCAGTTCGAGTATTCAGTTTCTAGTACATGATGCTTTTAGAATGAAGACTTGAGTCATGAGAGCATTTTAGCAACTTTGCCACCTAACTGCTCCCAGGTAACTAGGAAAAACTTGGAGGAGTTCAGTCCCTCTCTGGTTACACCGTGCTGTTCTCAGAGGGTGTGTCTCTTTCTTCTGTGAACTCTTGTCATAGTTTGTCTGCAGTATTTTTCTGAAGTTTATTTTGGAGATACCTACCTCTATTTTTACACTAATGCAGAGGTGCGTTATCCCTTTATCACAACAAAACAGGAAGAAATTTCCTATAGAGATAAAATAACTAGAGGTAAAAAAGGAAATGCAATCAGAATTGTGTTAAGATCTAGTTTATACTGCATAATTATGAAAAATTGTGCAATTTATTCATCTCAAGCCAAGGGAAGAACTTTGTTCAAATAAAATTTAGAAACAGTAATGTCATTCAGTGTATTAGATTAAATGGTGCTTCCCAGACAAAATCAAGTTAAATGCTGTATAAATGACTAGAAGAACACTAGGCTATGATGTGAAACAGCAGAACTGTTTCAAGAAAATTACACTGTAAGTAGTAGTTCGCATATTATGTGAGTAGTATATATGTTTACTTATCTCTATATATGATACATTTGTTTGCCTATAAAATAAGACACAAGAAGTTTACTGCTTAGACTTCTTTTGTCTGCTTTATAGTTGTGACTACCTCCAGCTCTCTGCATTAGAAGTAACATATACATATACTTGAACTATAGCATCTAGGGCTTCCATCAGTTAAATACAATCCAGCTGTATTGCAAACTGTCATAGTGGGAAACAAGAATTCCTTTTTATTTCATTTGTAAGAATAATTCATTATTCATCATTCCTACTAAAAAAGTAAGATATGGCTTCTTCCTTGTTATAAGCACCACATTCAGGTAATGAAAGCTACAGTAAGAGACCAAAGGGTAGTAACATGGAGTTTGCAGGTGCTGAATCCTTCCTTCCAGGGTCAAACACATTCCGTTCAAATCAAAGTAGACCTGAAAAGAAAAGTACAAGTTCTGGAATATACGTTTTAAACGATGGAAAAAAAAAAAAGAGGTCAAGAGTTGGGCAGCACCTCTTCCTGTATGTATTCCTTAATAGATCCATCCAGTAATGCACTCACCATTAGAGTCAGAAGGTTACAGCTTTATTACTGAAATGCAGTTATTTTCATGCTTATTTCAGAATGGAACTTAATAGATTATTTTGTTGTTTCATTAAGTAGGACTTTTTTTTCAGTGCGGTGTTTGTGTGTCTTTGAATGCTTGATGTAGCAGACAGTTTTCCCCAGGCTCTGCTATGTGGAGCTCTGTTGTCTCTCAGGCTTCTCCCTGTAACTTTTCTTTAGCTGCCTTTGGCACTGGTGGCAATATAATGAATTTATTTTTTTTCCACTTGAGTTCATCTACATTGTTTCTGTTGCCCTATCCTAGTCCCACCACAAATGTCTGCCAGTATGCTTTATTGGTCGAACCTGTAAATGCTCTTGGGATCAAGAACAAAGGGAACTTAACTAATTTGTCGATTCAACGAACTGACAGGAAGCTCCTCTGTGTCTGCCACGAGCCTTTCTGCAAAAAAAGTACAGAAGAGTAAAGAAAAGCAAAATCTAAACTTTCACAGAACCTAGAAGGGACCTTTTCTGTCAGTGATACAATATCTTAAACTAAGGAAGACTAATAAAAAAAATGTTGCATAGTTTGTCCGAACTTCTCCCCTGAACACTGCTCCAGAGTCTTGTTGCCTTGGTGGTTAAAATGAACCCTTGTTATCTTCTGCTTTCTCGCTTTATACAGTGCTGGTTTTATGATCACTTTCACTTTTCCCGTGCTACAGTTACCTCTTTTTCCTTTTTTTTTTTACCAATTTAAGACATGAGCATCAAACAACTGCACTTGTAAGTTGTGGGGTTTTTTTCCACATGATTCTATGCCTTTCAACATTGCCTTTCCTTTCATTTACCCTTCAGGCAGTTCCTTGCCAACTTTTAATTCTTCTATTAATGCTCATCTTCATGAATTTAACAAGTCCTTATGTGGAAAACTGCAATGTTTTCAATGAAGTCCACATGTGAGACAACTGCTATTTATCCATTTTCTAGATCAATGAAGTGTTAGACCAAGTGATGTATCATTAGTAAGTACATGCTACTTCTATGCCATTTTTCAGTTACCTGCATGTCTTTTTGATTATTTTTTTCAAAATATATCCTTTTAACACTTCTCCAATCGTGTTAATATTTTTCTTATCCACAGTGTTGTTGCACTTGTAGATGTGTGCTCCCTGACCTACAATTTCATGTGTTAGTTTTTGAAGGTTTATGAAGATTATCTTGCACTCAAGCTGCAAGAATTTTCTTTCTAGCTTTGATGTGATCATTTTTATATCCATACTCTCTTCTCTTTAATCACCTTATCCTTATATCCAAAATAGTTTTTTTCTTTAACCATAGACAAATTTGAATTTTAATTTTAAAAATCAAATTAATTAAAGTAACAGGTCCGTAATTAAGACTAAATAATGAAGAGTCAAAATTTCCTTTTCAAAAAGGAATTTTGTGCTACAATAAGGAACGAAGATAGTGCAGTCAGCTGATCTGTGGAACTCAGAATAGAAAACATGCCTGGATACTTTCAGATTAAAACACACTAAAATTGTTCCCTGATATAGGGATATGAGCCAATAAATACGATCGTAGAATACCAGGTCGGAAGGGACCTCAAAGATCACGTGGTCCAACCTTCCATGGCAAAAGCACGGTCTAGACAAGATGGCCCAGCATCCTGTCCAGATGAATCTTGAAAGCGTCCAATGCTGGGGAATCCACCGCTTCCCCAGGGAGATCATTCCAATGGCTGACTGTTCTCATTGTGAAAAATTTCCTTCTTGCATCCAACTGGAATCTCCGCAGGAGTAACTCGTACCCATTACCCCTCATCTTTTCCATGCGACTCCTTGTAAAAAGGGAGTCCCCATCTTCTTTGTAGCCACCCTTTAAATACTGGAACACGGTGACAAGGTCTCCCCTCAGCCTTCTTTTCTCAAGGCTGAACAAGGCCAGTTCTCCCAGCCTTTCCTCCTACGGCAGGCTTCCCAGTCCTTTGATCATCTTTGTGGCCCTTCTCTGGACCTTTCCAGCCTGCCCACATCTTTTTTGCATAGCGGGGACCAAAACTGCGCACAGTATTCCAGGTGTGGCCTGACAAGCGCTGGGTAGAGTGGGATGATGACTTCTTTTTCTCTGCTGGGGGTGCCCTTGTCGATGCAACCCAGCATCCTGATGGCTTGCTTTGCCACAGCAGCACGCTGTTTGCTCACATTGAGCCGGTTGTCCACCGGGACCCCCTCCCCAGGTCCCTTTCCACAGAGCTCCTCCCCAGCGGGTAGATCCCAGCCTGTGCTGCACTCCTGGATTATGTTTTCCCGGGTGCAAGACCTTACACTTGTCCTTGTTGAACTTCGTAAGGTTCTTGTTAGCCCACTCTTCCAGCCTATCCAGGTCTTCCTGCAGGGAGGCTTTCCCTTCCAAAGCGTCCGCTTCCCCACTCACTTCGGTATCATCGGCAAGCTTCATCGGGTACGCTTGATCCCATCGGCCAGATCGCTTCTGAAGGTATTAAACAGCGTTGGGCCCAGTATCGATCCCTGGGGGACCCCACTTGTGACAGGTTGCCAGTTGGAAGAGGAGCCATTTACCGCCACTCGCTGGGTGCAGCCTGTCAGCCAGTTCCCCACCCACCGCACAGACCACTTGTCCAGGCTGTAACGCATCAGTCTCTCTAGGAGGAGGCTGTGGGAAACCCTATCGAAAGCCTTGGAGAAATCCAGCTAGACGACGTGCACCGCTCAGCGCACACCAACTGAGCAGGTTACTTTGTCGTAGAAGGCGACCAGGTTTGTCAAGCACGATTTGCCCTTGGTGAATCCGTGCTGGCTTTTCCCAGTCACGTGCTTCATTTGACTTGTGGTAGCCCCCAGGGGGGTTCGTTCCATAACTTTCCCAGGGACTGAAGTAAGACTGATGGGCCTGTCACTTCCTGGATCCTCCTCTAAGCCCTTCTTGTAGATGGGGGTGACATTAGCCTTCTTCCAGTCTTCTGGGACATCCCCCGATCTCCACGACTTCCCAAAGATGAAGGAGAGCGGCCTCGCAACGACGTCAGCCAGCTCTCTTAATGCCCTCGGGTGGAGATTGTCAGGGCCCGTCGATTTGTAGGGGTCAAGCTCCTGTAATAGTTCATACACAAACTCTTCCTTCCCTGACAGTGGGTCTGTGTTTGCATCAAACTGGATTTTTGTTCCCAAGGCCTGGGGCACAACAGTGCTGCTGAAGACAAATAAAAGAAACACACAGCAGGAGATGAGTTTGATTTGGTTTGGTTTTTGTCCTCTGTAGTCATCTTTTAAGAAGTCTTTCCAGTCTACACAGTCAAATCTAGTATAGTGTCACCACCTTCTGGAAGCATACACAGTTCCATCTAAGTAGGAAATTTGCATTTGAAACTCCTATTAAATGATATTTGCAGTTATATAAGGAGAAGGAAAGGTATTCACAGATTATAAAGTCTTTTCCCCGAGTTAGGCAAACTTGGATTTCATGTGTCTTCTTGGTACTTGAAAACTAAGTTGTCTTTCTAAAACTGTATATCCTTCAGCCTGCAGCAATGAGTCTTTTTTTTTTTTAAGAATTTTTTTATGTCTAAACCAAAACATAATGGACAGATTTGGTAGTAGAAGTAGCAGCCTCATGCTGCAGCTTGCAAGTCACAGGGCATGTCATTCACAGTAAACCAGGGCTGGTCAGTGTTGTTAATTCTGATCGAAACTGTAGAGCTCAGCAGTCAACAGATAATGTTTTTTCCCTAGTCCTTTAGTTACTGTTGATTTTTTTTTTAATCTTTTTTTTTTCTAGACAGTTTTTTATCATGTATCTTATGGATACTGTAAAAATACGCATATTTTTTTAGAACATAGCTTCTGTGGGTTTTTTTTTAAATATTAGGTGCTGAATTAATTTCTGATATGCATATTAATATCGGGTAGTATGTTACTCTATGAACTGATGGGTTGATAAAGGAGATAAGATGCCTTAAATTTTCCTGGATTATGTTAACTGTTGTGTTTTCTCCAATCGGAGTTTCACATGCTACAAGGAAAGAATATGTTGTGAAACTGGGTAAATATTACCTTCCTCTATCCTGATTATCTTTCAAAAAGCCCCACAGTTCTTGGATTATCATCACTTACTTTATCTGATGCTGTTTCCTCTTATTTGAACAAAGCTTCCTTTCCTACATCCCCGCCCTCCCCAAAGCTGAAAAAGTTCTAATTAAAAAATGCTGATATTGCATTTCACATGATAGTCTGGTCATGACAAAAGGTGTGTCTAGACTGACTTTGACCAGTAGTTGCCTCTTATTCTGGAGAATACATGTCATCATTTCTTTTGCCTTTATTGTTAATAGTATTTTATTGATAGGTGTACTTGCTCCATTTTGCTTATAAAAGGGAGAGGAAGGCAAGCAGCACAGAGCAAAAGCTATGAAAACTATCTGGTTTAAGTAATAACTTAAATGTTAGGCTTTTTTAATTAACATCACACTCATGCATTTTATTGTGTGGCTTTGAGCAGTAAGATGAACAACTAAAATCTGAAAAGTGTAGGGTCGTGTCCAGTATGGGCGTACTGGACTGAGTCCAGAAAAGGGCCACAGGGATGAAAAAAGGACTGGAGCATCTGACATACAAGAAGAGACTGAGAGAGCTGGGGTTGTTCAGGCTGGAGAAGGGAAGGCTCAGGGGGATCTGATCTGATCAGAATCTGATGGTGAGGGAGTGAAGCAGATGGAGCCAGACTCCTCTCGGTGATATCCAATGGCAGGACTAGAGACAATGGGCATAAACTGAAATACAGGATGTTCCATGGAGACATAAAAATTTCTGTCACTGTGAAGGTGGTTGGACACAGGAGCAATTTGCTCAAGAGACTGTGGAGTCTCCAACTCTGGAGACTAGACCATCTCTAGAGGTTCCTTCCAACCTCAACCATTCTGTGATTCTGTCATTTCAATTAAATAGATAGAAGTAATTGGAGAAAATTCTTCTGTTACATTTACTCCTAATTCTGTATTAACTTAAATATTCATTTCTTCTGATGGATTTCTTGCATTAAAATCAAGTGTAAACTATCCTTTACCCTCATATGTTCTTTTTTTTAAGTTAAAAAGCTTCCTCTTTTGTAACAAGTTCCTTGTTGGTAGAATCTCATAATAAATAAGTGGAGTGGGCCTTTTAAATACTTGTAATTTAACCTTATGTGTAACTTAATAAATTATGGTATACAGGAAATAGTCCTTGTGTTGCAAGTAATCTCAATTAGGTTTTAAAGTGACCTTGATTTCGGATGTGTTAAATTGGTCTCCTAAATTAAGTATCTATAAATAATGGACATTTGTTGTTCAGAGAAATCATTCCTTTAGTTTCTTGCATTAAACAGGAATCTGTAATGGTCATTATTCTTTTAAGACAAAATACATACAGTCTTAATTTACTTGACGAAATTTCTAATACCCTTTAAAAGCCTAACATTATTTATATGAACGTTTAAATTTTTTTCAATGTGTAAGCTAAGACAAATGTGATGTGAAATGACATTGAAACACAGTTCGACAAGAAACAGCCTATTTTAGAGCTCATAATGCAAACCAGCTACAAGAGGATTTTTGAATTCCAACGGGCTGCACACACTTATTCACTCCTTCAGGTAACGAATGGAAGAGCATATACAGCATTGCACAATATCACATTATTTCAGAATAAGACTAAGCAAGCGTGTGTAGATTTTGTTTCCTGCTAGTGGCTTAGTGTGCTCTTTGTCAGTAGCACACACTGCAGACACTGTCTGTCTTTACTGTATTTACTTCTTGCTCATTGTTTTCAATAGTCAGAACTTTAGTGTTATGTTTCACAAATGAAAAACCTAAGTTCTAACTATTAGTATCCAAAAATTTGATGACCTGAAAAAGACTTAGCTTGCATTTCTAAACCTGAATTCAGTTTAATAATTCTCAGGTCTGCGTGGAGAGTGATTCCCTGAGCGGTCTGAGTATGGAATTTATATTAAGAACTCTGAACTCTTCACAGTTCACATTATGATACTGACTGTGAAAAGTGCTTCGGCATTTTATTTTCAGCAGACTTGTGTGGTGCTCAGGTGCAAGTGTTGAGTTCCTTCTTCTGACATACTGTGCAGGCTCCAGCAGAGATGCTTTAAAGAAACAGGCTGTGTTATTTGTGCACAGTGCAATTGGCGCTGGCTCAATATTTGACTAATACTTCTGCTTGGCTCAGTGGGAAAGTGGAGTTTGTTTTTATATGCTGCATAGCTGTTCCTCTAGTTACAAGCTGACCTTCTCCATCAGAAAAGTGCAGTGTGAAGGTGTGAAAGTAGATGTGTACTTTTCTTTCCTAAGCAAGATATTGACATGAAGCAACAGCTTTTTGTTGCTTTGTAGAATGCCAGGTATTGGACTTTGCAAATGTTTAGCTCCTCCAAATACCAGACATGAATGTTCTGCTATTGGAAACTCAGTTTTACTTGTCACTAGCTTGGCACATCAGTCTAATTGCGTGTGCTTCATTGCTCCCAGAAGGTTCCCTGTTCCCTGTCAAAGCCAAAGCCTGGCTTTTCTGTGTAAGCTGCTGCTTTTCTCTTCAGGCTTAGGTCTCCCAGCTGCAGCTTTTCTAACTCATCTGAAGCAGAACCAAAGGTTCTCTGAGAGCCCCAGTGGAGGGCTGCTGTTTTCCCTGCACGGTTTTCATCAAGCCATTATTAGGTGGAGAAAGACAACTTTGGTGTCAAAATGCAATTTGGCAGAACTTGAGACCAACTGAAGTAGTTTTAGTATATAATCTTTAGAAAATATAGTGGGACATGCTTTTTGAAATACAACAAATAGCATAATGTACTGAGGCATAAGTAAACAGTAGAGCTTGTTAGTGAATGAGAAAATTAAATTGGCCAGAAACTAAAGTCAGTGGTGAAATGGCTGACATGATTTTCCAAAGTGAAAGCAATAGGAAAATTGAATGTATTTTGAAATAATAATTAAATATCTGTAACTACAAAGACAAGACCTCTAGGATAAAATACTAGCATCATTAAAATCAGTTGGAGATTTCTCCTTGGTTTCAAGAGGGCTTTGTTTTTACTACTTGTCTTAGTGCTTATGTTCTTAATTTAATTTACAGAGGTGATTTCTGAACTGTTTAAATGTATAGCTGATATTTTACATGCATAGCTAGCACAATAGCACCATTACAAAATAGGATTGCACTAATATGTACTTATACATGGCTTGGGAAATTTTTGCCACTTACAAGAGCTTCAATGTTATGGTGCCATTGCATTTTTGAGATTTTCCCGCAGAGGAACTGGATATCTGGTTACATGGTTAACTACTCTTTATTGATTTTAATTAGTTTAATCCAATAAGTTTTAGACTGTTAATAAAATGGTCTTGAATACCTGATATAAGCAGATATAGTAATAACTACCTAAAACATTTAGCAAAAAACGAATGCTCGTGTCAACAGAGGGTAGTCATACTGCAAGTTTTTTGTTCAAAATGGAAAATAGATTACATTATAGGGATTTTTGTCATAAAAACTTTGACTAAACAGCTTGTTTTAGAGCATGAACTGTTTTTTTAATGAGCTATCGTATTTATTACTTTTAGTTATTTATCATAAGAGACAAAAGATGTTGTGAAACAGCTTTCAAAAATGCATTAATACAGGGAAAATCTTGGATGTTTGATGCCAAAACTGAGTGTCTCAGGAGTATATTTCTGCCATGCTGCTGAAATTCTCCAGACCTCTAAACTTAGCATGTTAATGCCCTGCTGGAGCTAGGCATGGACTCTGCAGAAAAACAACAAAAGCATTCTGTGCTTCAGCATCTTATCTTACACTATATTATGTATAGTGTAAATATAGTATTTTATATAGATAGTTATATATTACTATTTTGTATTACTCGGCGATGTTTATTGAAGCCCTACATTTGTGGAGATTAGATTTGTGGAGGCTACATGTAAGAAGAGCAAAAAATCATGGTACTTTCTTTTGTTACGTAGAAGTCATTATTAAACTTTTCCTTATTAATGTTAAGTTCATTAAAGAACAAAACAAAACTGCGGAAGTTGGCTGAGTGAAGGAATTTGCAAGTGGAATTTTGGAATAAGGAGTCTACTGGCTCTCCTTACTCAAAGTAATCAAATGTTAAATATTTTGACATGCTACTTAAAGTGGCATTCTTTAAAAAAATGCAGGTGCTGAAAACATAAAAATATTCATCCAGGTATGTAGATAGTTAAATAAAAAACAGAAATCCACAACCAGAAACTTTTATTTTGACTGAACATATTTCAAAGACGTCAACATCTGTATGGTTATATCCCATTGGAAAGACTTTAAAGACCTTCATTGTAAGCACTGCCAAATACTTTCAGTGTTACAACTACGTTTCATAGTTGATCTTAAGTGGAATGTGGTAATATAGACTGCCTACTGACAGGGAAAGGAGTTTCAGAAGATGACTTCGTCATTACTATATATAGGAGGCGCTAAAAAATAATTGGAAAAGGCTTCACAGGAGATCCATCGTATAGAAGGTAGCATGTGAAATAAAGCATGGAAAACTGAGGAAATGAAATACGAAAAATTAATTGCCAGTCTGCCTTGATGTGAAGAAGCAGCAGTAGTACAAACATATTTAGTGTGGGAGTAATGCATCAATGGACTGTGGCTTGCAGAAAAAGGCACTCGGAGAGAGAGGGGGGGGATAGCAGTAGCAGTAGACTGGCAGCATAAAACAAACGTTTTGTAAATACTGGCTGTTCTTATTAGTGAGGAAAAATCTCACCAAGGGTTTCAGTTAACTTTCACATTCTAGGCAAGTTTGTTTCCAGTGCTAGCATAGCTTTTGCAGTAACCAAGCAATTTTCACTGTTAAATGTGCATGAGCATCAACTCTCAGAACTGTTACACACAGAGCAATTGTCTATTTCTTGTGAGACATTCTTCAGGATGCTATAAGTTACCTAATTGCTCCATTTGGACATAGAAATTCAGTTGCCTGTAAGGCCTTTAAGCAGACACTGAGAATCAGGAGTAGATTATTATTATTTCAATAAATATTTAATATCCATTTTTATATAGGACATAGCTAGACTACTAGTGCTCTTTAGTAATGGGAATTGTCACAGATTGTACTAGTACGTCCGTGTACATGTTACATACTTTCTACTGTTGGTACTAGTTCTTCATTATTACTGAACCACTGTTCATTTGGTAGCTTTTTTTTGCAATATTGAACAAAGTGTGAAGTGATAGTTAAAATGTTACCTAAAAACTGTATAAGGCACTTCAAAAGTTATACGTGGCTTATTTTTGGTGACAGAAGGAAATGGAAGTACTTATCTGACTTCCAGAAATGTTCATCTTTTGCTTCTGGAGAACTCTTCAACCAGCCCTACTAGTGATTGTTACTAATCTGCTAGTGTTCATGAAGTTAGCTGTAAGTTTAGGAAACCTATCTAGGATCCTTGTCTGAATGTTTACAAATGGTTATGAATCCCACGCTTCAGTATCATAGTTAAGAGGTTTGTTAGAAAATGTGGAAGAGCAATATCTAGTAGTTTTTCCAAGTATCTGGGACATAATAAAAAAGACGAAGTGCTCATAGCCAAAGAAGTTTTGTAATAGTTCACATTCCTTTTACTTTCTATTCTGTCATTATTTGCTTATATCCCCCCTGAAGTCATGCCAAAACTTCATCTCGAAGCCTCTCTGAATGCAGTATGGCTCCTCTTTTGTCTTTGGACAATTTAGAAGACTTTTGTGAGGGAACTTTTCTGAGGACGGACTGAATTTCTGCTGCTATTGTATTACTCTCACGTAACTGCTTACTAAAAGCTAATTTGTTAGGTTTGTCTCTTAATAATGGTCACACACAAGTTTACTATAGGAAGATAAAAATAAAATTCAAGCTGTCCTTAAAAATTATTTCTTGGTAAAAATCAATAAAGAAGTGGGGTAGCTCTTGTTGTGAGGCTCCTTTGAGAGAACAGTTCAAAAAGCTACTGTTTAACATCCATTTTGACTTAAAACCAGCTAATTTAAATGTTCATTGCTAGGTATATGCAACAGCACATGAAAACTTGGAATATGATACTATGTTGATGTAACTTAATCTGCATTTTTATTAATGTATCGTGAAATTATAATGTTAGCTTTTAGTTTTGTGTGTGTGTACCCTTGCATCACAGATATTTTCATGTCAAAGCAACTTGTCTCATAAAACATGTTTGGTTTTAAGCGTCAAAGTGGCTTTTCCTTTTGTTCAGTAAAAGGGCTTTCTAGCCCTAACAAATTAACATATCACAAAGCTTATTCTCCATTACCTAGTTCATAAAAGCAGTACCCATTTTGGGAAAGTACAGGCATATGTGGATCACCCCTGTGGTGTTTTATCTTAGCATCAAAGCTTCTAACTTGGCATGAGACTGGCTTTTCAAGCTCATATTCTTCTCTTTGTAATTTTATTAAAATTACTAAGAATTTTATATTCAGACAATACAAAGCTTGGGTCTCATTATTCTTGACCATGGAGCTTATCTGTTTCCCTTTCATATAGAGAAAATAATCCAGTTATTTTTGATACAGTTTTCTCCTTTTTTAGTTGTGGCTGCCTTTTTTTAAATCAGAAGTATACAGCTCTGTTGATGTCCAAGGACTGTTGAAACCCCATGGATGATAGGAGACTTTGTCTTTTTGTGGAAACAGAGCCATGCTGTCTCCCTTCCTAAGAAACCAAATTGAATGGCATTTGAGTGCTGGTTTTTGAGGACAGAACTTAAGAAATCATGAAAGAGCCACAGTGAGGGCCAAGAGATGCTAGGCTTCATCCTGGCACTGAGCTGGTTGCTTTCCTTCCTGTCAGTAACTTTTCCTTTTTCCTGTCAACTCCCTTTACTTCAGTTTTGTACTGAGAGAAAGCTTGTTGTATCTTTGAGGTGGTATGAGGCTTGATCTATTCATGATAACTTTTGAATCAGCTTCAATATATCATTAAACTTAATGAGATCTTTTTCTAGAGCAAGCCAGTCTGTAACTGATAGAACTTTTCCCTTTTTATTTTTTTTTGATGCCTAGACATTCTTTTCACATCCACATGGAGACATAAGGAACTACAAGTTCTTCAAGAAATGCAGTCAGATGGCACCTGAAAGATTAAGGCTCACTCATTAACTAGACACAAAATCACTTTCCTCCAAATAATTTTATATGCAAGGTGGGAAGGGGGGAAACCCCACAAAAAAATCCCAAACCCATAGCTGCTTGAGCTGCAGAAGTCACAGGGCTGGGTCTCCTGTGGCTCTCTGCATTGCATGGTTTCTATTACCCCATGTCTGCTGCGGTGTGACTGCTACGGCTTTGCCAGCCGAAGAAGAATTTGTGCTGGTGCTTTACTGGTGGGCTCACTGGTGCGTGCTAATGCTGCTGCGCTCGTACTCCAGCCGTGCAGAGGATAAGAGCAGGATGCATGAAGAGCAGTCATTCACATCGGTCTCCTCTGCTGGCCCCAAACATTTGTCTCTGTCGAATCTGGAAGTTACTGAAGAGGCTTAAAACTTGTTTGTTAGTTCACGCACTGGTAAATGCAGAGCGTGATTTGGTAGGCCTTGTTTCCTTGGAAAACTAGGTTAAAATTAATCTTTTTGCTGTTGAAGCCTTTTTTCTTTTCTGCACACCCCTAAAAGAATACAAAAGGCTATGTTTCAGGCAAAAACTTGCCTTGTTTCCTTCTCACCTCCTTGGGCGTATGGCAACCCAGGGTGTTGGAGTGTGCAGCCTGGGGCTGGCCGACATGAGCAAAGGCATCGGGCCTTGCGGCCTGTGTCCCTGGGGAAGCCTGTTGGGCCTGGCAGCCTTTCATGGAGGGTATTAAAATTCTGACTTTACTATCCTAACTGGGATAAAACCAGCTTTCAGTATTAGAGTCCCTTGCTACTCTTCATCATCCACCTCTGTTAAGCAACATTAACAAACTCCTTGACTTGCTGGTATTTTCTTTTATGCTGTCGGTACGCATTGGGATAAGCGGAAGTGTTGGACTAGAGGTGAATGGCTCGACACTCAGCCAAGTCCTCCTGAAATGGTCAGGTTTGGGAATTGCTGTCCTTTAAGAAAACCTGCAGGTTTTTCTCTTTGCAGGAAAGAATTCTGTGCCAACCATCACCATTTTATAAGTATCTTAAATCCTTAGCCCTAAAAAAACAAAACAAAACAAAAACAGTTGTTTGATTCTGATACAGAAACTAATTCTATGAATGTATGGTTTCTGCTGGGTAAAGTCAGAATTTCTTACCCTCATATCTATGGGTAAAAGTGGCAAGTGCAGGAATTATTTTAGAAATTTTTTTTCTTCAAAATTCATTAGTAGCTGGTCCCAGAATACTTCTGAAGATAAATACCAGTTTCAGGAATCACATAACAGCAAGTTTTTCTATGTTTAAATCGGTCTTCAGGGCTTCCTTTATATAAGGCAAATCAGTAGTCTGCTGTTTGTAGCTGCTATTTGACATTATTTCTAATTGCCAAAGTCTTTAGGCTAAATAAATTGGTGGAAGTCACCTTGTAGCTATATGTTTGAAATTTTCAAAACTAGTGCATCTGTGTAAGTTTCTAATTAGTCAGTGTTAAAACATTGATGATGGTGGTAATCTCTCCAGTCTACTTATTTTCACCTAAAAATAGTATGAAAATTTGCTAAGATGCTTTGTGATTTTGTGCTTGTCTCTTCGTCAAGTGTGGTAGGCAGTTTTAGTATGGAATTGCACAAGGAGCCGGAGAAGGCTTTCCAGCAAATATTCTAGAATTATGCTGTGACAGATTATGGTGTTTTTTTTAATATAAGAAGAATGCTAAAGAGATATTTGTAATCAAAGCTGGCAGGAAATTAAATAGGGAAGATGACTGGTTTAGGCCTATTAAGCAACATTTACATATACTTTCAATCTGATAGTCTGTTTTTTGAGTCTTGTTATAAGAAAAATAATTTTTTTTTTTCCTGTAACTGATCAAATTCAGTATTTTAACTTTAGATTTCAGTTTGATTTAGAAGAAGTATTGCCTGGTACCTGTAGGCTGAGTCTTCTAAGAAATTAGTTTTCATGTTTTAAAACTAATTTTGGAATTCTTCTTGCTGTGATTCATATATTTGTACTAGTGTACAGTTGAGGTAAAATTGCATAGTGATCTGTGGATACAGAAATATATAAAAATAGAGAGTAATGCTGATGTGTTGAGGAGAGATGGTATTAAAAAGAATAATTGGCTTTGTCTTTATTTGCACCTTGTACTTGTACTCCTGGACTAAAAATGTGTCCCATGCTAAAGACCAGATTTCCAGCATTTCTTGTTGCACTGCAGATGTAGTAATGAGAAAAGCAACCGAAAGTTGAATGTTGTATAAGAATTTGTCATGAATGACAAATTCTTCATGTAGATGTCTTTCCCAAAGACAACATTATATGAAAACTTTTCCATCAGCTTCCTTACTCAGCCTTCTTCTATCTCCTAAGTAAAATTGAAAGTTTTTGTTGGGGGAATTCCTAGAATTTTGCTGCTTTTCTTTAATCTGCCTGTTTCTAACTTTGTATTTAGTTCATTATTTTCTTCTGATTGCCAACTGAAAGTAAATGCCAAAAATTTAAAGCTAACTGATTTCACAGACAGACCTGCATGCAAGACCTCTCTGATGACAAGCAGTAACTTCTCATTCATCCTCATGAAGCTGACACATGATTCCACTGGAGGCTGCCTGAGAGCCAGGCGCTCCCTTGTCCCGTTAGAATGCCTGTCCATGGGCATGTTGTTCTGCCATATCTGATCCCAGTGATCAATAAGGTTGCAATATGAGAGTTCTCCATCCCCTGTACAGAGGAATAACCATCATAAATGTACTCTGCATACACATAATTTATCAGCAACTCTCTCTCAGAGTGCTTGAAGTGCCTGGCCACTTGCTGTGCCTGGCCTTGGGTTGTGAGGCAGGTGAGGTTAAGCAGAGCTTGCTAAGACTGTGCAAGTCTGCTAGGATTGGGAGATCATTTCTGTATAGGTGGACTTAATGTGATGGGCTGTGTATTCAAAAATGCCAGGCTTGAAAAAAAGAAAAGCAGATCTGAGAGCTGAATGACTTTCTCACACACCTAGTATCTGTTTTTAATAACAATGGTAAGAAATTATGCTTTGTCTGGCTTGTCTTATTTTCATGTTTCTTACAGGTTGATTAAATTACAGAACATCTGGGATCTGTTTTTAAACCAAGTGTGCTTCTATAATCTGTAGGTGTTAGAGGTGGTGACAGTCCATTACTTTTCAGCACAGTAGTAATTAGCAATCAGTGTATATATTCATCCATGAAATTTGTGCTGAATTTTCTCATGCAAAACCCCCCTCTATTTTTAATGTCTTTGTTTTTGCAAAACCTAATATTAATTTTTCTGTCTGGTAGTCCTTGGGTACTATATCCAGACAGCTTTTGCAATAAGCCTGTAGCCCAAGAAAAATGTCTTATTTTCTCTATAATTTTTGAAATGAAGCAATCATTTCAGTTACTTAAGAGCTACTAGAACAGAAGAAACTTGAGAGCATGCTATGGAGATGATTCCTCCATGACTGTTTGAAAACTGTGCCTTGAAAAGCACTGTCATCTGCAAACAAGCCACTAAGTGCAGGCATAGCAATTGGTGGTGTAAGTGGTACTCTGTAACCTAGACTAGCTGGTAGGCTATAAAGGTAGAGAGATACAGAGGACAACCACTGGTTGGCCAAATTTGGTTTTCCGTTTCATTTATTGCTGCAGAGCAGTACTCAAGCAAGGTACAAGGACTGTTCCTAGTCTATTTTTGTTTGCATTTGAAAAACAAAGTATTTTCTGAGATTTATAGGATCTCTTCCCACCTCATAGAAGATGGAGAGATCAAGAAAATGCCCTTGTGATGGCAGATAGTTTATGATGTTAAAGTAATGCTCACAGTTCTGTACCTTATATTTGAGGTCACACTAAGGACCTCCAGGGCTCCTTGTAAATTGTGCCTTATAGAATTGAAAAGTGAGTATTAGCTATTTAACATTCAGAGTAAAATCTTGTTTCAGTCATGAACATGAGTTCAACAATAAAGATGTACTTTTTATGGCTGAGTCTTACTTGAAAAAATTACTATGTCATGCATCTCATTGGGGTTCAGCTTCTTTCTTGTTACCTGCACTGGCAGATAGACTGCTGTCTATCTGCAAGACTATTGTCTGAGTCTCCTTGCTTTTTTCATATAACTAGCATATAATCAGTAGAAATCATTAGCATGGGGACCTTGCCTCATTTTTCTAATGCAGTATGACACATCTTGTCCTTTTGTTCCTAGATTGATTACTCATTACAGTTTCTTCCAGATATTAAGGCTATGCGCATAAAATGAAATGTAAAAATCATTCAAACAAATATGAGTGACTGTATATCACACTCATCTATGTCTTTATGGTCACTGAGTAGTAGCTGAAGTCATCTGAGACCTTTGTTATTGAAGGCAGTCAGGGTTGCCTTTTGGGCACAATCTGTTACTGACTTAAGGAACGTAATAGTTTGGCTGTTACTCAAGAAGCCACTGTTTGACACACAGCCTCTCCAACTGTTGCCTGCTATCTAGTTTATCATCTTATAACTTAATAAAAAGGCAGCTGTGAACATTCACCAGATTCCTTTGCCTGCTCTCAGGGTCTTGGATGTTGACTTTTCAGGCCAGAATATATAATAATGTATCAAATTTGAAATGCTAACACCTACACTGAACACAGAATTATGCCCCTGTGCCACTTTCTGTGTCAGAACTCTTACAGATTTTTGCAAAGAAGATTGCAGAGATGTTTTTTTCCTACCAGGCTGCCCTGAAAGGGTCATGACCTGAGCACCTATTGGTCTGAGAACCTGTTTGGGATTTTTTTTGGTTTTTTACATGCAGTGTTACACATTGTTTAATGTTTTCCCATCAGCTATGTGAAGTCATTAACAGCATTCAAGTTACAGGCTCAAGTGCCCGGAACATGTGTCTGCCATTCAAACCTGCACCATCTTTATTTCAAGCATAAATGTCCCTGTTGTCCTCTTGTTGGAATGAGCACTTGAGATGAGTGGTGGAAGCTCAATATGTTAGAAATAAGTATGATGCTATGAAAGTGTTGAAAATATTTCCATGAACTTCGGTTACTCTGGTAGTTTCTTCATTAAAAGCTACCATAGGCTGTCATCAGCATGGTCCCCAGCCTTACTGTCCTTCTAAGATTCATTGCTTCTAATTGGCATTTGAATGCTAGAAATTTCATCCTGCGGACTGTTGGATTTGATTAATGGAAAGCATTTCATTTGGAATGAAACATAATAATCTAATAATCAGCCTCCTAAGTTATGTAAATTGCTAGGAGTGCATCACAGTTTTTCAACTTGCCTTTTCTTCTGTAGAAGAGAAAGTAAAATCTTTAGAAGCAAAATGTTGTACCTGAAATTCTTTTCTCAACAGTGTAAAACCTCTGAAGAAGTTCTCCTTTTCTGTAGTGAATATTAGGAATTTCTATGCAGTTTATACTAGATACTTATCCAAATGAGCAATGCAGCTCATGGGGGGTTAGTGCTTCATCACTTGGAGAGGATTAAGAGTAGATAGGATTGACAACTTGCCTCATAACTTTCTTAAGCTTTCCATTTTACATAAATTGTTACTTTGTTTTTCTTTCACTGCTGTTTGTGGAGTTCGATTCTTTATGGATGTACTCTGCAGAGTAGTAGGGCAATCACCTTAAACATCATCATGAGGAACCCTGTTCTGTGCATTAGAAAATGACACAGCCTCCTGTGGCAAGTAATACGTTTGTATTTTGTAAATCAACATGCAAAGCAACTTTAGTAAGCAGTCACTTCAGCATTGTGTCTCCAGCTGAACATCCATCCAGGCATGAGACTGACTGTGGCAGTCAGGACTACATCAGCATTTAGTAGGTACTGGAGAGTGTTGTGGATTTTGCTCTTTCACAGCCAGTTCAGCCACTCCAGCCTATGTTGATAACTTAAATTTATACCATCAAAAAATAAAACTATTATAGGAAAGATAGGTCCTGGCAAAAGAAGGCTGCTTTATTTCTTGGTCAGATGTTTTCTGTGCCTTGGGGCTTTGCTTCTCCTAGTAGGCATAAGGCAATGCAACACAGCTTCTAATGTTCTTTTTCCTGCTCTTCGATTTACACAGTCAACCTGTCACTATAAAGCTAAGTGCCTTCCAGTGCAGGTTTGATAGCAGTAGTGAGGTTGTTACTTTGTACAAACTTTGGCACCTCTTTTGAATAAGAGAAACTGGGGGTGGTTTGTTTTAACTCATGTTTACTCACTAAATTTTGATCAAGATTATTTGGGTAGTGTGATTATTAATATTAAAAATGTAGTTCTTACAGTGGAAAGGTTCTTTTAATAAATCAAATTTTGTGCTGTTTCTGGAAATGTCAGACTCAACATTCACTTTATTGAAGTGGTTTTTTTCTCTCCAACTCATACTGGTTTTAATGAGTTACCATAGGGTGCAGTTGCTGCTTAGATCTTTAATGATGTCTGTCATTATAGAAGTTCAGGTTGTTTTTTAATTTGTTGATTACTTTGAAAATTAGGCTTAAAAACTCCAACGAATGTCCAAGTTTTTCTGAAATGGTAGAAAGCCTTCTGAATGGACCCTGATGTGGTTTTGAAAGTCTAAACGAATGAGAAGATAAAGAATTGCACTTTGGAACAGCAGCATTCTGTGGTAGTTCTTAATACCTTAATTAGGAAGCAGTGGATCACTCCTATAGTATGAACAAATCTGATGATTAATAACATACTGGTCTTGCAAGTCCTCAAGTTTAGTTATTTCTGCTCTTCGTAAACTTTGTCTACCATTGTCACCATTTCTACCATCAGCGGTAGGTGGTGACAGATCTCGCTCTTGAACTTATTCTCCATCTCTCAGCACTTCTACTTCTGTCTTGATTTAGCTCTCAATGGTTGTTTTCAACCCATGATCTCTGGCAAGCTTCTAGTGGGTGTGGGAGACGTTTTGTCAATAAGAACAGGTCATTGCTTCTGGTCTGCTGTATTCTTTAGCTTTTTCCCCTCAGTCTTGAACAATGGGCTCAGTCTGTCTTAGCTGTTTAAAATGTTCTGAAAGCCTCCTTCCTTTTCAGACAGCAGCAAGATTATGTAGGTGATATAGACAGTTCTCAAACTACTGGTAGCAAATGAATGCCACACTCTGTCCACTGATCAAGAAGGCAAAATGGAGGGACTTTTACCACATAAGCACTGCAGAGTCCATCATGTGTAATACTGTATGGTTCAGTTCTCTTTGACTGGTGGGCTGTCTGGAGAGTAGGATATGCAGTTTCACCTTGGTACTCTTCTTTTGAGCCCCTAGCTCACTGGGGATGGAGTAAGTGATACTGTTTTTACTTCATGACCTCTGACCATGAAGTAGAATGCATCATGTAACATTACAGCTTCTTTGTATGGCTCTGCTGGTCTAATTGGTTGAAATAGTTTTGATATGGATGTTTTTTGTTTCAGAATATATTGGGAAAATAGGAGTGGAAAAGTATCTTCCTGTTCCAAAAAACGGAGTCATCTATTTCCCCAGCAAACCCCGTCTTTTCTGATTGATGCTTTTCTAGCTTGTTGTTAACAGCTTCCAGTGATAGAGATGCTTTGGAGTCCTCTGCAGAGCTGGAGGCCTACATTGGATGTTTTAGGACTAATGTGTTGTTTGCCTTCTGGGAGTGGTGCTGTGTGTTTGTTTTGGTTTGGGGGACTTTTGCGGGGGGGGGGGGAAGATGGTAAGTCTGAATATGCTTAGATTGTGTATGCTGCCTTGATGAGAAGCTAGTGTTTAAGCCCAGATTTGGTTGAACTGAAAGCATTTCATTTCCCTGTCTTGCTGGTATTCCACAGTCAACAGGATGTTAGCAAAGTTGAGACAAGTTTGTATTCAGTTCTTTATACAATTAAGCTATTTCAAATACACTCCTTTTCTTGTTGCTTTTGTAATTATTTTTCCCTTCCTGCCTTAAGCATTTACCCTTGGAAAATACCTACTCTTCAAATTTACCAGTACTAATTTGTCACTTTCTTTTGAAATATAAAAACAAGGTTGTCTTATATCTTTAGATAATATTAGCTAAAATGTGGCAGTAAAGTGACAGTGAATACCTATGCAAAAGATAAGAATTAATGATCATTGTTAGTGAAGGCTGGACAAAAAGAAATCTGTCATAGCTTGAGATTCTTGACAGCAGAACTGACATCTAGCCAGCAGTTCCCTGTCCTGTATTTTTGTAGTTTGTTCCTTCTATCCGAGTATAGAATTTTCTATTTGTCCACATTTATTGCATTCTGGGTTTTGGGTTTGTTTTTTTTTTTTGGGGGGGGGGGGGGGGGTGCTTCTCTAATTTGCCATCATTGGTTACTCTGAAAGAAATACAAGAGTTTATACATTTCAGAGCTGTTATTTCATGGTCTCTGCAAACTCTGCCATCACTGTACTAATTTGCACAAACCTCATGTTTTTGTAGAAACCCTGAGGGCCAGGAGTAATGCTTCTTTTTTTCTTTTTAAATGACAGCTTATATTATCAAGTACAGATTGGCCTGAAGAAAGGCATCATTGATCTGATGCCCTTGGCACTGTTCAAAATTTCACAAATACGTGAAGAGGCAGCATAAAGTTATTTCAAGGTGTTCCCAGAGGGCAGTAGTCACAGAGAGCCACAGAAAGACTCTCTGTTAAGGAGTTGGCAAATTAAATACAGGACAGTAACAGACCTTTCTCTCCTTTTTATAGTTAGAACAGAGATACTTGAATTCTACAGTGCCAAGTGTTACTCTTTCATAGAACATCACATCAAAGTATATTCATAACTTTTATTTTTACCTGATTCCTGAAGTTATACAAATAATATTAACGGCAAACTTAAAGAGCATTAAGGAGAAACTGCCCTGTTTTCCTTTTTGGAAACTGAAAAAAATGGAGAAAAATTTTTTTAAGGAGTATTAGAAATCAAGAATGGGTTCTGAGTAACTCACTGATGTACTGTAATGCTTTGATTTTTGACAAAATAATTATAGAAAAGATGGATAGGGATGTGCTTTTAATATTTTGGGTGGGGTTTTCTCCATTAAAACCCAGTATTGTGTGGAAAAGGGAACTTTAAATAAGGAACTGTTTACCTAACCTGCTACAAGAGAATCATTTGAGTAAAAGAATCATTGGGCCAAAATACTGCTTATTGGTATGGAATTCTGTTCTGGTGTACATCACCTACATCATGTCTTTGAATTGCACATGCTCACACGCACAGCATTATATGTGCAAGTATTATATACTGAAGTCGATACTGGTGTCATCTTAATTGTTTCTTCAAATTCCTGCTCTAGTCCACATCTGTGATTTTTTTTTCTTTTTTTTTTTTTTCTTGTAGGACGTGACTGTGAAAATGCAGTAGGCTATATCTCTTGTTCACTGGAATGGGAATAACTTCCTATTTATCTGAATTTTATGAGAAAGCATTGGTTCTCTTGATTTATCTGCTTAGATCGTGGAGGAATAAATTTGCAGCATATTTTACGAAAATAACCATAAAGAAAGAAACGTAAAGTTTAGTCTTGAGAAGAGTTAAAATTTATGCAAGAATCTCTAAGAGAAATGGAGTTTTACTTAATAGACAAAATTCACAGATTTTAAATATTTCCAGCTGAAAACTTTCTGTAATTTTCACTTTTTGTAATAGAGAATCTGGCTGAATACTAGCAGTGATACCTTTCGGGTTGAATTACTTGCAGTTGAAGTTCACCGATTTGTTTAAACTCATTGTCAACAGATATGCTGTTGCCATGTGTCCTGGTTTCAGCTGGGAAAGAGTTAATTATCTTCCTAGTAGATGAAAACATTGCAGTCCTATTTATAAATTTACATTAATTTGCCTAATGACTTATGACTTTGTTTTCGTTGTAGTTATTTGAACTGCTAGGCCCTGAAGGTTTTGAACTCATAGAGAAACTCCTACAGAACAGATCTCTTATTCTGGAAAGATCTTTGACTTATCCAAGTGATAACAGGTTCCAGACTCTGCAAGGTAAGCAACCACATCAAAAGTAGTTTTCTAACTGTTCAATTATATTTCAAACAACAGTACTGTCTATGTGTGTTTAAAAAGCAAGCAAAAAAAACCAAAACGGGTACCGGGAGGGATATTTATATCGGCTTAAACAAAGAAATCGTGGTCTGGTTATACAGAGGAAATGAATACATATTGTATATATTTATTTACTTTTCAACTGCCTATGGGCACATGTAACTTTTAAATATACTAACAGTTGCACTTTTTCTATTTTAGTGGATTACTCTGGAAATAAGTTGATCTTTGGTTATTCCTCATCTGCTTTCCTGCTTAATCTCTCCTTCTGTACTATTGTCAACTGTAGGTCTTGGGGAGAAAAAGCACAGTAACAACCACTTCTGAAAAAAATAAAGTTAAGCTTAAGGATAGATAAGTGAGAGGAAAAAAAAAGGGGTTCAGGTTTTATACTGTGATTTTTGTTTTTATAAGATAAATTGCCCACATGAGTAATTCTTTTAAAATCTGTTTTACAAATTGCTGTTTAAAAACAAGTCTTCTCACTTTCTCTTCTGACAAAAATAAATCTGATTGTGACTAGGTTGTGATTTGGGATAAATCTTACAAGGACATAACACCATGCAGCCCATTGCATGTTCACAGCATACAGACTTAGAAAAATGTGAATAAGACTAGTAATGGTGGACTTATGTATCCTCACAATAATTTTAAAATGCAAATAAAGCTTTTTAATACATTTATCTTAACTGAAATATAAGCAAGCATTTAGAAGTTTGTCTTTTATTGTGCTGATAGTTAGTCTAAACTCATCAGAACAACCGTTAGTTTTATCTGTTCATGATTTCAAAACAGAATGTCTTGCTGTCAGTATAACAAGGTTTTGTGTCCTGGTGTTTTTTCCCTTCTCAGATAATCACATAATAAAAAATTAAAAATACATTCAGTATAAACTGAACTGTTACAGTTTTTCTCCTATGTGCAGATTGCAGTTACACAAATATTTTCTTCTCACTCAACAGAAGTAGTATTTTGGAAGCTTTTATGAATTTATTCTTCATTATGCCATCAGTTAAATCTATCATGGTAATTTCTGCTAGAATGTGGAGGAAGAATATTTTCAATGTTTTGCTTTTGAGACAATAGGAAAGCATTACTGACTGTATGCTTTTTTCACTGATGAGAGAATCCTTCTCTGACTGTGGTAAAGAATTCAATCATACTTGAGTATCTTCCCTGAGATTGAAGATGCTCTGTCCCAAGTTCAGTTTATTAATTTTAAAAACACTTTTAAGTTGGTATTTCTAATGGAGATTGAAGTTTTATCTTTCCAGAATTGCATTTGGCGAAGGGAATCATTTGTGTCTGCAGAAATTTAGTCAACTTTGAGTAATTCGTGTCTTGAGAATATAAGCAGAAGTCAAGAAACTGTACGTGTACTGCATTTTTGTAGCATGCTGTATTATTTGACTATTTCTTATGTAATTTACTTACATGGCAGTAAAGATGATTGTTGTGCTTATCAGACAAATCAAGTAACAGTTCTTTGCCCTGGTGCGTTCAGTCTGAATTAAATTTAGTCAGGAAATTGCATCCATTGTTGTCCCCTTTTAATACCAGAGAGAGCGAGTTAAAGCTACAGACATGATGGTATTAATGTGGACATTTTGACAGTTTATTAGATTTTTTTTTTCAATGCTATTTAACAAGTTACAGTCACCTTATCCAGTATGCATGCTGCGAGATGTGAGAGTTTCACTGTTACTGTAGAGGAAAACTAAGAGGCACAAATTGTTCAAAACACCAGTCAAGTGGGTTTATTTGATGAAAAAAGTTTCAAGTTTTCGGCTTCAGAGTTTGACTGCAAAAGTACATATGAAACATAATTGAATTAAATATATAATATTAAGTCAAACCTACATAAACTAATAAACTGCAGAATTTTGAAAATAGAAGTTTAAAAACACTGATATAGTTAAAAGCAAAACAAAAAAAACCCTCGCCACCTCATTGCATATGAAAGACTTTGTTGTGTCTGGGTTTGGCCAGTAATGGCCTTGGAAGGGCGAATGTGACTGGGCTTTTTTGGGTTCTCTGCTCTCCTGGATTTATTGTGTACTGTAATTGTTCTGTGGTTCTGGTTCTTCTTGATTCAATCCTGCTGCTTATCCACATAAATGGAAGGAGTCTTTGTGGTTGTATAGAATAAGATTTCTTTTCTCACATGTTTAGGGAAATTACATTGTGAGTATGCTTTCAATACAATCATGTTATCTAGTAAATATACACTAATTGTTATGTGAAGAGGCTCTTTAAAAAAACCAGCCTGTTTAATCTGTTTTCACACCACTCTACTCATCAGTGTATACATGTAAGAGGAGAGGTGAGTGGCATTTCCACTGTTGATGAAGTTATCATAAATACAGAAAAGAAAAAAAGCCATTCCTTTTTACTCCTAGCCCATCCTCTTGATTTTGGGATGGAATTTTGTTTGCTTAACAACAGTAGCATTAAACATCCTACCTTTGGGAAATGAGCGGGTACTTAGTTTAGATTTCTTGAGGCCAAGGGCTGCGTGGCCATCTACATAAAGCTAAACTATCTTTAAACACACATTCTCCCTGCCCCCCCCCCCCCCAAATAAAACCCCAAACAAACTCAAAAAACCTGAACCTCAAAAAACAAACCTTTAGAAGAAAACTTGGGAAAACAAAGATGGAATCCAGTACTTAACAGAGATGCATACCTGTTACCATATTGCAGAACAGTGCAAGAAGTTTATAGGAGAAAATATTAAGCCCAATTATGGTTGTCAAGTTACAATTCAGTCTGAACAAGAAAGACTGTTAATGAAACAGTATCGTCGTGAAGAAAAGCGAAATGCCAGAAAAGAAAAACAAGCTGGCGAAGATGGAGAGGTTTCTGGAGAAGGACTAATGTGCTTTGATCCCAAAGAGCTGCGAATGCAAAGGTAATAAATGCCAAAAGTTGAGAAATGCTTCTATTTTAATTCCTACTTCAACATACCATAATAGTTTATTTTCTTTTACTTTGCTTTCATGATTCTGACTTCAAGTCACGTTTTATTACAAGTGTAGAATTTTTTTTAATGTGAAAACCTAATTTTGAGGGAAAGAAAGCAGTGATCTGCTTAATGAGAATCTTCTTGATCTCATCTGTGTGGGCTGGAGATGCAGGTTAGAGAGGTAGGCTATCTTTCTTAGTTCCTGTACACACACTACTTGCTTAAGTTTTATGAAGTCTGTGCTAAATCTATCAGAACTATCTATCTTTTATTTTTCTCTCAAGATTAATGGGTAGTATTTTCCATGTTGTCAGCTAAAGGTAGTGGGAGGAGTAGGGGAGGGAGAGGATAAGGAGCAAATAAGCAGTTGTATTTCATATTTAGAAAAATATAGTGGGGCTGGTATTTAACTCTGAATACATGTTGCTGTATTGATTAAAAAGAGGCAAACCTGCATTTAGGAAAGCCTTGCACTTATAGGATTGCACTTTTGATTTTTATCTAAACAGTGTGTTATACGGACTTGGTTTAACTGCTGCCAGACAATAACACTGTAAAATTCCTTTGTTGATTATTTTATGCATAGTTGTTTTCCTTAAATTTCTACAACTCTTGCTCTGACTTTAATATACCTCATTCGGTTTTTGTGATGGCTGCCTAAAATGGGTAGAATTATTGCAGTTATTTTTCTGCTCACAGAGAACTAGCACTTTTGAATGCTCGAAGTATGCCAGTCCTAGGTAGACAGAGAGACATGGACTTCGAAAAAATTCATTATCCACATGTTTATGATTCCCGAGCTGAAGCTATGAAAACATCAGCATTCATTGGTGGTGCAAAGGTATGTGTTTGGTGCATGACCCTTCTTGAACAGTACATCTTTCCCAGTGAATAATGTGCAGCAGGGTTCCCTTTGTTCCCTTAGAGATTCTTCTCCTTATCAGAGTCCAATGCACGAAGCAGTGCTTCTTTGCAGAGGGTTTTAAGCACTTTCATATATTCTGGTTTTGTTTTGACTCTAGAAGAAATAAACTTGTTCTCAACTAATGTATTAGTTTTTATTTCTAGGGTCACTTAAATCATTAAAATACTGGTTTTCTGTCTTTTGGAAACCATTGAATTGACTTTAACAAAATGAATGCTTTATGAAATTCTAGACTTAATGGCTTTTGAAATTTAATAAAATGGAGTTACCTTTTTTTGTCTTTTGGGGACTGTTTTCTGAATAGTAAAACTGATTATTTTCCATTTTGGGGGTTCAGTGCTATCTATAAAATGAATCAGTGAGAATTGCTTTTATTTTGGATACATTTTTTGAAGGGAAGTAATAAACCATTGTTCAAAGTGGGTTATACGTAATGACACTTTCTGTTTTCATACTTTCAGTTAATTTTCTTGTAATACTGTTTTAGGTGTTCTTACCAGAGGCAGTTCAGAGAGAAAACAATAAAATGTATGAAGAGGTGAAGATCCCCCATAGTGAACCAATGCCTATTGGTATTGAAGAGAAAATTGTTTATATTAAAGACTTAGATGAGGTGAGTAAGCCATTTCAAAGATATTAAGTTAGTTTTTACTTTGTATTACGAAAATTTAACTGAAAAAGATTACCAATTAGTAGTGTGATATGTGATGTGTAAATGCAGCCAGTTAGTTTCTTCACTACTATTTTGAGAATATTTGTTGGGAGCTGTAGTGCAGTGATATAATCCCTTTCATGATGACTCAGATTCAAGAAATTCCTGCTCTGAACTGCTTGTTCATGAGTTGCAATTTTCAATTCCTTTGTCATTACCTGTTCAGCTATTTATGGTTTTGAGCTGTGATCTGAATCACTAAAATGAAAATAAAAGATTATGGCAATTCTGTTCTCTTTCTGGAGACCACATGAAGAAGTGAGCCCAGACTTCTGTATCTTGACTTGTACAGGTTGGCTTGGTCATAAGCACAGCACTATTTTGCAGTCCATCACACTGGTCTTATAGTACGATGCAGTTGTGGGGGTATTGAGTTATGGTGTTATAGACTGTATGGGGTGCAAAACCTTCAGGAACAGTGCTTCTTTAAGTAGAAGGCGGCAAATCATTATTAGCAAAACTTTGATGATAGAAACTAGAGGGCTGAGAGGAAAAGTGCAAGTAAAACAAACATTAACATTTTAACTATTACTGATTTTAAAATGGTGAAAAAGCAGAGGTAAGGGAACTAAATTCGTTGTCAGTATTTACAGGCTAGTGAACTTGCAGTACTCCATCACGTGTACCTGCCCACTCCTCATTGTGTATGTCAAATCTGTTGATGAATGGAAGATTTGCTATTGATTTGAACAAGGACATAAAGAGCAAGCTGTATGTACATATGAAGAAGGTTTTATGTTTCTTACCTCTTCAGCAGCATACAACATGGAAAAGTATTTCCCACTTTTTTCCCTGTGGGAAAACAGGAAATAAGAATATAAATCTAAATCTAATAGTTACCCAGAGCACTTCATTGGGATTCTGAGTAAAGATTATGTCTTGCATAAAGATTTAACTCTTTTTAAAACAGAAGATGGTTTAATTTTAGAATCTGAATCTGTTCTTTTGTGCTTGGGTGACAGTACCTAATGTCATGTTTATGAAGTGACTGACAGCTTAACTAGATAGAAAAGTTGAGCCACTGCAGCTATAAAATGCGACATTTTATATGACAATTTTCAGCATGACAGCTTGTTGCAATGAAATGTCTTTCTTCTAGGCTAAATGCTACCTACTAACCTGTAAACTTTTTGCAAGAAGTATCAATATTTCAATAGATAATAACTTGTTTCAGAAAAAATATAGTTCGGACAGAAACAAAATAAATCTAAAAGAAATGGTTTGCAGATTTTTACACATGCAGTGTTTAAAATAAAAGTTACAAAATGCATGTTACACAAATTTAACAAATAATTCATCTCCTTTGTAGATTGTGTATTTTCAAGAGGTATGCTTTTCAGTTTTACAGTGAAATTCAGAAACAAAATTGGTTCTTCACTAATGATTTTGATTGGGTACATTGACAAGAGTGGGTCTGGGAATGTACAAAGACAGACCAAGAAGCTGTGCTATATAGCTAAGTGAGTGTATTTCACAGACAAAGTATGTTTAGAAAATGCAGCTGGTAGTAGCATAAGTGTTCAAATGGGCAGCAGAGGTGACAGTCAGTGGTAGTGCAGAGACTGCAGACAAAAAGTCTTCCTTACTCAACTTAATATTCACATTACCTAGCAGGTGAAAATTCTGTTATTCAGCTACTAGTTTGCATTTGTGTCACCTCTGTCTTTTAATAGAGAAAGGAGCTCTATGACAGAATCTATGATGTATAGACATATAATGCTGGTAATGAAACTAAATTGTCAAAAAGTTTAATTTACCTTTGTCGTGGTTTAACCCCAGCCAGCAAATAAGTACCACACAGCTGCTCACTCACTTCTCCCCACTCAGTGGGATGGGGGAGAGAATCGGGGAAAAATTAAAACTTGTAGGTTGAAATAAGAACAGTTTAATAGGACAGAAAGGAAGAAAATATTAAAATAATAATAATAATGAATTGGAATATACAAAACAAGTGATGCACAATGGAATTGTCACCACCTGCCAGCCGATGCCCAGTCAGTTCCTGAGCAGTGATCCCGAGCAGCCCCACTCCTCCCAGTTTATATACTAGATGTGGCGTCAGACGGTATGGAATACCCCTTTGGCCAGTTTGGGTCAGCTGCCCTGGCTGTGTCCCCTCCCAGCTTCTTGTGCCCCTCCAGCCTCCTTGCTGGGTGGGCATGAGAAGCTGAAAAATCCTTGACTTAGTCTAAACACTACTTAGCAACAACTGACAACATCAGTGTGTTATCAACATTCTTCTCATACTAAATCCAAAATATAACACTATACCAGCTATTAGAAGGAAAATTAACTCCATCCCAGCTGAAACCAGGACAACCTTTAATTTTCCTTTTAAAAGAGGGAAGGTAAGAATTAGTCTAAAATGGGCTAGTTTGTATTCTTTCAGAAGATGTTTTGCTTTCAACGGAATATTAATGTGAGAATTTTTGCAGTATCATAGGAGCTTCTTTTCTTTTTAGTCTGTATGTTTTCATTTGCACAAAAGTAATTTTAAGGACTTCCATACCATATGACGTCACGCCCAGTATATAAACTGGGGGAAGTTGGCTGGGGGAGCACTGCGGCTTGGGGATTGGCTAGGCATTGGTCAGAGGGTGGTGAGCAATTGTTTTGTGCATAACTTGTTTTGCATGTTCTGTTGTTGTTGTTGTTATTATTATCCCTTCCTTTTCTCTCCTGTTAAACTTTATCTCAACCTATAAGTTTTACTTTTTTTTTTTTTCTTCCTGATTCTCTCCTCCAGCCCACTGCGGGGGGGGGGGGGGGAATGAGAGAGCAGCTGCATGATGCTTAATTGCCAGCTGGGGTTAAACTATGACAACTGCAAATACAAGATCAGGAGTGGCCAACCTTTCAGAATTTAGCAGCCATAAAAGCATACCATAGCATCTGTCATAAACTGCTGGCATTAGCGCTCTCCTACTCTGTGTTGTTCCTTTTTCTGCTTCGTCACCCCTACCTTTTTACACTGTGATCTGAACTGCTTCACCTCCTGCCACAGTCTAACTCTACCTGTGTCATCTCATATTCTTTATTCCCTACCTCTGTTGTGTTGGGAGCAGGAGCTAGTGGTTTGCATGAAGGGTGCTGTGCTGCTGCTCGGGAACATCTCTGGTGTTCAATGTCAGAAGGGTGCACTGTGTCCCACAGAAGGAGTGGCAAAGGGGAAGGGTTCTTGCTTTACTGGAAGGCAGTAAATCCCACCCCCAACTCAATTTGTAGATAATTATTCTTCTTGGCATTTATTATTATTTGGAGAGTTTTCACCACAGTACAAGAATGCGTAGCTTATAAGTAGCTGGTTGGTCACACCAGTTTAGTCTGAGGTATTATGGTACTACTACTTGTAAAAGAGGCATGCTAGCTAGGTTGTTTCAATAATGAGAACTTAAAAAATGGAGTAAGCCCAAGCTTAGATTTATTAGCTTTGGCTGCTTGACATGCAGCTTGACCATTAGTGAAATATATTTTTTGTACTTACTAGAAAGGTGGTTTTGTGCCAGCCTTTTTGTCAAATAAATGTACCTTTAAAGTCATAAACTCAGGTCAGGGAAAGTTCCTTTTCAAGACTGTGAAAACAGGTTTTCTCTAACAAATTGCTGTTGGTGAAAAATGACTTCAGCTTTTTACCTGAAGTGGGTATTCAGGGTAGGATTTATTTCTTTGTTTCATGTTATTTCCATTTCCTTTTACTAGCACTACCTAATGGTCTAAATAAGACATGCTTTTTTTTCTCTCTACATTATGTGAAGGAATTATTATGAAATCAATATTCCTGTTTTTCCTGTAATGTTTTCTTGTTTTTAGAATTGTACAAGGTAAGTCTACTGAATAAAGTATGGGAGTTTTTGCATAAATTACATTTTTCACATCCAGAATGTTGGACCATTTATTCCAAAGTTGATCTTAGTGTATATTTCACTTGCATATTTTCCAAACAGCAATTGACAGTTGGACTGAATTGAATAATTTTTTAAAATATTTTTATTTTTATTGAAATCTTGTCATTTGTCCAATGAAGTACACTAAAAAATTGCTCTGAGGAAAGTTTACGGTTTCTGTAATCATTAGTTCTAACTTAAGAGAAGGAAAAAACCCGTGTAGGTCAAGATACAATGTTTTTAATAGCTAGTAATGTATATTAGGAATTGCAGTCTGTCTTCATGTTTCATGAGTGGGGGTCCAAAGAAAGTAGAACATGTGCAGTAACAGGTTAACAAGAATACTAGAGTTAAGGTTCTACACTGATGTTAATCTTAAAGCCTGCAAGTTCTGGCTTAATTTTCTTCAGTATGCGAGTTAATGAGTATTTTGTCATTACTTTAGAATTCCAGGTGCAATATTTACAATTTCTGCATCAAATTGTTGGAATATCTAACTTAGTCTCAGCTGAGGCTCTTGTGCATTGTTTTGTTTAAATTGTCTGAATAAATACTGTTGCGTTGGTTGAAAGCACATAAAAATATGTGCTTCATGCCAAACCAGCAGTTTATTGTCTACCTTGTGTAAAATTATCATCTTTTCCATTAAGAAAACCCTGTTTCTTATCAGAAATAGTTTATTAACTCTTTATCAGAAAGATCTGTTGCTATGATGTGCAACTTGTAAAGTGGTAGCCTGGTTTTAAAATTTATCTGTAACCTGATGTTGGATAAGTATAAACGTGTGCTCTGATGCTGGCTACCTAATTCACCATTAGAAGATGCTTGCTGTACTTGAATAAACTCATTGAATGTAATATTTTTAAAATGTGCCTCACTTGATTGTGGCTTTCCAATTTTCAGGTATCACTATATGATTTCCTGAATGCTAAATAGTTCTTTTCCTTTCAGCAATAGTAAACATCTTCCCATTGTGATAAATCTCTGAAAAATATTTTGAAAATATTCTTACTTTATTGATACAGCCTGTAATACTACAAATGATACTATAGCATTTTTCTGGATTCATAAAACCTTTCTATTAGTTTAAATACTAATATTCTTTTGCCACTAAGATGCTCTTCTTTTGTTCAACAGAATCACTGATTTTATTGCATGCCAGATTATTAAGCTGATTTATTTGGGGTAACAACTTTAAAACAAAAAATGTCTAAATAATTTAAAGAGAGAAAGAGACTTGAGATGGTAATATCAAATAGACTTGATATGGTAATTGGAATACAGGTACACTGCAGTGATAGCAAGGCTTTATGAATGTTGTGGTACAACTTTGAATTAATTCTGGAATGAAATGTGAAAGTCTGAGTTCCTTAATTTAATGCGGCACGTGGATGTCCCAGCTCCAGTGAGGCAGAGTTCTTAGGAACAAAGCTTGGCAGGATCAGGGATTACGACTACCCTCCAATAGCCATGGGTTTGAGAAGAAACTGTTAGTAGAAAACTAACACCAAAAGGGAAGATTAGGAATGAAGTAGCGAAATAATAAAAGAATAAATATGTAATCAAGAAATACTTTACCGATGGATAATTTTGTCTGATAATGTGAGATTACCATTCTAAACATGGTTCCACCCATATCTACTTTCTCCTAAAATGAGAGTATATACAGAGAGTGCTATCTCTGTAGTCTGTATCTAAATATATAAAGTAGGTTTCCTAGAACATCAGAATAAGAGCTTATGCTAGTGCTGAAATGAGAGAGAAAAGAATGAACTATCTCAGAAGAGGTATACTGAGGATAAAGATTTTCTTTTTTAAAGTAAAACACAAACAGAGTGTCATCAGGGATAGTGATATCAAGCCTGTTCTAAAAACAGGAAAGCAAGAAATAGAAATTGACTTTTTTTTTTCTGACAAAAAAAAAAATAATACAACTTTTTTTCCTGAGATACACATCCCAGGTGTGTGCTAGCTCTTAAGAGCTGAACACAGTATTGGATATGTTCATCTCTTAGCCATTTCATGGGTTTCCTCCAGAGCATTTTATTTTGCAACTTGTACAGTTATTTTAAAATAACAGTTTGAAATGCAGTGGTACCTGTCTGTAAGGATTGTGGTATACACTTAGCATTTGAAAACTGTGATTTTTGACTCAGCAAAAAGATGTGTTTGACACTTATAGTCTTTGAGAGGACCTGTCTCTTAACACAGGGTGAGAAATTGAAACTATTTTCTCTGAAACATCTCTGCATTAGGCATGTGTGACATGACTGGAGTCTTTCCCTTAATCCATGATGCTTCTTCCATTCACAGTCCGAGATTATCATAGACATAAAAAAGACAGTAATATATAAATTTCAGATAGTTAAAAAAATATATTTCTAAAATATATTTTATATATATACACACCATATGTATACAACATGTATATGGGGGGTGTGTATATATATATTCACTATTAATGCAGAGTTGATTTTTAAAGTTACAGATGCTTTTTAACAGACCCATCACCACTATTTTATATATCCTCCCCTTTGCCTCCCTCAGCTTGCCAGATTTTTACTTTTTTATTTTTAAATAGAAAAAAAATCTGTGTGCAAAAAAGATAGTCAAGCCAATCTGTCTCCCTTATAGACAGATGTATGTAAGATGCAAAAAAGAGAGGAAGATTATGAGTAATTGGAGAGAGACATGAACCGAAGTACTATCTGTCCTGGTTTCAGCTGGGATAGAGTTAATTGTCTTCCTAGTAGCTGGTACAGTGCTATGTTTTTCAGTTTGGTGTGAGAAGCGTGCTGATAACCCTGATGTTTTCAGTTGTTGCCAATGTTTAGTCTAAAGTCAAGGATTTTTCAGCTTCTGATCCCCAGCCAGCAAGAAGGCTGGAGGGGCACAAGAAGTTGGCACAAGACACAGCCAGGGCAGCTGACCCAAACTGGCCAAAGGGGTATTCCAGACCATGGGACGTCACATCTAGTATAGAAACTGGGGGAGTGGGGGCAGGGGGATTGCTGCTCGGGGACTAACTGGGTGTCGATTGGTGGGTGGTGAGCAATTGCATTGTGTATCACTTGTTTTGTATATTCCAATCCCTTTATTTTTACTGCTGTCATTTTATTAGTGTTACCATTATCATTATTAGTTTCTTCTTGTCTGTTCTATTAAACTGTTCTTATCTCAACCCACGAGTTTTACTTTTTTTCCAATTCCCTCCCCCATCCCACTGGGTGGGGGGGAAGTGAGTGAGTGGCTGCGTGGTGCTTAGTTGCTGGCTGAGGTTAAACCAGAACAGATCTTATATCAAGAAGATTTTATGAAGAGTAAAAAGCAGCTTTTACTGAGAAGCAGTCCGTATGTACTAAAACAATCTGTCAATCCACTGTTGTGAAAGTAATGCCATAGTTCACCTTTTTGGGGATGGGGAGGAATGAAGGTAAAGGAAGCAAATACATCATGCTGCTCATGAGTTTTGGAGCTAGGCATTATATAACTGATCAGATGTAAGCCTGTATTTGCTCAAACTACATCCTCCTTGGCTTATTGATATGATGTGGCTTTTATTTCTGCTATCATGTTGTGAATTGAATCACTGTAATATGATCATTTAAAAGCAGATTGTTTTTATAGAAATAGGAGGAACATTCACCAGAGAAGTATAATGAAAACAGGCTTTTATTATTGTCCCATAAGAATTGGGAAGTAATGCAGATACTTTCTAAAAATTTTGGGTTACCAGGATTATTGGAAGAATACATAGATAATCACTTGCACCCACATTTTCAGATTGTACAATGGTTTCCCTGATTTAAAAAAATAACCAATGCAACAACTTGCAATGTAACTCTTTTCTTATTCCAAAATAGTGTTTTCTGTCTACCTTTGTGTTTTGGTAGGCTCACAGCAGGTTTATTTGCTTTGGTTTGACACTGGGTAAGTTTGGTTCTTTTAGAATCGGGCTGAATGAAGGTTTCCCTTGCAGTATGTGCTGTCTTAGCTCATCTACACAAATTTTTCAGATAATTTTTCACCTTTGTGAAAAGTCATCTTTTTCTTTATGGCCAATAGGCTTCTCCTTGCTATTCAGCTATAACCTAAAGACCTTCCCTTTAAGACACTTACAGTGTCTTAATATTGACTGCTTAAAATATGATCTGAATATTTGTTCTTTAAGTTGCCTTTGTCCTAGTGTCATGTGCAGTTCAGTTGAAGATGTTTTGTAGTCTTGTGCTTTTATTCTTTTTAAGATTATCAAGGCTTTCGTCTTTTTTCTTTAAACATCAGTTTCTAAACACTACTAGGATAGTATATTGTAAAACATATTACAGCTTTATTTTTCGTATTGACTTATCTGTTTACACACTCATATAAGAGTCTTTTAACATCTTAGAGGATTGACGGTTGTGTTGTGTGAACAAGCCACATTTAAGATACCAGATATGTTGAGGGTGGCAAGGATGCTATGAAAAACTGATAAATATGCTCTTTGTTGTGTCAGTCTGGGTTGTGTTTATACACACATTTTTATTTTCAAAGTCTTGATATTAATGAAAGCATATGTGAAAAACACTGATAAATGCAGATATAGCAAGAAAAAATCCTTGTGAATATAAAATAGTATTTTCAAATATCCTTTTATTAGTCAAGTTGTAATTGAAAATTAAACAGATCTTCTCACTCATAGATACTCTGTTTATTCTAAATAATAGTAATGTACAACTTTTTATTGAAAAGAGTTCTGTAAAATCTGAGTTATTTCTTCTTGGGCAGTATAAGTTTGAAGACAAGAACAATTAATTTACAATATGGGTCAAAGTCTAATAGTGAGGATATCTGTATGGGTGAATATAGAGAACTTCATTTCTTTTAGTCTGTTCTTTAAACTAGCACGGCTGTGTATGATATACTAAGCAAAAATTGCTGAAAAATACTTAGTAGTCATGTGAGAGTTGCATATTCCTACAGTTATTTGGGATTTTGGTCACTCCTTTTCATGCAAATAGTAAATATGAATAGGGAAATGCACTTTTTAATATTAACATGAGGAAAAATTGACTGCATCTGATTTCAATAAAATGTTAAGCCTGTTTCATTTCCTACGCAGCTGCCAAGTGTGTGTATATTGTGTAGTGCTGCCTCTGAAATAGTTGAAAATCTGATGGGAACACTTACAAAGGCAAACCAGTAAAGGGCACCAGCTGCTGAAAAGCACCTGCTGAGCCACTGTGGGAATAGATGCATCTGCCTGTAGCTACAAGTAATCTAACAAAGTACCTGCTTTTACCTGTCAGGATTTAATTTTGTGTAAAAATTCAACCAATGAAACTAATCCTGACTACTTGAAAAGAAAAAAAAAAAGTGGAGTGGTTTTTTTGTGCAAAAGAGCACCACTTCTGAGCAGTAGGAGTCTGTGAAAGCCTCTCATTCTCATAACTATTTTATGTTTTTGTTTTAATAAAAACAAACCCAGATATGCCACCAAAAGTCTCAACTACAGTGTGCATAGTGTCTTACTAAAGGATGCAGTCAGTATGGAAGAGATTGCGCTACCAAAGAGCAGGTTTCCAGTTTTTGTTTGGCTTAGTTTGAGAGATGGTTCTCAAGGGGGGCTTGTGAGAGTATATGTTTCTTTTTTCATTGTAGAGTATATGATTCATTGTGGATACTAATGCACACACAAAAATGTTTTTTTACAGTCAGAAGTCATTAGACAAATTTCCCAAATATTTTTTAAAACTGTTGTACTTTTTCATCCCACACATTGGTGACCTTACCACACAAGTTCATCATCCCTCACCTACCTTTTATTTGCCTGCAGTAGATCAGGTAGAAAAACTACTGTGAGTGCTGCTGGTTTAGTTGGGATGTGGGAGAACAAAATAGCTGTGTTCTTGTAGAAAAAAGACTGGTTGTGCTTGTAATCTTCCCCTGTAAAATTTAGGAGAAAGTTGTTTAACATCTATTTAATAAAACAGTGCTGTCTTCTTGGTTAGCAGTGGTGTGAAATTAACTGAAATAGAGAAGAAAATTGAGTTGCAGAAAGATTATGACAGTAATAGTTACTCTTCTGGGAATATTCTTCTCTTTGCCATTCTTTCATTTTTACTTGATGTGTTAATATTATTACTAGTTTAGATTATAATTACCTTTCAGAGCACTCCGTTAGTTTTTCTGGGTTTTGTTGGGTATTATTAGGAAGAAATAGTTTATGTCATATGTTAGGGGCAAGCTAAGGTAAATTGTTTGAAAATATTATCATGAAGTGGCTTCTACGTTAACATTTTAAATATTTGTTTCTACATGAACAGTTAGAACTGATGCCTTTGTGTGCAGAAAATTGTATTGAATTAATTAGAGTTTATTTAAAAATAAAAATACTGAAAGATACCTATACTTTAAAAGTATATAATAATATGAAGTGCTGTTACCCTGCTCATAAAGACAGGTTTAAATTTGCTTTCAAAGGAACTCAGTATTTAGGCTCCAAATTGTGATGTTCAACTGACTGTAGATGGAGGGATTTTTAGTTATGTATTAAATTTTGTAGAGTAAAACTAATGACCAATAAAAATCCAAGAAGCATTTCAAGTAGACATGTTCTGCCACAGTGCAGCTGCATGTAGCTCAAGGACATACAGCTTTCTGGTTCACAGCATTTTTTTCCTCTTGTACTTAATCACTGTAATATTTGAAATCCAGTTATATCTACCTGGTGACTTTGCAGCCAGCTGTTATGTTTATTAACCTCATTAAGTGATCACAGTAAATGAAATATTTAAATTGAGAAAGCAATTTGTGAAATGTTCATTTTTCATTCTTTAGTGAGGTACATTTATGTCATTGACTGAATGTAGAGACTTTTTGGTGTAAAGCACATGTAGAGAACTGTAGAATTTTTAATGAAAACAACTCAAAGCAGTTTTAGTCATTTTGATAATTAAGACTGGAGAGTTGAATAATGTGCTTCTGATGCATCCTGTTTAGGAGATAGCCATTTCTCAATGGACTATCATAGTACAGGTGTTGAAGAAGAACGTAGTAGGCTGCTTTACTTTGATAGAATACCTCAAGGTAAGCTTTCATTCTTAGGATTGATCAGTCTTCAATTTAAAGAGAAATACAAGATAGTATTTTAAATTCTAATTAAAATTATACTCAAGATCAAAATTGTTTTTCATTTTTAAGAAATGTAATCTCAGAGTGAGAATTTTCAAAATGAGGGAAGTGTATGCTAATGCTGATATGCTGTAACATTTAAAAGATTAACTCTCGCTGAAAATATTTTAGACAAATTCTAGTTCATCTGATTTTAATGTTTGTCTTTAATTAACACAAGTTTCAGTACTCTCTTTGAGGCATGAATCTTCTACCTAGGATAAGAATGTCCCAGGTCTTTCAGTAATAGAAATGGGACTGAGATTGTCCATCAAAGGATGCAGTTAGAAATCACCAAATAGTTCTAAATGTTTTTAAAAGGTTTTGGGATAGAGGAGCTACGTGACTACGACATTGACTTTATATCTGATAGGCTATTCATCACAGACTTGCAGTTTCTATTAACCTCAAGGTCACACAGTAAATGCTAGTACAGTGGAAGTTTTAAAATTTTCAAAGAGTAGTGGTTGTTTGAGTCTGCAGAACAGAAGGGAGCAACAAGTAATGTAAAGTTTCTTAAAGCAGGAAACAGATTTTTGTGTGTGTTTTGTATCTTATACTAGCAACATACTTTTTCCAAATTCTAACTGGAAAATTAGAATTATCCTACCACTTAATCTTTCAGTCAGAATATTGGAACTGGACACATCAGAGTGAAGTTTTTTCTCTTCATATGAAAAAACAGGTGTGTTTTATATAATAATAATATCAATGCTAACAGTAGAACTATTTCTTTCTTCTGTAGCATGTTGGAAATTAATCTGGAGAAGGGAAATAGGAACTTCTCCTTTGCAGGAAACAAAATATAGAGGAAGAAGATTTTATTTAGCCATTCATAGGAATTACTTATCATTGAAAATAATATAATGAAGGAAACTTCTTTGCAAATATTCCTCCTTCTCTGCTTTTGTCACCTGACTCTGAAAAGGATGGGGATTTTTTCTGAGTCATCTGAGACTATGTAGGAGTTAATTTCCTGTGTTCCTGATACTTCTTCCTCTTTCTTTTGACACCTGTGGACCTTTGTCCTTCTGGACTTACAAGCATGACACTGTCTCCCTGCCCTGCGTACTCCTTAGATGGAGACTTTTTGGCTTGTTGTCAAATGTATCTTTAAGCTAAATAAGAATGCCTCTCAAGCTTTGCATCAGTAATTTGCCTACATCAGAAAAAAAGACTGTTTTGCATATCAATAGCTTTTATAGCAGCAAAACAGTCTGGTCCAATTGTAACCTGCAGCATGTATCATTTTCAAAGTACGTGTGAAAGCTCTGTTAAATGTGTAGTGCTGTTTGCAAAGCAAAAGCTGTTTTCATCAGCTTTTCAGTTTTTGTGATTCTGTAGTTTTCGGGTGTCTTAATTTTCTTTTAATCTAAATCCTGAGAATTGCTGAATGGAAATGCCCAGATGCAGCCCTTTAGAAAGTTCTGTGTCTTAATACTGACCCATACCTTAACCATTCACATAAGTCTGTGTGGTATGGGAGGGTCTGGACTTTGATCCCGTTTGTGTGATGTCTGTCTCTTCCTCATGGTCACCATTTTTCAGGTTTGGTCAAAAACTGTCTACTGTTTTCTGTCAGTACTCTCCATCCCTATTTGTTTTTCCAGTTATCTGTCTAGACTAGTTGCCATAGCCACACCTTTTTTGAGATGAATGTATGCCCTCATCAACACAACTTCCTGCTTAGAAATCTTTTTCTTTTTTTCTTTTCTTTTTTTTTTTAAATGTTAGTAGTGACATATTCTTTCAATACTGCAACAAGAATATGGAAGGAAAAGAATAAATTAGATTTCTCTTGATATGATGCAGTTGTTTCAAAATTCTGCCAACTAGTTCCGAAATGGCGATTCATGCAAGAATTCAATTTTCAAAAAGTAGTTTGTGTGTACTTTTGTATCATATCATAATCTCTTTATTTGGGAAAACTTAGCTAAAACTAGTTTATATTGGTTGCATAAAAGGGCTTCAGTTTATGCTGCATGTTAGTAGAATAACTTTTTTCTCACCAATGGCCAGAACTTACGTAATTCCTTTCACAATGCCCTCGTTATCTTTCCTTCTTATTTGTTGGGTTTATCCCTTTGTCTTGCAGTGTCTATGTTCTTGAGCAACTAGAAAAGGGTTTTCTGTATTAACTCTTTGATTACAGTTATTTTTCAGACAGTGTGCCTCTAACTGATTTTTTGTTGTTTTTGTTTTTTTCTCTTTCCTTTTAAAGACATGCACTGTGTTTTCCCAAGGGAATAAATTAAGGGAGCGATATGCCATCAGCAGAGCTAGGAGTCTGTTTTAGTTGTATACAAGTGTATGAGAGTGTTCTCTGAATTGAAAAAAACAAAAAACCTGTAGAATAGGCTGTGGCATATAAACATCAGTTTCCTTATTGCTCCACCTAGAAGAGTCAGGGACATGGTGGTAGTGGAGGTGTCAATACATAGCAGTCCAGGACGAACCTTGCTGTTAAGGGTAACGCTATTTTAAATGTTTTAAACTTTGTAGAGAATTTTGTATTTCACTCTTCCATGCTCTTAGCTTTGTATAGCATTAAGTTATTTTTAAATTTTAAAGGAAAGAAACCCTCTTTATTTCATACTGTTAACATGGATGAAATGTGACCGAATTAAACTCAAATCCTTCTATCCTCATAAAATTTTAACTTCTGATGTTATTGGGAAATGCCACAACTGTTGCCAATTTTCCTTTTGCTATTTTCCTACTAGCTGCATTACTTCAAGGTAATTTTTGTGTGTAATTCACAAATGGCATCAGAAAGCTCTGAGAGGAGGCTGTGTTCTGATCTCCATTTCATTGCTATAATCTGGGATAGTTCTCTTGACATCAGATAGTTTTGAGTTTGCACTAGTGTCACTGAAATCAGAATCTTGCCTGTGTCTCTATTCGGATGCCAAAATTTATGTACATTTGCTGTGCTGTGGAAATAGTTGCTTTTATGGAAAAATCTTTCTGAAACACTTTGTTATCCATTTCCTCAAATCACCAGAGGGTGTAATCATTCTGTCTATAATCTTTTGTCATATTATAACTAGGCTGAGGAACACAACAATTCTCCCAGTGAGAGGAGGAGATTCTCCAAGCTGTTTCAGAGCAGTGAAAGCCTTGGAGCTATGGTGCTTTCCCATCATTTCCATCAAACTGATTTGGGGACTATACATGCAGAAGTCTTTGGTTTTCATCTATACATTGAACCAAAGAATATTTCTTGATGTTATATTTTTAATACAACCGTAAGTGGTTGAATAATTCAGAAATCTCTAGAAAAGGTATGACTGCTGCAGTTGTTTGTATAGTGTAGCTCATCAAGAGAATAGTTTAGATAATGTTGGTGGCAATGTATCTATAGACTTAAAAGGATTTTTGCTGAAATTACTTCAGGCATGTTAGTTCTTAGCTGTCATATATTAAGATAAGTATTTTTCCTAAAAACTCTTGCTTTTGAATAGATCTCTCTTCTTTCTTCAAGAGAGCAGATGGTAGGACTGATGATTTTTTTAAAAAAGAAAACAAAACAGACATAGGGGCAGTTATTATTTGATTTTCTTTTTTTTTTTTAATTTGGCTTTTTTTTTTTTTTTCCAAGGAGTGCCTATGTTAGCATAGTTAGTAGGAGACTAATATACTACTAGATTTCACTGCAGTTTGTTTTTAATGGATGTGTTCTGGACTTCCTCTGGATGGAGACTGGTTCTTCTCCAATGAAAGAGCTTTAATCAGAGGTAATCTTTTCATATATAGTGAACATATATATATATTTTATTCCCTCCCTCCCCAGGAGAATTATTTATTCTTGTGAATTCTCTGTCAGAATCTACGAAAATTTTGTAGTGTTTGTTTTGAGTTTAATGACATTAATATAACTTGAAAGCATGAAAATTTCCCTGGTTTCTGATGGCTACTGCTACTTAAATACCTATTGCATTAACCAGTGAATGTGGTGATAATTTTAAAAATCAAGACTCCGTAGTTTTCTAAAAGGTGACGTTTAATTTAAATTAAAAATATACTCAGGAAGGTCTCATGGGCTGTGATTCTGTGTTCTATAGCATGTCAGAGTACAATTTTACCCTTATTGTTCGTTATCTGTCATTTCTAGGAATTTCTTCTGGCTTCTTAATCTAATTAAGGGACTGGAGCATCTTTCATGTGAGGAGAGGCTCAGAGAGCTGGAGAAGAGGAGGCTCGGGGGGGAATCTTAAAGTGTATATAAATACCTGATGTAAGAATGATTAATAAAGAGGGAGACAGACTCTCCTCAGTGGTGCCCCGTGACAGCACCAGAGGCAATGGGCACAAATTAAAACACATGAGATTTCATCTGAACACAGGAAAGTAATTTTTTTACTGTGAGGTGGTCAAACACTGGTACACCTTGCCCAGAGAGGTTGTGGCATCTCCACCCCTGGAGATATTTAAAACTCAACTGCACAGTCCTGGGCCACCTGATGTAGGTAATCCTGCTTTGAGCAGGGGGGTTGGACTAGATGATCTCCAACCTAAATGATTCTGTGATCTGCAATTACCACTAATAGTGACATGGATAGCCGTACCATGCAAGACTTGCTTTTAGGTCTAGTCTAGTCACTTATAACACATACAGCTTTGAAACGAGCTGCTGGTTCTCTGGTGCCTTTTGTTACTTGCATCTGTCTAATGTGTTTTACTCTAAGCTTCCTTTATAGCATGTAACTCTTCAGGTACTACACTTTGGATGCAACATAATTTGTACTTACTTGAAGAAACTGTAATGCTGATTACGGCCCAAAGCCAATCCTAAGCTCTATTTGGTACGCTTGTATAATTTTCTTATCTTTGTGTATACTACTTGTTCCTACAAAAATTGTCCCCCTAAGTTCAATGAAATCTCACAGATATGATTTGGTGCTAAATGGAGCAGATCCAAACATAATGCAGTTTTTCTTCTACGTGTTATGAGCCTTTGCTTAAAATGTATATATGTGCTTTGAAAGACAACATTTCAGTCTTTGGGGCAGGTAGGAAATTATATTCTCAAATAGCACTCCTAAGATAATATAAAAATAATTTTACCTTTATGGTATTTATATAGTTATATTTTTATTTATTATTGTTCCTAAATCTCATGAGCTACCACCTCCATGAAAGAAGCAGAATATGAAAAGTATCATCAGGAGAGGGAGGCTGTGGAAGTCCCCAGGTATAACTTCTATGTTTATTTCTGAGCGTACCTTCAGTAACAAAATAGGATTTACACTGGCACAAAAGTGCTTTAAGTATATACAGGCATAATCAGAAAGCAGGGGGGACTACTGAATGTTCATAATTTGGAGGGATAGTGGGAATGTATTTATTAAAATGTGTATGTGTATATACATATATATACACATATATATTTGTGTATGTGTGAGTGTGTATGCCACGCACATAACCAACAACATTCCAAAGTACAACAAAGGGGAAAGATGACCAAGACACTATTTATATGTCAGGACGAGGAACATCTCAACTTCATTTCCTGAATTTCATGGATTTTTTTTGCAAAACAGCATGGATTAGTCATGCTATTACCAGTTAGATCAATTATCTTATTAACTGAAAGTGCAATAGAACAACTGACTACAGAATGGGATTTCCTGCACCTGAAATATGTAAGGTACTTCGATGAAAATATATCTACATTAAAATTAAGCTAATGACTAGGGAAAATGCTGAAAGTTTAAACTTGGTTTATGAGTGCAATGGATTATCTTTATGATAAATGGGTAGTAATCTTATTATTTTGTTATAGTATGACAGAAGTCATCAACATAGAACATTTATTTTAGTTTGGTTTGTGCTATGGAAATTAGTACAGATGACTAACATTTCTTTATTTCAGACCATGAGAAAATTTGCGTAGTATTACATGAAAACTGGAAAATGAATGTGGACAGGACAAAATCTCTTTTAGAATGAGGAGAATAAAGAGAATGTCCTGTAGATAAATCAATAAAATATAATTGTAAGAGAGATAACACCCAAACATATTTTCTGGATAAATTGCTAAGAATTAAATATGGTTATTTTATTTTTTTAATGTTGCTCTGCATAGATTAGATAAGACATATTATGCTATGTCTGTGCATGCCAATATTGAATTTAGAAGCTGCTAAAATGCTGGCATTATACCTTGAAGTGGACTTAAGAACACATGGGGCCACAAAGTGAAAATTTGTGATACTGAGGTTAATTGCATCTGACAAGCTGTTTCTGTCAACTAGTGTTAATGCATTAAGTGATACAGAGAGTGAAAGATCTCGGCTTTTAACGGAACTTGTAGTTAGCACCCAGTTAGCTATAGACTACATAGATAGACTACAGCAGGTTTCACAGGTATGCCTTGGGAAAAACAGTGAGTATCTTCTGTGTCATATTTATTAAACTCTGAAGAACTACAAGGTCTGGCTACTGAATTGCATGACTAAAACTCTGTCTGAAGTGCTGATGGCCTGTGCTATTTAGAACAGACACTGTTACTACTGTGTTGTTAAAGTAGTTGTGTTTCTGAGCTGTAGCTTGCCTGCAGACTGAATCATATGGACTCATTCATTAATATTACTTCAATAACTTTGATGGTTTTGTCCTATTCTTAAATTGCTGTTGGAGCACCAACACGCAAATATCTTTTTAATGAAATGGCTAATGTAGAATATCTGCGTTCAGTGTAATCTTATTTACTCATAAATGCATTAGTTGTAATACTAAATTCCTTGGGAAAGAATTGGAAATCTTAATGAAGTAAAAATAAAGGGTTTATACATTCATCTCAGAGCTGCCTTGAGTATCATCTGGCTTGTGGAAAGAGTTGCTTCTCAGTGGTCTTTCACATGGATTCACGCTTATGTAAAAATGGCACCGTCTTAGGCATGAAATTGTGTTTGTTGAGAATAGCACTCTGGATTGTATTCTGCTTAAACTTCCTTTGGTTTGTGTAGAATTCTAGGGGTAAATCAGCTGTAGAATAGAAAACTGAAGAATGTTGCATCTCATTCACCTTCAGTAAAAAACAGATTTCTGCCATCCAGTGGCTACCAGTCTTTTAAGCAATAAGGGATTTCACTGGTTTATCCGAAAAAGAATTGGTCCGTAGAAGTCTTGACTGACATTAATATGCCAGAGGGAAAAAAAATGGTTTTGGCATTCAAACTAGGTAGCTTGTGCAAATGACAAGCTAAAATAACAAATCTTCTAGAACATTAGTCAAACTGTGGACTTCTGTGTATACTGTTGGTTTTCTGTCCGCTGTCCATTTTTTTTCTTACTGATTTTTAAGGGCAGAACTACTGTTTTTGAATTATGCACATGTACTTACTGTTTGGAATAAAACGAAGTTTTGGGAAAGGGTAACCTGTAATGTTTTTTCAACCAAATGGGGAGTTCATGTGGAGAAGTGTTAAGATACTGTTTTTCTCTGGAATTCCTTTTTCGTGTAGCTTTTTTTAATCTTTAATATGTTCCTGCAGAGTCACCTTTCAAAGGATATTATGCATTGACTGTGAATTGGGATTGTGAACATTGTGTATTGATTTGTCAGTGCCTGCATTTTTCTTTTGAGTTGCTTGGAAATTAATTAGTGTGTTGAATGAAAGTCTAGATTCTAGTCAGAGTACCATTATTAAAAAAAAAATAAAAATTCTTCTAGTTCTTAACCAGACTTTTATGGGTTTTATTTTTTTATTAATCTTTATTCCACTATTAATGTTTCTGTAACAGCAGGCTTAGCATCTTTCCAGAAAACAAGCTGAGGTTCTTTTTTCTAACGTGTTACAGAGCTTCCTCTGGTGCTTCTGGAACATCTGTTTGTTTATTGCTGCTTACCCAGTCAGTCTTAATCCATGGTGTTACTATTTTCCAAAAGGAAAAAAGACAGGAATTTATTTTTATTTATCTAAATATTTATTTATTGTTGCTAACAAAAATATATAGCCCATATACTATAGGGCTACAGTATATGTAATTTCTTCCAAATGTAGAGGAAAAAGATGTCTTACACTGTCTACTTAATGATTAAGAGAAGCTAGAACAATATCTTCCTACAGGCAGTAGTTTAAGAAAACACTTAACGACATATTTTATTTAAGGGTATTAACAATCACACAACTGTGAGGAGACCTGTATACATAAAGCCATGCGTGTTCAACTATGTGACTGTGGAAAATTCCTGTCATTCTTTTCTGAAGATGCTTAGAACAGACTTCATTTAGACAACTATGTTTCTGCTTTTGTTTAAAAACTACTTCTTTAAATAAATAATTTACATATTGTGCAACGTAGTGTTTTGTTAGTTCAATTCTGTAATCACCAGTTGTGTTTGTGAGTTTCTCGCCATAGATCCTTTATTATAAACACTCTAAACGGTGTTTATCAGTGTGAACTTTACGGTCTTTATAATAGCTTCTAAAACCAATTAGATTGGGAGGGAAAAGGAAATATATAACCATTTCCAAATCTCAAAATGAAATAACAGGCAAATTAGAAACCTAAAATGACTAAGGAGGCCATAAAAATAGCTGATTGAACCCTGATAGCACTAATATAATCAGCAGATCTCCAGGAAACCCATTAACACTTTGTAATAGCCTCATTCATGAAGGTGAAATTAATTTTGAAGATGATACACCAGGTAAACATTATGTATACAAAATTTGGTGCAAAACAAATAAGATTTCCCCCTGCAATCTTGCAAGCAGAATAAGGTGTGGAAGAACATTACTAGTGAAAACTGTTGTAATCCTGACATTCAGCCACTTAAAAAATTGTAGAAACTTTATGAAAAATACTGGAACTACTTGTATTAGATTTTTTTTTTTCCTTCATCAAAGATACTTAACAGTTTACAATAGGTATTTGAATATATTTGAGATCTGTCAATCCTATAAATATGAGTGCAATCCATGATTTGAATGGGACTTGTTTTTGCAATGTTGCTGTCCTGGTTTCAGCTGGGATAGAGTTAACTGTCTTCCTAGTAGCTGGTACAGTGCTATGTTTTGGGTTCAGTATGAGAAGAATGTTGATAACACACTGATGTTTTCAGTTGTTTCTAAATAATGTTTAGTCTAAAGCCAAGGATTTTTCAGCTTCTCATGCCCAGCCAGCGAGAAAGCTGGAGGGGCACAAGGAGTTGGCACAAGACACAGCCAGGGCAGCTGACCCAAACTGGCCAACAGGGTATTCCATACCGTCTGACGTCATGCCCAGTATATAAACTGGGGGTAGGGGGGACAAGGGGGAATCACCGCTCGGGGACTAACTGGGTGTTGATCGGTGGGTGGTGAGCACTTGCATTGTGCATAATTTGTATATTCCAATCTTTTCATTATTACTGTTGTCATTTTATTAGTGTTACCATTATCAGTATTAGTTTCTCCTTTTCTGTTCTATTAAACCATTCTTATCTCAACCCATGAGTTTTACTGCCTTTCCCGATTTTCTCCCCCATCCCACTGGGTGGGGGGGGGGGCGAGTGAGCGGCTGTGTGGTGCTTAGTTGCTGGCTGGGGTTAAACCACGACAGTTGCACCAGAAGTTTTCAACCTGAAATTTTTGCGAAGACAAAGGTACTGCTAAACTGAAAAGCACATTTTTCAAAAAGAAATGGTGTGTTGATTGCATTTCATTTTCATTGACCTTTATATCATTGAATGTGGTTTTTTAATATTTAAAGTCCTCTAGAATAAAAGTACAGTTAGCCAGTCGTTAAGTACATCATTCCTCTACATTTAAGAGTAGAGTGTTGTCATGTATTGTGAAAATGGTGTATTAACCTAAATTTGTAATTTTCATCTCAGCCTCTCACATGAGGTTCCTACCAAGAAGATGCAGCAAAATGATAGACCTAGTGCTGTCTGTCGCAAAGTTAAATAAAATAGTTGATTTGAATAGCCGATGAAGCCCTCATTCCTAAGCTTGCATTACCTGAAGTAGTAATAAATTGGATCCTGCTCAAATAATTTGCTTAGTATTGGAAAGAATGTTACTAGTATCGGAGAGGCTATTACCACAGTAAATGACTGTAAATTAACTAAAGCGCCCAGAATAATGGAAAGTGAGATCTTCAGAAGGTGCTTTCAGGACTGTTCATTACAGTGAATTTGTACTTTTGTGGTTTCCTACAATTAAAATAAAAATTTTAATTGTCAAAAACATCAGTAAGATACTTTTCATCATTATTAGTAGAAGCAGTGCAGGTAATTAAATCTTAGAAATGAAATAATTCTGTGTTCTGCAGTCTCTTTTAAGTGTCTATGAAAAGTAACAAAGAAAAAGCAAGTTTATTAGAAAATTAATTTTATGTCTAAGGGTCTGTTCTTCAGTTGCAAAAGTTTTAGAATCTTCAAATGCAGAAATTGTAACTGTCTACAGGAGTTTTCTTGGTGAAAATCTCATTTTTCAGAGAGACCAAGAGGAACAAAGCTTTTTTATAATTTTATAATTTGTATTTTATAAGATTTAAATGTGCATTAAACTATAATAACTATAATTGCCTGTATTAACTAATTAAATTAATTTAATTTTTGAAAACATTCTCAAAGTTTATTTGGGACTACACATACAAGTTTGTTTTAAGTATTGTTGGAGAAAGGTCTGAACATAACAATTGCAAGATGGAGATTTCCTCAGAAGCAAAGAGAAGCTTGTTACTGAATTTGTGCGTGTTTGCATAATTAAACTTTATTATGCAAAATTAATCATAAATTAACTTTTAAAATCATGTCTGTCTTCAGCAGGTTTCTGTGTATTGCTGCCTCTTTGGTTGGAGTAGTCATAGTGTGTCAGATTTAAAGATGTATATTCTTCTAAACTGACTGTTGCTGTCTTACTGATGTTTAGTTATTAATAGGTTATTATTTTATTTTCGTCATACTCTTGATTAAAAACAAATTAAATGCTGAAATAGCATGTGGCTAAAGATTTTGATTAATTTTAACAGATGTTATTCTGCTGTATTTTGTCTTCTGTATGGATTCAGTATTTGGGGGTTGGGTGGGAGTGGTAGCCTCAGAATAAAAACCTTAGAGTAATAAATATATTACAACAGGTATCCTAAGTTTTGTTACCATGTGTTGTTTTTCTTAATATATGTATAGACGCACACACATACACATATATATATATGAAAAATCCAAAATATGTATGCTGTTTGTTTTAACAGATTGGACAACTTGCTTTTAAAGGCATGAAAAGACTAAATCGAATCCAATCTATAGTTTTCGAGACTGCCTACAACACAAATGAGAACATGCTAATCTGTGCCCCCACTGGAGCTGGGAAGACTAACATTGCCATGCTGACAGTCCTTCATGAAATTCGCCAGCATGTCCAGCATGGTGTTATCAAAAAGGATGAGTTTAAGGTAGGAGTTTAATGAACCAAGTAACAGCTTTTTAACTTGTAAGGTAAAACCCATTATATGTTATACATGGAATATGAAATCCGGAAGTTTTTAAGGGTATTACACTTTTCCAAGTCAAAGATAAGGCTAGTTTTGATTTACTTCATTATTGTTAAAGCTATTCTTATTTGTGTTCTAAAAATCTTATTATGTGAGTAAAAAGTTATGAAAACGCATTTAGCTTTGATGCAGAACCAATTTTCAAAGTGATGAGGCTGTATAAGCAAAATCCATTGTCCTTTAAACAGCTGCACACTTATCCAACAAAGATAACTACTTTTCATATATCACTATTAAGATTTTTCACTGTGAGCGCCTGGCATCATATTTCACAATAAGTAGTGATTTGTAATGGTTGCCATGAAACAAACGACATTGTGGGGTTTGCTCATTTATCAAGCGAGTGTCCTTTTGGTGCAGATTGTGTATGTTGCTCCTATGAAGGCTTTGGCAGCTGAAATGACAAATTACTTCAGCAAGCGTCTGGAACCACTGGGCATTACTGTGAAAGAGTTGACTGGTGATATGCAACTGTCAAAAGGTGAAATTCTGCGAACACAGGTACGCTTAATATTTTAAAATATTGTTCTGTGTGTATTCATACCTCTTCATCAATACACTGGTCTTTTCTTCAAACACCTTGTAAAAGTATTGGTGAAGCAGCTGAAATGTTATTACTGAGTCTGTAATTACACTGGTTATGTTCCAAAATGTGACTTTCAGTTCAAAGTGATTAAAACACTAATACATCTGAAATATCTTAAGCAATGGGCTCCTTAAACTTTTTGGTTTCTCGCATTTAGACTTACTACTGCAGTGCCTCACTTCCATATAACCTTCATATAAAATCTTACTTGATTTCCAGCTTGTGAACCTTAGTGGGTTGTGCCCCTACACTTTCAGGATTATAAACCACGTGTTGTATGTGTGTGTTTGCAAGAACCTAATATTCATAATTTCAGATTGAAAAATTGCAGATTGGTCTGCAAATGGTAAATTCTAAATAAATTTGGAATGCTGTAACAACACTGTCACAAATATGTCAAAATAATACTTACCTTCTTGCTTTGTTAAAAAAAAAGTTAATAAAGCTGTAGGTTCCTGTTAATGGCTGCTTTTACTTTTCCTTTTTAAGGACAAAGGAGAAAAAGTATAAGAACATTCATAGAAATGAATAAAATTTGCTTTTTTAGCCTCAAATAGTATTGCGTAGATGGATATTTTTCTGTTTTAGCAGATACTTCGTGTCATATTTAGTTCAGGCAAATGCTGTTTGTGTCAGTGAAATATCATTTTTCCAAAATATTGAGATACTTTTATATCTGTTCTTACATAAAGTTCCTTGTAATTACCCTTCCTCCTCCTGCCTGGTCCTAGAGATTGAATAAGACTTGGTTTTATTATTGATATGAACATTTATAAACATAACTTATAGTAATTATTGATTCAGATGAGTTATATTTTGCTAGTCTTAGCTTTGAGGAATTTTACATTTTTAGGATAAGACTAGAGAAAACTCTTCACATTACAAGAAAAGAAGTCTATATGTAATTAATAATAAAGAGAACCACTGCAGTAATCTAGTATGAAGTCCTGGATAGCATTCTTTATTAGAAGACACATATGCATGCATATTGATGTATACAGTCACAATGCTGTGACAACCGATAAATAATAAACCCAGTATCAATAAGTAACAGCAATCACTGGTACTTTATCAGAATTACTTTGCAACACCATCTTCCTAAATTTGGGTTTACAAAATAAAAAAGTTTTCAGTAGAGACTTTTAATAATTGAAATTATTTACATTCACCAAATTATCATTTAAAATCACTTCCTCTTTTCACAATACTTTTCAGCTAGGGCGCATAATCAAGTAGGTCAGAGTTTTAATAGTGAGAGAGCATGTGTAATCATTGCCAAAACTGAAGTGACAGTGGAAAAGCCTGCTCTGAATGTAACTGCAAAGTTCAATGAACAGGATGAATGTAGAATGGAAAAGTGCTATTTTCTTTTGCTCACCTAGTTTGCAAAATAATTCATAAAATCTCACCTCATTACTAAAACCCTGCTTACATCCAGTAAAGAAGGAAGGAAAGAAGAAAAAAGAAACGCAAAAAATATTTCAGGCATTATTAAGAAATGTGTATGGAAAATAGTTTACAAAGTTGAATTTTTTTTTTACTCTGGTAATGGGAAATTATTAATATATACAAAGTATTAATTTGGAGCAACATAGTAACTTCAGTGTAGAAAGACTGTCTGCTTCATCATGCTCTCCTATTTCAGTCCAAAATACCACTAGTAGCCTAATGCTTCATTTGGTTTTGGGGAAGAGGCTAAAATTCATTTATGTATAAAAATCAAGAAGAAGTGGCAATGGGAGGACAGAGGTAAAAATCGGGTTTTTTTCCTGTCATGGACTCATCTCATTGCTTCGAAATTTATTTTTCTTTTATCTGAAATCTACTAATTTTCAAAGGATTTCTACAGTTTCATATGTACTTCATAGGACAGAAACACTAATCTGAAGTATAGTGTATTTGCAGTTCCTAAACTTTTGGGGGAATGGAAGTGGAATAAAAATGGCCTCCAGATGAGGAAAAACTTGGAAACCATTATGTTATTTGTGACCCAAAATCTAGTTCCTCGATTTTCAAAGGAACTATAATTAAAGCATTTATTAATTTCAGGTTTGCATTTGCATCAATAATAGTTTTGCTTCTTTGCTCTTCAAAACATTGAAAAGGTTAAAAAGACAAAGATATAAAGTCCAAAAATTCTGGGACTCTGAAATACTCATTTTTTGTTTTCTTTGTTGTAGCTAGTCAGTCTTTCCTTATGATTAATCAGAATTGTAGGAGGTGCAGAGGAGAGAGAATACTAATCCAAGAGTTACTGATGTAATTGCTGCTGTTGTTCTTGCAGACTCAGGAGCCCAGCAGTGGGCTTTGTTTCATCACCACTTATCAGAGTGCACAGAAGATATGTAGACAACTTATAAACTGAGGAAGGGGCACTTACTTGTGCTGGATCTTGCTTATTGCTCTTTGCATATATTGTTTCCTATGAAAACTCACGAGCTTTCTTTTATCAACTGCACTTAGACCACCTTGTCGTCTAAGCAGATTTCTTTCATTGCTTTTTACCCTATATTAAATTGATTCCTGCTTTAAAACTTTACTTGTCAGCTTCTCTAATGTATACATTTCTCAGACAGGAATACTCTGATACGTGTTGCTGCTTTATTTAGTTTCACAGTTGCTTTGCCAATCATTACCCTGCTTTCTAGCCTTTACTAGTGTAATAGATGAAGTGCCTGTGTTTAACAGTAAAGCAGTTTTTCCTGTAAGAGTTAACATTGCAGCAGGTGGATGCATGCACACTTCAAATACACAGGGATAGTATATCTAGTATGGGGGATAAAAGGCAGGAGCAGGATCATCAGCTGAAGTAGGCACAGACATTTCAGGTTGGATCACTGTTTCAAAAGATCTCAGCTGATTCTTCTAGGAAACTGAAGGCCTGATATAAATCATTTGTGACGGTTGTCTTCTGCCTCTTTTCTGAGCAGTACATTTTCACCATCTTCATTTTCATCCTCAGGTGAATCAAATCAGTCATAATGAAAGATGTAAAAATCAGGTGATTGTCAGGTATTAGTTAGAAGTAGCACTTCAGCATCAATCCTGATAATTTTCTCCTTCCTTTCCATCCTGCATGCTTCATCCTTCATACTTCGCCTGTGTGTATTTAAATATGTGTATTTTGTGAGTCATTACATGCATTTGTTATGCTTATTCTGATGAGGAAAAATTGCTTTATCTGACAAATTGCTGTCTCACTTCTCAGGAATCCACCCTTAATGTACAGTCAGGTCTGCCTTTATTACTTCTGTTACAAATATTGTTAAAAGATGAAAATGCTTAGCAATTTAAATTTTAATTCCTTTCATGATGGAATAAAATCCTTTCAATGTTTTTGAAAGATACGTCCATTAAAAAGGTCTGTAGTACAATTTTTCAGCAATAACTTTCTCTGTGCTTTCCATGCTGTCATTTATATTCATCCAGAAGGCATCCATGTCTCTTGCTGCTCCATACTTTTATTGTGTTATATGTGAGATGATTTTACTTCCATGTTATTCCATACTATACTTTGAATATTCATTAACAGTACTATAGTTCCAACACGTACTTCAGAAGCCAAGCTTTTCAAAAAAGTTATTTCTAATTTTACCAGTAATGAAATTGCCTTCTAAAGAAGAACCAAAATAAATCAAAGTAATTGTTTTATTGGCTCTTCAGTCAGTCTTCTAACCTGCTCCCCACAGCTTGTGCAGTGAAAGCCATAGCTACTACTTACCTAAGTGTAAGGTGTGGGATGCGTGTTAAAACTGTAAGAGTAGCATGATGCCTTAACTTGTGCAAAACAGTGGTAGCCTGTAGGGAGTTGCAGAAATGCCTTCTGACCTTAGCAATTAGTAACTTTTAAAGGTAGTGGGCACCAAAAACATGTAGGAGGTAATTTCTCTTTAATGTTTTATACATACGTAACGTGAAACAAAATTAAGATCCTTGGCATAGCACAGTGAAAATTTATCAGAATTTCTTCCACCTGTATAAACTTTAAAAATATTTGTAAAACATCATCCTGTTAAAGATATTTTATTTTCTTTTCAAGGAAAGTTATTTTACTGTTCTGTTACATCTTCAGTTACTGTGAATATTTCTCACCCTTATACTAGTACCTCAGCAGTTTTGTACAAGGTGTGTTACACTAAGCCAAACTTCTTTGATTGGTCCTATGTCTCTTGCTTTGCCTTGAAGGCTGCCAGACTGTCATGAGCCTTGCTCGCTACAGATATGTCTTGGTGTTAAGGCCAGATTATCAGTACTTTCTGTGTTGCTAAAATTATGTAGTAGCTGAAAACAAATCAGGTCAAATTTTGAAAGCAGGCTAATTTCCCCAATCTATAAACCTCTATATATCCCTGTTCCTTCCTTCTCATATTCTTGGAGTTGATGGGATTCAGAGAGCAGGAAAAGGAAATTTACTATCTTTTAAATAAATATGATGGGAAAATGACTCAAACTCTTACTGTGTGAATAGTCCTGATTCTGCCACTTCTGAACTATTGAGTACTTTTTTTTGTAACTTTCTTGGAATATAGATTATTTTTTTTAATAGGGGGAAGTATTTCTATTCTTGTTACTGTGTTTGTTGATCAAGAAACTGATTATACAGAAAGCAATGTTATTCATTTAAAATATACTGTTGGATTTTCTGTAGTGTTTACATAGTACTAAAGTACTTCAAGGCCCACAAAAAGAGATTTTTGCATTTACTGAACTGCAAGGCTGTGCCTGTCAACGTGGGCCTGCCAGCCTTCACAGAAACAGACATTTCTAAATGTTAGGTTTCTGCAGGCCACCAAATATCTCTTGTCTTTTTTCTGTCATGGATTTGGTAAAAATTACTTGCATGTCCAATTAAACAAGGGGTATTGGAAGCAAACAGTGTATCTGACCTTAGTCTGTTTTCAACCTAAAGTGCTTCTAAATGTTTCTCCTTAAGGCATATTAGGAAGTGGGAAACCTAGAGAAGCACTCATCTTTTTTTTTTCTTTCTTTTTTCTTTTTTAAACTGCCTTGTTGTAGACTTTTGTAATTTCACAACTCTGAAAAATTCCAAGATGTTCACATAAATCGAATTCATAGCTTAACTTTGCTGTAGTGACCTGCATCAATTAAATACGCAGAGGCATGAAGTGAAAGACTTTATCCATGCAGCTGAGTTTAAAAAAAAAAAAAAAAAAAAAAGAAAAAGAAAAAAAAGGTGGGGGTGTGTGAATAAAGTCCTGCTAAACCTGGCTTGCATTGTCAGTTAGAAAACGGGCAGCTAGCTGTCATGTTTGTTCTCATAGCCTGTGTAAGCTAAAGTCATGTTGCTTTCAGAGTTCATTCTTAACATGGCTCACACTTTATGTAAAAACTATCTTAACATTTTGCTAAGAAACCATCCTTCAAAGCTTTGGATTTGAGAAGTCGTATCACTTCTATTTGCCAAGTGCCGAACATGTTGAGCAGCTTAAAAATGTGAATGATTTCCAAGATCTCAATTAAGGAAAAAAAAACCCTACCAATAACTAAGCAGAGTGTCTTTTCATCACCTTGTAAGCATGTTGTGCTCGTTTTTGGGGTGTCCGTGCCCAGGCGCTGGCAGTGGGGGGCTGCAAGCCCAGCTGGAGCCGTCCGGCTCCGACGGACCCACCGCAGGGCACAGCTGAGCCCCTCAGCCAGGCTGATGGTGCCTCTGTAAAAGCATATTTAAGAAAGGGCAAAACCGCTGTGCAGCAGTTCAAAGAGAGTATTGAGGAAAAAAGTGTGAAAAGCAGCCCTGCAGTCACCAAGGTCAGTGCAGAAGGAGGGGGAGGACGTGCTCCAGGCGCTGGAGTAGAGATTCCCCTGCAGCCCGTGGAAGAGGCTGTGGTGAAGCCGATATCCACACTGCAGCCCTGGGAGGACCCCACGCTGCAGCAGGTGCCCTAATGGAAACTGTGGCCCTTGGAGAGCCCATGCAGGAGCAGGCACCTGGCAGGAACTGTGGCCCATGGAGAGGAGCACACACAGGAGCAGGTTTATCCTGGCAGGAACTGCGGCCCATGGGAAGGACCCATGCTGGAGCAGTTTGTGAAGGACTATCCTGTGGGAGGGACCCCAGGTTGGAGCGAGGGAAAAGCGTGAGGAAGGAATGGCAGAGATGAAGGGTTATGGACTGACTGCAACCCCATCCCCTGGAAGGTAGAGGAGTTGGGAACAAAGCAGTGAAGCTGAGCCTGGGAAGAAGGGGGACTAGGAGGTTTTTAAGTCTCATCTTTGTTGCCTCATTATTGTACTCTATTTTTAATTTGCAATAAATCAAATTAATTTTCCCCCAATCAAGTCTGTCTTGCCCATGACAGTAATTCATAAATGACCTCCCAGTCTTTATCTTGACCCGTGAGCTTTTCTGTCCTATTTTTTCCCCCTGTCCAGTTGAGGAGGGGAGGTGAGAGAGTCAGCGGGTGGGCATCTGGCAGCCACCAAGGTCAACCCACCACAGCTAGTTGTAGTTTTGGAATTTTTTTTAAACAAAGTTAGTGCTTTCATTGAAATTTTACTTTTGGTATTTTAAATCTAACAGAAATGGTTTTTAGCTTGTTGCAAATTTTATTAGCTGGTTATCTTTCTTTTTAACTTTAGCTAGTTATTTATACTGGAAATAAGAGTAGTTTAGAACAAAAGGGCAATTCTTACTGAAGAGCATGAGTAATACAACAGTACTGATAGTGTTTTTGAAAACACCAGCGTTGCAAATGAAAAGAGAATTTCTGTAAGCTGCATTTGCATTGGCAAATACATTTGTCTCATTACTGAACAGAATGCTTTTCTTGAGGAGAGGAAATAGCCTGAAGAACTCAATGTATTTTGACATCTTGAAGATTAGCTGATGAATTGTACTTGTGATGGCAAGGCAGAAGTGAGAAGTGAAGCAGAGACCACAAAAGCATCAGAGCTGAATAGGGCAAGTGGTTCTGAGAACGGCAAATGGCATCAGGACCTTTGAGTAATATGGATGATCTCTTTGATAGGTTCTGTCAGCTGATAGACTCTGATACTAAGTCATGAAGGCTTTATTCCCGATTGGAATCTGATACTAATAAAAGGGAATAATGCTTTTTTTCTTAAGTTCTTATCTGCAATATAAAACTAATCAAGTCTGAAACTATTTGACGTAAAAGAGGGCTATAAGCTTGAGGTGCCTTCTGTTTCATCTATAGCATTCTTTTTCTGATACTGTTTCTCATTTCCTGCACTTTAATAAGGTATAGAGATGCTTCTAGCTAAAAGCAAATAGTGAACTTGATTCCTGCTACTTTTCTTTTCCTATGGAAATGGAAATACATAAATTTTGTTAATTTTTAGTACATTATATTCTATGATATTCTGCTATATATGCGTTTCCCATTTCATACATATGCAAAGCCCGCTGCTAGAAGCTTAATATGCATATATAGTAATTTACCTTATGCGTGTAGTAAGTAGATGATAGTGATTCTTTATGGTAGTTAGTTACTCATTTACATACTTCTTTTAAATAAACATTACCCACCCATTGCATGCACTTCTGTGTTTATGTGTAACAAGAAATTATGACATCTTTGCATTAGGAAAAGGGGATAAAGGATGAAAGAGTATTTGAAATCAAAAGGAGGTTTTTTGCACTCAGGAATTGGCAAAAAAATTAGTGATGGCAGAATTATCGCTAAATCATGTTAGACATTGAGGGTTTCTTTTTGACTGCAGGACCTATTTAACTCTGAAGCCATATAAGTAGACTGAACTGTGATAAATGTCATCAGTCTATGTAAGCAGCACTTTCAAGGTCCAGTTCTTCCAATAAAAAGGATTTTTGTATAAAAGAAAAATCTTGAAAAACAGGATTTGGTGGTGTGGGTTTATTTTTTTAACACTATTTTTCTTGACATTCTCTCTGTCCATTTTATAGGTTTTGGCAGGAATTAATGAGTTCTGCGGAGGTGGTCTTTAAGGGAGCAGTTATAAAGAAACACTCTTAAGCATTACTACTATGAAATTGTTTTAAATAGAGTTTTAAATAGCTAAAAAGACCTTCTAGCCTGGCTTGATATACATGAAGATACTGGCATCTGGCTATTGAATCTATATATGCAAAAATGTAGTAAAACAAATATATACGGCTAAGAATTTCACAGATGTACATGATCAGCACAGGCAAAAATAATTTACTGGTTCATGTTTCAGTTACCCCCAAACCTGAGAAGAATTGAAATGACTCCCTGATTTTGTGAGCTTTGCAGCATGCCCTTAATTGCAAGTAGGTTGGCCTTCTGGTTACGTGTATAATGCTAAAATGTATGAAATTACATTACATTGTGAAATTAAAACATGGAAAAGCATTGCATTTCTTATTCCTCCCAAAGCATTATTTTTTACAAATATGTTTCTATTTCTAAACTGTGTTGATAAAGTAGCCTTCAAAATTTCTTGATTAGTAAGGTATCTATCAAACAGAATCCATAGGAACTTTATTTCTCACTTTATTGAATGCAGGGATGTCATCTTACCATGCACGTCGCTGTACTCATACAAAAATGTTTCAGTACGGTGACCAAGAATTATGCATTTTTTTAGTTCAGGATATTAACTGAATAACTCTAATTCAGAATATTAAGCTCTTCTCCCTTAATAACAATTCTCAGGTTGTCATATGGTACTGCATTTTAACAGAAATCAAATGTAGGAGAACACTTTTATTTTTTAGATTGATATTGTCAATTGTTATCCCATTCATATTACCATAGCATTTTGTGAAAACTGTATGAAATGCTTATGCTGAAAAATTACATGGAATATGCAATCTAACGTGCCTTTGAAGCAAGATAATACTATTTTATTTTCCCATCTCTTGGTGCTTCGTCACTGTCTAATCTCTTTCTCCTTCTCTGGTATATTTTGTCCGTCCCTGTAGGTGCTTATTCTGATGTTAGTCTTCTGTAAGTGGCCTTCATCTCCAATTACATGCCACTGATTTTTTACTTGCAGTTGTTGAAAACACCTGCATTACTGCTGACTTTAGATGCCAGTCTGTTTCCTTCCAAGAGCAGAGTGGTTCTTTGCTCTAGAAACTTTAGATGCGTTAGATGCAATAAAATCTACAAATCTTTTTTGGTATGAAGAGATAAACTGTCATGAAGTGGCCATCAGAAGTGATCCAGAGATTATAAAACTCACAGATACAGAAGAGCCCTTCTCTTTTAAAGTTGTTCATTTCAAAAGAAGAGTTGAGCCTGGTTAATATTCCTTCTTCTGGTATGCCTAGAATGAAAAGTAGTGCTGAATTCTGTGCACACCCATGGCTTCAGGAGCAGAATATCCTCTTTTGATCAGCATTTGGACTGGGAGATATAATTTATCAAGAGGACATCAAAATCTAATACAAAAAAAGAACGAGGAAGGGACATGCCTCTCTTTTTCTGAGAAAGCTTCCAGAATATTTCTCAGTAGTACAACCTTGCCGAAAGAAAATTTCCTTTCTTATGAATTTTCAAAGTTATGCAGTATTTAAAATGAGAGTCAGTCTTACTTAAAATGAGGTAAAACCCCTATCTTTCAAATGACAGAAATGTACTAAAATGTTGAGGACAGAAATGCTTGCTAAAGTGTATGGCTGAGTCAAGAAAGATCAAAATCTTTTTACACAGTAGGATTTCTGTATCCCAAAGTCATCTCCATTTCACACTGTCATCTCCATATGGATTTCCTTCATTTCGGAAGTCTTCACAGTCTGAAAAATAAAATCTTCCTCCCTGCTTCATTGTCCATGCTATCTTCAGGGCAAATTGTGTTTGAAAAAACCACTATCCAAGATCTCTTTGAGGCAGTGAGGCTTGATGGGACTCTACAGACTGTTACATGTCTTTTTCTGTCTTGCTTTTTAAACTATTTTTCTGTAAATGTTTGTCATGAAATGGAGTGGTTTGGACCACTTAAAGAATCACTTCCAATGGTATTAGCAAAAGAAAAATTATTTAATAGGAATTTATATAAAAGCGCGACTTCATAGGATTTGATGGCAAGGTTCACTCTATTACTTAATATGTGGATGAAACGTACATAGGAAAATTAAGTTAGAATCAGACTAAAATTAGGTATACAGAGACCGAAAACACATTAAGTTAAAAAAGAGAAATATACAAAGAAAAATCGAGTTAGAATTGATTTCTCATGATTTGTACAGAAATCAGGAATGTAGAAGGGTAAGGGAGACCTTCCCGTTGGGTCACAAGGTTCAGAGAAGAACCCCTTGCTTTCTAAGCTCCTGTTGGAGTCTAGGTGCAGCTGGATCAACTCCTAGTCCCTGACTTGATCAACGGTTTATATCTAAAGGGATTACGAGTATAATAGCAGCCCAAGATTCATTCACAGTTGAATAAAGTTCATGACAGTAATTAAGTATAGATTTTAAAAGCAATAACTTGTAATATACTTGCTGTAGAATATTCAGGTTAGTACACACACACACATGCATAAAGGCACTAAGAGATATACATAAGCAAGTAAAAGAGGTATACCTGTTAAAAAATTCCCCTTGAGTTCAGTGAAAATATTCACGTTGAATGCTTCAGCATCTTTTTCAACGGGCAAAGGGTCAAGCCTCAAGGAGCAGAGAGTATCAGCCCAAGTCTTGTGAGCTTTCCGCGACAGACCTCCTCCCATTTTCGCAAACAGGAAAAGTTTGAGAGCTCTGAGAGGCATCCCACTCACAGGGAGATGCTGGTCACAGCCCACTGCGGCTCAGGAGGGCTCAAAGGGTCTCACTTAGAACCACTGCTTATAGGTTCGGGAGATGATTGGCTTTAGTCATCAGGAAATTGCTGGGATTCCAGCTGCGCTGATACCATTTCTCATGAGTTACGATTTAGATAAGGAAGACTCTGGGGCTGTTGGAGAATGACTTAAGATTCAGATATGGGATGCTCCAAGGTTGTCAGGGGAGGATTGGGATATGTCTCAAGGTTGTTATGAGAGAACTAGTTATCTCTACTTTCGGGGGTTTTTTGTTTTCGCCAGACAAGCAGGAGTCCTTGAGATGGTCCGCATGACTCCCTGTCTTAGCCACGTGAGAGTTCGTGATACAGTCAAGGGACGCTTAACTGCCTGACTCATTATACTTACGCTAAGACCTAGTGAGACTTCCCGAGTTCGTAAATCAGCCCAGAGAAGGGGGGAAGAAATGCACCACCACAATGTTAAGCGTATTTCTTAATTAGCGTTTAGTTCTGAAAGCAAGACTATTAAAATAGTCAGAAGGGGTGTGTCTTTGTACACATGCAAATACCTACTGTATTGTGTATTAAAGATTTGAAATACTGTGGGTTTTTTAAGGTTCTGATCTTGTCACTCTCTTCACTAGTAAGCAGTGTACGCTCCCAGTTGATAGCAGTCTGGTGACCAGTAACATCCAGGTCCTCAGCTGGGCTGGATTCATTCTCGGCTTTTGGAGGGAGAAGGTGGAATCCCAAAAGCATTTTGGTGGATGAGCAGAAGGAAACAAAGCTAGTCATTTCTCTAAGAGGATCCAAAATAGGGAATAACAAAAGGGAAATGAAAACAATCTGGATTAGGTGAACATGCATTAACTAGAATCTGAAACTGGAGAAAATACTTGGAGCCTTCTCCCTTCCAGGTTGGGTGCACTTCCGTAATGTCACTATGCCCATCCAGTTCACCTCAGGAACAAGTTTTCAATTTGTTAGCATTGTAGTGCTATTTCTTGACCCTTTAAAGACAAGGAAGGAGTTTTTCCATGGGTGTAATTTTTATGAATTACATGGTTTTCCCACAGTTTTATTCCTTCCTTACACCAACTTGGGGAAATAGTAAAGCAGGTAAAAAAAAAATTATGTCAAACAGCAGAGAGGCAATTCAGGGCTGGTCATGTTAATTTTTGCCTGAATATTTTAACCGTCAGAAATAAAGGCAGTAAGCTCTGTGACCTCACGTGTAGGACTCCTGATTGTCTCTGATGATGTAAACGATGAAGAAACAAATCAAGGTTTGCTTGTATAAGAGATTTCTGGATAACTTTTCAGTGGGTTCAGTTAATAAGCTTGTTGCTTAGTTGAATTGTGGTCTGCATTCTTTTTTTTTGTTGCTGGGACAACTACATTGCTTTCTCATGCTGATGTTGGCAATCTGTGCCTTCAGCATTGTACTTCCTGGGGTTTTTTTTGGCATCTTCCAATACCCGAGTGGGATTGTTGGAAGCCCTTGTGATTTACTGCTCCCCCATTAATATATGTGCCTGTGACAGCTCAGATTTTGGGGGCGGGGGGAGTGCTTATACATCATCAAACAGTAGCAGTTTGAATAAAATATAGTAGTCCTTTACAAGGAACTGGAGGTGCTGCCTGTGACCTAAATTAATTTCTAGATTTATGACAGAATCTATCTTGATTTTACTAAAATCAGACTTCCATGCTTTAGAAATTAGAATTGCTACTGTAAGACATTCCTTTACATTTTATTTGAAATAATTTATTTTTCACATAGACATATAGTGGTTGATTATACTGCAGGCCTACTTGCTTGCTGTTATTGCATAATCTGTAGAATTTTAGTACACTCTTTGAGTAACTTATTTTGTGTTTAATAATCAAATGCCACATATTCTGATAAAATGTGTAATTGACTGGCATTCTTTGGTATGACTGACTTGGCTAAAATCTCTGTTTAGATTGGGTTGGAAGGTGGGAGTTAATTTGTATTTTAGCAGTAAAGTCTAGTTGAAACAATGCCAGATAAAATTACAGTAATTTTGAACAGGAAAAAATTTGTTCTGTGTGTTCTGTAGTTAAAGGATATAGGGGGTTTTCTGTAATTGCATTCTTGGTTGTGTGTTCCCTTTTATTGGAAGTAATTATGTTCATGCCTGACTTAGCTCTGTTTCCTACAAGTTTTTCTAAACTGGTTCGAAACCAAAGTTTTGAGCGTTTTTTCTTTTCTTTTTTTTTTTTCCTTAAATGAACTTATATAACTCTTTGGTATTGTACTCTAGCACTTATATGAAAATATACAAATATTCAATTTGGATGAAGATCCTTTGCTATAAGTATATACTCTTCTATTTTTCCCTTCCAGTGTGCACATTTTTTCATTTACTTTAAGCTTTATCAGAATAAATTCAGTTTTAATATATCTGTACTTGAAGCACTTGCATTAATCACTGTCTCTGCAGAGGTTTGATATTACAGTGGAACTTTAAAAGTACTAGTGTACAAATATAAGAAAAATAAATGTGTTTTGGTTACATCATTGATCCAGACTGCAACTGAATATATAGAGAAGAATGCTGTTGCTCTTTGGTTGTATGGCTAAGACCAACAGTGTCACCTGCAGGTGAATCAAGTAGATTTCTTAATTTTTCAAGTGGAAAATTCAGACACACAAGGTAAGTTACTTATTGCAAATGGGAAGATCTGGTTTAATAACTTTCCAATTAGTCTCTTAAATAAATTTTGCTGTTTTTTCTTGTTATGAAATTAACTGCAAATATGTCATTCAAAATATTGTTTTAAGAAGTGCTTGCTAAAAAAATTTTGAAATCATCCTTTAATGTGTATAAAAGATGTTTATTGAGACTATTCAGCCCATTTACTATTTAAAAATCAAATTACACTGAAAATGTGTGTGACTTACGACATTAATATTTGTTTACTGTGTTTTTATAGAGGTGAAAATTTATTGTTTATTGATGATTCATGTCAATTCATTCTGGTAGAATATTGCAGAAGTGAATATGAAGTAAAATGTCAAAAGTATTGCATTTGGGTTAAAAAAATCAAATTAATAAACACTTTTTCAGTTTGTATATGTAAAAGATTGCTCTTAGATTATTGTATCTGTTACTTCAGTACAACAGATATTAACGATGCCAAAGTTTTTCTGAAAGTAGAATAACATACAAATTTAATTTATATTAAGAGAGAGGACTGCTGTTCAGTCATTTTTTGAGGCTTCAGCATCTTCCTTTCTCTGATGCCAGGTTGGTAATTAATTAAAAAAAAGACACATTTCTTCACTTTTGCATGACTGGGAATCAAATTCTATTTTGACCTTTACATGAAGAATTTTTAGTTGTATTGTTACAATGATGTGATCATGCAGTGGCTACTGAACCACGTGTGAGTTGCAAAGTACTTGTAATGTTTTAAGGTACATTGTGAATACTAGTGACATTGTCAGAGAGGCTTCTGTGTAATACAGGTGCATGATTGTGGGAGGAAAGAAGCCCAGTTGGAGCTGCTAAGTTGATCTCCCGCTTCTGCAATAGAGTGCTGAAGCTCCTATGGGGAAGATGCCTTTGAGCTTTCTATTCCTTTTGTGTCACTCAGGTAGCATATATATACACACATATATATCAGTCTTGTGGATTCTGAACATAGAAAGATTTAAATAGTTTGTGTAGACTATCACGTGTTGGCTAGTCAGCTATACTATTTAGAGACCTCAGTGGTAAGTGGTTACCTTACATAAGATTCAGTTGTAAATTAAGCCTATTTCTTGGGTCTTCACCGACACCAGTTTTGGTTTGTGCTGGTTTTAGACTGTTTTCGCCATTTAAGAAAATACTTTAGACAGTGACATCAAAAACCAAATGTTACTTCTTCATGTCAAAGGCATAGTGCTAAGCACAAGATTTCTTTGCTGCTCCTTCTGCTTGTTTGATCTTGCTTTACTGTAACTCAGACACTCCATCTTACTTAGTGGTATACTTGCCAAGTTGTATTCACTGCTACTTCTCTCAAAACAGATAAAAGTTACACTGATATGGTAACCTTGGTATTGGGACAGCGGGGAGAGAGTTCCTAATGTAGCAGACAGTTTCAAAGACTTTTAATTCAGTTGTGTGCTAATATGCAAATCTTGTAGATCCAGTATTATAGCTGTAATAAGTTCAGTTAGCTTAATGCGTTTATGTCACACAGTGTGATTCTTGAGTTTTAATCTTTTATGCAGAAGTTAGAGTCTTCACTTAATGTGCTTCAGAAAGTGCATTGTGTGTAAGGATATTATATGTAGGGTTATTAAACAAAATGGCCTGGTGTTGAAAACTGATCAAATAGCATGTTACTGCAATATTTTCCACACTCCTTTGTAAATCATTTAATGAGGATACGATACTAATGAGTTCAATAAGCTACTTCAGTATTTTTTAATCTAGATGGAAAACTCAAAGGCTTTCAGACTTTAGGAGTCTCTAGTGATCCTGTGAACTTTTTCTTCCTAGTTGATGCCTCCAAGCTCAAGAGTGGCTCATGCTGATGAGCAGTAAGTCAAACAAGAGTGGCAGGAGGCCTGCAGAACAAAAAGCAAACATAGAAAGGAAGCATGCAAGAGGTGGGTGCAGGAACAGGTGACCTGGAAAGATTGTAGTTGCTGTTTGAGCATGAAGGGACAGGGTTAAGTAAGCCAAAGCCGAGGAGCGGATGTGAAGGGCAACAAGAAAGGCTTCTATGGGTGTATAGCAAAAGGAAGACTGGGGAAAACCGCTGCTAAATGGGGTAGGGCACCTGATGGCAAAGGACATGTAAAAGGCTGAGGTACTTAATGCCTTCTTCGCTTCAGCCTTTATTGTTAGGACTGGTTTTCAGCAATCCCAGGCACCTGAGACAAATGGGAAAGTTTGGGGAAGGAAAACTTTAACACTTGGTGGAAGAAAGTCAGATTAGGGAACATGCAAACAAACTGAGCATAATACAGGTCAATGCAATCTGATGAGATGCACCCACAAGTCCTGAGGGAGCTGGTCAAAGTCATCGTGAGGTCATTCACAATTACCTTTGAAAGGTCATGGTGATCCTCTGTCATGGGACAGAGTTGCACCCGTAGTAAAAAACTAGGAGGAGTGGTTGACAGATCAGATGGTTGTACAGCCGTTCAGAGGGACCTCAACAGGCTGGAGAAATGGGCCAATAGAGATCTCATGAAGTTCCAAAGTTAAATGCCACGTCCTGCACAGGAGTGGGGTAATAATTCTGTGCACCAGTCCAGGCTGGAGGCCAATCCGCCGGAAAGCAGCTTCCCAGAAAGATACAGATGTTCTGGTGGACAACAAATTGAACATGAGTCAGCAACGTCCCCTTCAGTCTGGGCTGCATTCAGGAGAGTGTTGCCGGCAGCTCGAAGGAGCCGATCCTTCCCCTCCACTCAGCCCTGGTGAGACACATCTGGAGTGCTGGGTCCTGTTCTGGACTCCCTGTTATGAGAGGAACAGGGCCATGCTAGAGTGAGTCTGGCAAAGAGCCGTGAAGGGTGATTAAGGGATAGGAACATCTGACACACAAGGAGAGGCAGAGCACGCTGGGGTCATTCAGCCCAGATACGAGAAGGCGCAGTTAGATGTGATCAATATTTATGAGTACATTGTGTATTCATGTGTAAAGAAGACTGAGCCAGACCTCAGCATTCCAGTGAGAGGACAAGAGGTAATGGGCACAAACTTGCCATACAGGAAATTCTCTGTAAACATAAGGTTTTACTTTTTTTCTTGTGAGGGTGGTCAGACACTGGAAGTTTGTCTAGAGAAGTTGTGGAGTCTTCACCTTAGAGGTACTCAAAACCCAACTGGCTGTGATGTTGAGCAGACTCCTCTAGGTGATCCTGTTTTAGCAGTGGGTTGGACTGGAATATCTCCAAAGGTGCCTTCCAACCTTATCCATTCTGTGATTCTGTGAAAATCAAGATTAGTCTATTTTGATGGAATTGCCTATGTGATATTTACTTGCATGTATCAATAAAAGAGGAGCAAGGAACCATTTTAGACACCATGCCTGTTACAATGTTCTGTATAATGATTAAAGCTGACGTTTTGTCAAACAAATTTCAGATTTTCTCTTCCAGTGATGGAAGACTAATAAGCAGTATGCTTTTCAAATTTTTATATGTAAAATTAAGACTGAAAATCCTTAAAATACATTTTCTGAATGTTAAATTCTAAAGTACAATGAGAATGTCTCAACTGAAGTTCTTAAATTAATAGCAAAGAATCTGAAATTGAAGTACTTCATAGTATGAACTAACTGCTCATCTGCATATGAATAATTAATGAATTTATTAAAAACACCAAACAAAATATTATTATAAGGTTTTGTCTCTGAAGCTTTTTTTGGCACTGAGGATGTAATCTTCAGTAAAACTTGTAGGAATATAATTTTCAGGAGTGTCTATTATCATTAATATTTTATCTGTGAAGAACTTGGAAGAATGATTTACTTTTGTTGCTTTTAATGGTCTTTTATTGCTGAAAAGGTTCTGTGCAAAAGGAACCCACGTGTCTATAAAATTACTGAGTAACTGTTTTGCACTTCCAAATACTTTTTTAAGCACAGTAAATTTTACAGGATAAAAAAGCAGTCTTTTATAGTTAATGTAAATGATGCATTAAGTTAGACCCTTCTCCCAGAGTACAATTTAAAGGTACTCAGAAGTCCAATTATCTTTGATTTAGATGTAAAAATTGCAGAATAACAGCTGTGCTGGCTGAGTGAATATTCCTCTGCAAAAAGATAGCTTATCTGAGGAGAGTTGAGGACAGGTTGCTCAGGGAATGTTTGCCTCTTGGCTCTCTTTCAAATTTAACTGCTTCTGGTCAGTTGAAAATGCAAGTAAATTACAAAATAGCATCAGAGCAATTTAGAATTTATATCCTCTAAGTTGTCATTTTGCATGTTACAGAATATTTTAGATTGGTTAGCGTTTATTGTGACTATTTGTGGAACAAAAAACCACAATATACTTCAAATTAATACTTACAAATATTGCAGATAATCTTGCTAAATTTGACTGCATTTAAAAGTACAGCTCTTTCGATATTACATTACAAAATTTTTTAAAGAATCTTTGATACTAAAGAATTACTTTACATGCAAAAACTGTATTGAAATATACTCTAACTTACAATAGAATTAGAGTATATATAATACTAGTATGAAGTATTATTAGTATAATAAAAGTATTTTATTAGCATAAAGTGTATGATAGTATTAGCAGAGTGTATATTAGCAACATATTAAATTATTAATATAGGGTATAATTAGGATAAATGTTACACATATTTGTTTAGAATTGAAATTTGAAAGATGTTTTTTAATTGAAGTTTTAAGGACATTTACCTTGGTGTGAATGCAACATTAAATGCAGCTATGTGCACTAAGCTGATCATAAAACTGTACCAAAATAGTACAAGAATTAATATAATTTGTCCTTCTGCAAAAATAGATGTAATACATATATTCCACTATTGATAAATATTGGTCTAATTTGATCTCGCAACACCCTGGTCATGGTGAATCTCCTTCGGGGTTATCTGTCTTTGCTGTTGGGTTTTTTTTTTTTTTTTTTATAATTTTTAACAGAAATCTATTTTCAATATAAATCCTACTCAAATTTTAATACCGCTCTCCTTATCTGAATGTCTTTCTTCCCCAGCCACAGCTGTTTGCTTTTTGAAGACTCTTGTAGTTGTAGTTATCTCTGTTTGGTCACATTTATTTAGCCTAAGCATCAATTCATTTAAACTTTTCCTAAAGGTCATGCTTCATTTATGTTTAGTCACTCTCTCATTTTTCACTTCTGGACTCTCAGTTAGTTTGCACTTCTTGAATCAAGTTGCCCAAAACATAATGTATTGCCCCAAGGTCATACTGCTGCTGAGCAGAGTGGAAGGTTTATTTAGCATGTCCAAATAACAGCATTTCTGTTCCAAGGTTTCATTTTTTGCAACAGCATAGCATTTTTGGTTCATGTGCAGACTGATCTGCTCTTTCTCTTTTCCTTGTCCAACTACTGTCTTGCCAGTTGTTTTACATCCTGTATTTGTTGAGATAATTGTTCCTAAGGGTCAGATTAATCTATTTTGGCTTTAGCCATGTAAAAGCTAGGCAGCTAGTCTAAACTGGTTGCACAGACTTTTAGGGAGAACACTAGAGAGAAAAGACTTCTAAGGCTGATTCATGCTAAGACAGATGAACTGAACCAGCTAGAGGGAACCTAGAAAACTAGTTTAGATGGTGAATTTCTAAATTAGCAGGTAAGATAGGCAAAATGAATCTCATCCATGGTGTAGAGTCTTGAAATTGTATTACTGACTTTCATCCATTAATGCATCTGTTCTTTAACTTATTAAAGCATTTTTAAATTCTTACTCCATCCTCCAATGTGTTTACAACTCCGTACAGCATAATAAAAATTGAAAGTTTAGTGAATATAGTCTTTAGTTTATCATTAGGATTACTCATGAAAATACACAATAGTATTGAGGTGGATAGACTCCTGTGGAACTCCATTTGATTTGATTCTTCCATTACAACAGTGAACTGTTGGTATTTCCTGCGAGTGCTTAAAGGATCCTGCTGAAATCCAAAGGGTGTGATATATTTTAGTTAATGTAACTGGAGAATATAAATCTGACAATCAGACTGTAGGTTTGTTGCAATCACCTTCAACACTCTATCTTTAATATTAGCATACATTATTTTCTCTGGAGTGTAGACTTGAAAGCAAATTTCATGAAACCACATTTGCATGAAAGCAAATGAATTAGTGTTTGGGTTGTCATTTTGTAAACAGATGTCACAAAACTGGCTTTTAATGCAATATCTGTTTAACATCAGTATCTCAGCTGAGCCAAGAAACCTTTTTTCATCTTACACTTAGTATGCCTCTGAGTCAGTGATTTGCATTGATTCTCAAAAAAACCCCCCATGACTTGGTCCTCTCACATAGAAATCTGTGAAGGAAAATATAACTGTTGAGTAAAGGTGTGTTAAAAGGGATATTTGGAACAAAATGTCACTGTCACAATCTGGTCTTTTTTCACATAATATTGGGTTAATCCATGTCTCGGGTAATGCTTTACAAGACTAGAACAGAGGGGGGAAAAATGATGAAGGACAACTGCTTCTTGAAGAAGAGCTCCTCACTTTTAGAGAAAAAGTTATCTCCGTGTTCCAGAGAACAGGTATTTGATCACTGATTTTTTTTCAAGTACCAGAGAAGGGAACACAGACTCTCTCCTGCCCCACTCTAGCTAATCTTAAAATATAAATAAATAAATGATGATAATTATGCCAACAAAAGTTATTCTGAAGTGTTTATATTTACAGTTAATGAGATATATAGGACCATTGTGATGAGCCTTGTAAGTGTGCCAATATAAATGCTTTGGAAAAACTGGTGGCTGAGGTAGTCTCTTATCTTTGTCTCCGGAAGTTGTGCAACCCAGCCTAAAATTTCCCTGTAGAACAGAGGAGGAAAGACTTTAAAAAACCCTTTTCCTTGCAGCTTTGAGAGAAAAAAGAAAAAGAAAACAAACCAACCAAACAAACATTAAAAACCCCAACCAAACAAAACCCCCCACCAACAATATTATGTTTCTCAGAAATGTCAATGTTTTTCCAAAAAATGTTCTTATACTTAGTTTTTCCTTGTAAATTCTTATCCAATAAACAAGCTATCAACGTTAGCCCAAATATTGCTATGATGATGTTTAAAAACATACACAAACATACTCTACACTCATGTTTTGTTGTTATTCTACTGCATCTCTGTTCTATATGAAAAAAGGGGCTGGGGGAGAAGGAAATGCAAAATAACACTGGGAAGACTTGAAAACAAGCAGGCTGGATGCAGTGTCTCAAGAGACAGGCACTTGCTGAAAGTTGTCAGATCTGATTAAGGGAGCTATTGGTATCAATCAGACTTGACAGTAGTATATCAGAGGTTAGTATAACTATATAATTAGTGAACTGATTAACAGCAAAGAGGAAAAGAGGGTAATGTTTTGGATCAGACTCCTTTAAAACATTTAGATCATTATTTAAACTTGAAGGCTGAGTGGCTAATTATATATTTTAGAATATAAGAGCTAAATTTCGCAAAGCATGCAAGCTGTTCTTCCTCACTATGGTTGTTAAAATAAGGTCTGTACTGACTCTAAACAGACTGGTTTTTCCTAGAAAAAAAAAAAGAGAGAGCAGGTGCTCTTACCACATTACTTCTCAGTATAGCTATTGTGATCCTAACGTATATTGTTTTCCATAGTTTCTCCTCAGATTAATGTAACTACTCCACATGTAAAGCTTTATATTCTTTTAGTAAGAATATAAAAACTTCAATACTTTCACAGCAGCAACAAAAAGGAATTATTCTGTCTGATTCATCAGCCTGACTGGTTGTATCAGGTTTGATTCCAGTTTGACTCTGTCAGAGTCTGTTGTATTGAGGTTTAAAAGTAGTGTTGGAACTTAAAAATGAATTCTGTAATTGCTGGGACATCTAGGACTCTGCTGGAAGCATAAAATTTTAAATCTTAACATACCAACTTAAATCTGTTAATCATAACTGTGAAACTGAGTATACAACAAATAAAACAATATTGAAAAAAATCTGTTCACCAGTACATGTCAGATATGTCGTAAGTATCTTGCTCTTCTAAGGCAGTGTGCTGATACATTGCAAATCAGTTGCCTTTTTGTTAGGTTGAGTAGCTGGGTTCCGTAAAGGAACTAAATCATCATGAGGATTAAGTTATAAAATAAAACATGCTGAACAAACTTACATTTCTTCAGTTAAAAATTAATGTTCTATTTTAATGAGTTCTGAGTGGCAGCTGTTACAATTTTTGTTGTTCCCTTGTTGATTTCTATACCTATTGTTGATTGATTATTGGTGTTAACTTCAGTGGCTTACTAATTGCTGCTAATATGCATCAGTGTAATGCATCTTTGTAAGTCTTTCTAACATGAAAAAATCTTTTACATAGATACTTTTTGTAAGTATAGTCTTATTATTGAATGTTTCTAAGCTGATTTTTATATATATATACACATATATATGTATATGTGACCCTGTATTGCCATTACTTTAGACTGCAAATACATGTTAAGACTTGATGTAACATTCACCCAAATGGCATACTGCTCATCTGCATCTCTTTGTATTGTAAGGAATCTGCTTTACTGGAGACATAATTCTGTTTTAACTGTGTAAAACACAGCATCAGATGCTTGTCTCTCATTTATGAAAAACAAAATATTTGTATTCATTATTCATTACTTCCTACCTTCCTACCTCAAATTCTTGTTTTGAATTGCTGCCCTCTGTTTTAGTCTCTATATGTTTATTCCACTCCCTGCCTGAGCTCCAGCTCACATGAGGTTTTGTGAAATGCTTGAATAAATCATACAGCGTAAGAGTGCAATAAAAAGAGGAATAAAAACAGCATTATGAAAGTGACTTGTAGGCTGCTGCTCTTGCAACATGTTTTGATGAAGTTTTTCCTCAGAGAGTGCCAAAGTAGTAAAGTGTCCCTCATGGAGTGTGATATCAGGTATCTAGTATTAAAATTTGTGAGAAGCTCCAAAGCATCACTGATTAGAAGGGAAATATTTCCAAATTGTACAAAGCTCCAGCATAGCAGCTCTCCCTACAGAATTGCAGAATATGCTGCATTCCAATGAGAGGCTGCTCTGGGTGGATGTGTGTAGTTGCGTGCAGTTTTCTGTGTCTCCATTTCTGCACAAGTAAAGCTCTTGCAGTGAATTTGCTTTCAGAACAAAGCACCAAGATAAATAGTTATAGCATGAACAGAGTAAACTGTGTAGGTTGCCCATGCGCTTTTGCCAAAAAGCTGTCACATGATGAGGAGTGCTGGCTAGTGCTGGCTGTGACTGAGCAAAGCTTCCTCTAGGATCAGCCACGTATTCTTAAATGCTGTTTTCAAGTGTGGTAAGGGGAAATTATAGATGTGTGTAAAGGAGTGGGAGGAGAAGAAAGGAGACCAGTAGCAAGGTGAAAACAATAAAGATGAGGAAGTTCTATTAACTGAAATCTATAGGAGTAGATCTTTGAGAGAGTGTCTTTGAATGTTGACAAGAAAGCAGTAGTGGCTAGACCAGAATTCTTTATTGCTATCCATCCATGATGAATCACTGTGGTGGAGACAAACTTGCTACAGGCACTAACATAGAGGCTGGTTCCATGCTTTCCAAAGCTTTTAGATCTTAGAGCTTGTATCTCTTACATGAACTATATTTTTTCTTTAACTGTATTTACAAATTAAATAGGCCTTAGCATTGTTTCTTCTCCAACATCATCAAGGCACTTCAGAAAATACTACTTTTTGTAAATTTACTGAATTGCTATACTTGGAATGATGCTTTATTTCATCACATTTAATTTCAGTAGAAGAATTCTTTTTAATCTGCAAATGTTGAAATAATTGCTAGTCATATATAATCATTGTTTTATGTTGTTAAAAGGCAAATTTCTGAAATAGCTGACATGCATTTTCCAATGGAGTATATATATTTCAGTTATTTCCAGGCTGTATTTTAGCTGTTTCAGTCTCTTTACCTCTCTGTAGTTTAGACTTTTTTATGCTAACAACAAAATGAGTAAATCCAACATCATTGGTCATTGCACAGGAGGTAGCCTTTAGAGGACAGATGCTTACATAGCCACAGGCATCAGGTGTTTTTTATAATAAGATTTTGTTTTCTTTTTCCTTTCCTAAGGATACTGAAATAGTAAGAGGGTTACTTAATAGTAAGTGGGGAAGGTACAAAGAATGTTAATGCAAAATGAAAAAGAAATGGCTGTTAAGAGGGTAAAGTAAATAAAGAATGAAATTACAGTGGAAATGTGTATTTCTTGTTGATATAATGAATACTTTGAGAAAGAATATTTTGAACTTCACAGAGAAAGATAACATAAACAGAGTACTTGCTGTTTACTTAGCAGCTATTCTAATGATTTCAAAGCACAGAGGAAGCAGTACTTTCATACAAGGTATGTTAAATATGAAAATATCTCTGTTGTGCTGCAGGGGTGCAGTGACATATGGTCATGAAATGTTTGTGGATCTTGATCCAGCTTTGGGAAGATAATTTCATTTTAGAAACTTTCCATAACAAACAAGCTTTATTATTGTGATCATTTTACCTCCACAATATTTTCCTCATGCAAAGGTCTCTGGATTTGTTCATTATAATCTTGAGCTTATTCTACATTTTCTTTCTAGAAAGAATGATAGATATTAATGCCCAGTGTATACAATAATATGAATTCAAATTTACAGATCAAGTGTTTGATAGTATGTGTGTGTACCATTGTATGTATTTTCACAAATCTGATACAATAAAGGCATACATATTTACAATCCCTGTTAAGGAAAGATGCCGAAACTACATGTTAGTTCGTACTAGTTCTGCTCTGCTTACAGTATGGCAGCGGGCAGGCTTATTTCTGGAATAGTGCTGATACTCAGAATATCAACACTATCCAGTCTAAGTACAAGGTACTTTTCTACCTTTTACGTTATAGAAAGCTACGTAACTGCATATTAAAATACTATGTGCTCATGCACAGGGCATGGGGGTAAACAAATGCTATACTAGAAAGGACTTGCATACTGCATTTATCAGTGCAGTATAAGAACCTGTGTAGTAAGGTTCTTACAGCCCTACAGGATGATGATTTCATGGAATCTATGATGAGCTATAGGTGTGTTGTAGTATAAAAATTTTGTGTACCATAGCAGAGTACTTACCTGTTCCTGCCTAGATGAGAACAAAGTCTGTTGCTGTGGTTGGTTCTTTTAAGTAATGGTCATGGCTAAATGTTAAAATTGACCACTGTTGATAGTGGTTGTTATTCCTGATGACAGGTATTTGCTGCTTCTCTGAAAAATTCCCCAAAACATTGTTTTCCCTACCTTCTATGAAAACTTCTACATGTAGTTGCACCCTAGGTTGCCATCTCTAACAGTTCTTGGCCTAACGTATGCATGAGCCTACTAAAAAAAAAAAAAAAAAAATCAAACATTTTAAGTTACAATGATTCTGGGAAACACTCTACATAAAGAATTACTGCTCATAATTAATTTGTGAACTCAGTAGCTGGAAAATTAAAATGGGAAGTGAATGCTTAGCTGAAGATGAGTGAAGTGTTTGGGAGATGGAGCAGCTACTCTACTTGTGCAGTTGTAAGAGATTTTCTCAAAAGATTTTGTTTCATACATCCTGTTTTGGTCCTTCAGAATTTTGTACACCTTTTGCCATCTTTGTTACTTTTCTATTTGGAACTTATAATTTGTCAATTCAATTCAGGTTAGTCCTCTGGGATTGTTTTACTGGCTAATTCTAGTGCCTGTAAGAGTGGCAATTCTTCATTTGGACTTAAAATCTAATGGTTGCTACCAATTTTGTAGTTATGCAAAAGCTTTTACTCATACTAATTTTGTAAAAATTATTTTATTGAACAGCTCACTGGCGGCAAGATCTACTTTCTGAATGGGGATGATTACAGCAGACTAATTTTCAGTTTTACATTCCTGCTGTTTGTTGGGAATGTTTCATTTTTATTCTCAAGAATGTCCATAAAGACTCTGCTGTAAGAAATTTAACAATGTCTTTCCTTTGTAATAATTTCATCAGTTCATTCAAAAGTCTTATATTTAAATAAAAGTTAAATTCTGTTTATCATGTGCATCAGGAATAAAAACTTATAAAAATCTGAAGAGAAATTGCCAAAGGTATGATTTGGCTTGTAGGGTGTTTACTCAGTCACAATATGCAAACTTATATAAACCCATTGTCAGTCCCAAAATTTAGGTTGTTATCAGGTCTGATAAAGCAAAAACCTAAAATGAGAACATTTTTAAAATTTGCAATGCATGGCTACTTTACTAATGGTGCCTTACTTTCCAGAAAGGTTTGAACAGATGTAAGGTAGATTATTTTGGGAATCCACATTTAAGATAACAGGGCGAATTTAATTTACTAACCCGAAGATTCACAACCAACTGTTCTCCCTCTTTTTTGTAATCAGAATGGTATGTTGTCTAAAACAAAAATGGAACACCAGTCCCTTTTTCCTATTATCCCAGTTGATGTTTAACCTGAGATCCGAGTCAACCAGTTCTTTATACATTTTGGTTTGACAGTATCTGGCAGATAGAAAGAATGACTTGGGTCTTTTCTAATTGTTTTCTGGAAATCATAGTAATTATGAAATTGAGAGGGAGGTTTCTGGGTTTTGTTGTATGTGTGAAAAGGACAAAAGGTCAGATAAGTGGCAGAGTTACTGGGAGGCTGAAGTGGCTAAAGAGAGGAAAACTGCTCTCAAAAATGGTCTTGAAGTTAAAAGCAGTGAATTTTGTAGTATGGAACATTATAACTAAATATTTTGTGTAGTTTGTTCGGAAATATTTTCACATGTGGATTGGACCTGCGGGAGTGTCAATATGAGGAGATTACCATAGTTTTACTAGCTTCAGAGTGTGTGCACAAATTACTCAAGCAGAAATCAGATACTAGTCATGTGCAAGATGTGTTTGGGAGAGCTTAAAGCAGCAAAAAATTTGCAAGCGAGCTATTGAAAAGGTAAACCTGCAGGCTGTGCCAACTGCTATAAATTAATGTTGGACTCTAAGAAATTAATGGAAGATCCTTCGATTTCAGTGAGACCATAAGCCTTTTCAGACTAAGAAAAACCCTGAACAATAACAAAACCCAGTATTTTTCAACATGTTGATCTTCTGAAACTATGGTGAAAACGTAACTTCCTCTTACCATGAATTCTGGCTTCTAAGGGGACAGAAGAGAAACTGACAAAAACAGTTAGCAAATCATGCAATCATAGAAAATTGCATTTTCACAGTCACTCAAAATTTTGTCAATTGATGTTGAAATTATAAGATAATGTCGTCCCTTTTGACTTTATTTTTCAAAGTGAAGTAATTCGACTTTTTTGTTTGAGTTCTTACCTGAACATTACATAAAGTAATGTAAGGGTATGTTAAATAACCCCAAAGCTAAATGAAATAATTTGGGGTTGAAAGATTTTTTTTTTTTCAATTGTTATTTTTTTGGTATAGAAATTAAACTGAGCAGCGGTTCTCACCTGAGACAGAAGACTTTGTGATAAGCCCATGTTTTCCCTAGAAAAAGCCATTGTGGAATAGTTACTAATGATAATCCAAAAAGCATTGGAAAAGGAGAACTATGTGTGTGGAGAGAAATTTAAGTTGACAGTAAAAATACTGACAGTTAACCCATTTCTATTCAGCCATACCCTAATACAAAAACCAGATTGAAATGTCTTGCATGAGTTGCAGTTCATTAAGCAAATGTGACACTTTATTTTCTAGCTATTTCAATACTGAAAGAGGTGAAGTGGTGAAATAGCAATATAAATGAACATGCTTCTCAGTGTGCTGATAACTCAAGTCAAAGTAAGAAAAGAAAATATTAAAAAGATGTTTCAAGACTTGGTTACTGTGTCATTCCCTTGCCCCCAAACAGAAAGCAGAACCTTTTGCTGAATCTTGAGTTGTGAGTTTTTAACTTTGTGGATAACATACATTGTCTCTGAAAATTAATTATAAAAAGAAGTGCCACTACTGCATTTAAAACTAATTATGAGATGGATCATAACGCTCCTTTTGTTTATTATTTTAATTGAAAAAATAATCTGTAGCTTTGTTAACATTTGCTGATAGTCAACATTTTCTTTTAGCTGATATTTTTAATTAGTACTTTATATATTTGAATTCAGTTTATGGTTTGAGACTACAAAGCTGATTTGTTTGGGGTTTTTGGGAGGAATTTTTTTCTCAACTGTAATTTCTATCTGTAAAATAAGTATAAGAACCAATCATATTTTCTGGCAAGACATTCTCTGGACATCTCTGGTCTTACTATATGAGACAGTATATCAATTATAACTTTTAACTCAGGTCATTACTTTGAGTAACATTCCTGGTTTTAAATAAGATCAAAGTAAAAGACCATTATGATGAATATTTAGTCATTGCTCAGAAACAGAAGAATTAATGATACCATTTTAAATATATATTCTGATAACATGACTGACATCAAAAAAAAGCCTGCAATCTGAGCATTGCCAATTTAGATTTAGCAAATTAGCTAAGTAGCTTGCATTTGTAGTATTTCACACCTTAAAGTCTTAATATGCATTGCTAAATATATTTCCTCACTGCTTGCTAATTAATGTTCTGTGGAAGTACAGCTGCTAATTTTTTGTGGTTGACATGGCTCATTTTAAAGTGATAACAGTTGCATCTGTAGTAGTGTTACAATTCAGTTCATAAATTATGGTCATATGTTTTTACATCTACTATTTTGTAAAAGCATTTGAAAAATCTGTATTTGCTAACAAAATGCACCCAGTAATATTTTAGCAAAACATAGAAACACCCCACACACACACCACCGCTCTCTCAGTGATACTAGTGACTCAGTGAATCTTTCATGTGTTAAGTTTTAAATATGGCAGGACAAGAACATCTTTTTCTGTAGTATCACAAAGTCTTTTCAGGAGTAATTCTTGGTAATTAGTAAAGACTGATACATTCTAATGGTAAAATAATTGGACTGGAACAATATTATGAGGCAGTACAGGGAAAATATTTCTCTGAGGAGAATAAATAAATATTATCAGGATGTATCTTGCGGAGATCAAGTGAAAAAAAAAAGTATTCATAAATTCATGTGGTTTGTAAGATACATTTTCTTCTAATATTTTGAAAGAAACACAGCAGGATGTAAGCAGTACAGGAGGTTCCTAGAGTGCATTGCTGAGAACTTCCTTCTCCAAGTCATAGAGGAGCCAATGAGAAGAGGTGCTCTGCTGTACCTAATACTCACCAACAAGGAGGGGCTTGTTGGGGGTGTGAAGATCAAAGGCAAACTTGACTGCAGTGACTGTGAGATGGTGGAGTTCAGGATCCTGAGGGGAAGGAGTAGGGCAAAAAGCAAGCTTGCAGCCCTGGACTTCAGGAGAGCAGACTTTGGCCTCCTCAGAGATCTGCTTGGAAGAGTCCCATGGAACAAGGCCCTGGAGGGAAGTGAGGCCCAAGAAAGCTAGTTAATATTCAAGGATCATCTCTTCCAAGCCCGAGAGCGGTCCATCCCAATGAACAGGAGGTCAGGCAAAAATGCCAGGAGGCCTACGTGGATCAAGAAGTTGCTCCTGGTCAAACTCAAACGCAAAAAAGAAGCATACAGGGGGTGGAAGCAAGGACACATGACCTGGGAGGAATACAGAGACATTGTCTGAGCATCCAGGGATGAAGTTAGGAAAGCTGAAGTACAAATGGAATTTAATCTGGTCAGGGATGTCAAAGACAGTAAGATGGGCAACAAAAGGAAGACTAGGGAAAATGTGGGCCCATTGCTGAATGAGACAGGGGACCTGGTTACACAGGACATGGAAAAGGCTGAGGTACTGAATGCCTCCTTTGCTTCAGTCTTTACTAGCAAGACTAGCCTTCAGGAATCCCAGGTCCCAGCAGCTGGGGGAAAGTCCAGAGCAAGTAAAGTGTACTAGGATCAGGTCAGAGAACACTCGAGCAAACTGAGCATGCATACGTCCATGGGCTCTGATAGGATGCATCTGTGAGCACTGAGGGAGCTAGCTGATGTCATTGCGATGTCAATCTTGATAATCTTTGATCCATCACAGTAACTGAGAGAAGTGACTGAAGACAAGCAAATGTCATTCCTGTCTTCAACAAGGGCAAGAAGTAGGATCCAGGGAATGCCAGGCCGGTCAGCCTCACCTGGGAAGGTGATGGAGCAGCTAATCCTGGAAACAATTTCCAGCAACATGAAAGACAAGAAAATCATATCATGAGTAGTCAGCTTGGCTTCACCAAGGGGAAGTCATGCTTGACCAGCTTGATAGATTTCTATGATGAAATGACTGGCCAGGTAGGTGAGGGAAAAGCAGTGGATATTGTCTACCTAAATTTCAGTAAGGCGTTTGCTCAAATTTGGACTAGCAATTTTCATGAAGGTTTTAGAAGTCTGTGATAGCTCTCTGTGTCTGCTTTTCTTAGCCAGGGCCTTGAAGCATTATTCATAATTACTCAGTGTTTTTACCCTTTCCTTTGTGTAATTTCTGTGATAAGAAACTGGTTTTGGTAATAATATTAATTTGTACCATTTGTATACCTCACAGCACCACATTCGGAGGCCACCTAACCTGTCTTGATGTTTTCTTTTTTTTTTTTTTGTCAGTCTGGGTTCTAGTGCAGCAATCTTCATTTTTCTTGTTTGTACATTGTGTTCCCACAGATAATAAGATTTTGTTTGCGAAGAAAATGTCATGAATCACATATCCTGTTGGGTTTACATTATCTGGTCAAATCTGAGATCAGATACTGTTAGTATCTGGTCAACTCTTAATTTATGGGTTTTTTTAGTATTCTACCATGGCTGCTTAGAATATAGCAAATAGCAACTATATGAAAGCAATTGTTGTGTGTGTAAGCTTTTGTAGGGACTTACTAGTATTATATTTGCTGTAGAAGCGTTATCATCTATAAGGTTGAACTGTGTTTCATCTTAGTGTTTTATTTTTGAACATGTAAAGTTAAGAAAAAGCCCAATCATAAAACATGTTTGTTATGAAAGAACTGATAGGGATCAGATACATGTTTTCCTGTCTGATTGTAGACTCAATTCTTATTTGTGATGTGAAGCATGGGTTCATCAAATATTAAATGTTAGAATTTACTTATTACTGTTTGTTCTTTTTTTTTTTAAGTAGAATTACACAAAAATATTTATTGAGAGGAAAAATATGGATGTAATAGTGCTTTAAGAGTCAAAGCCCTTGATACTAAAATTTGAATTAAAATAAGCTTGGAATCAAAATCTGTTAGAAGAAACTAATCCATGTGTTTGGGGGGGAAAAGTTGGCAATTTAGGTAAAAATACTTCGTCAAATAAAGTTATACTGATAGAAGTAGGAAGTTCTTGTAATTTAGAATTCCTATTTTAAAAGTTCTATCATAAACCTAGTTTGGTCATCTATCTCACATTTGTTATATCTATCCTCTTATAGGATAAGGTAATTCAAGACTGTTGTGGTCAATGTCAGTAGATTTTTAGAAAACAAGTGTCCTGTTCTCTAGATGCTGTCACAAGTTGATAAGCTTATTTAGAAAAATGAACCACTTACAGATTCATGATCACTGGACTGTGTTTTCTTTTAGTATCGTGTCTATTTATCGAAACTGTTAGAAGTTTCCCCATTTTACCAAGTCTTAATATCTTTCAATGATTGGTAGTTGAATTTTTAAAAAGTTTCATTTCAGTCAAGATAATCAAACAATCCTTGTCGTCTTTCACTAATTAAAGGATTCATTTTGCTCTAGATATCACCTGAACAAGATTTGCCCAATGTCTAAACTTTTATATTGGGGCCTATGAAACAACATAATCTGAATTTTCATTTTTAATTTCTGAGTGATTTTCAACTGCAAAGTTACAGAGTAACCTTTATTTTAATAGTTCTAAGTTCTTTTTTTGTGAAATAAGTGAGACTGTAAGGTAAGCTTTGTGCCTGTCCCAGAAATCTCAAGCTTTGATAAATAGTGATTCATTAGATTTGTTATGAATAGGCAATAAATAATTGCCCTTAAATCATAGTCATGACTTGCAGGCAAGTTACTACTGAATTTCAGTGGATGAGATTCTGTTCTATGGGGGTTTTATACATAGTAGTTGGCACTTAAATAGGAAATTATTTTTGTTGAATAGTATTTGAGAAATCTGTCTTTCTATTTCTATTTGAAAGAGCTGCTGAGAATTTTTAGGGGGGAGGAGTGAGATGCTTTCTTTAGAGTGACCACTTTATGTCTGATTTTAAATTTAAAAGGCTAGTTTCTTGAATTCTTGTGTTAAGGTCACATGAAGTGACTGCTGAGTATGTTGTCATTGTGGAGAATGGAGGGTACTGCAATTGTTTGGCAATTGGAGATTGAACGTACCTCAGTTTTACCTGTTTGATAACCTATTACTTTGAGGTTTATGCAAAAAAAAAGCCATTGCAAGAGCATGCAAGAAATGGCACCTTAATAGAGACTTACCACAGACGTATCTACATGAAACAATAAAGTTTGGAAGTTACCTTTTCCAGTACTGGTGAAAGTTGTTTAATCTGTTTTGCCAGTGCAAGGATAGAGATACCAAAATGTACTACTTGAAAGTATGCCTTAGGGAGAAAGCATTTCATTGGGAACTGGGAACTATCAGCTCAAGCTTGGGGGGGGGGGGGGGGGTCTTGGGGGTTTCTGTGCTGTGGTGAAGGTTAGAAATATTCTGTCATGGACAACGTGGAACCCATATATTAAATGGCTCTCACAATTACATGAGGAGTTGATTCTGGATAGCTACTTAATTGTTTTAATGTAGAAAATCTGTACAAATGATGCACAGTAGCTTGAAGATGTTAGTTGATATTTCCATATGGTTTTCCATACTGAATCCTATTAATGGCCATCCAGCACAAACTGTGTCTGCCTCATAGATAAAGTAGGTAAAACTTAAGATAGCTTTGTTAAGTTCTGCATTACATTTACTCTGCTGCATATTAAAATACTGTTTTTTTTATAAATTTGAGTCTGGATTTTTCTTTGCAAATGCTTAATATTTCGCTTTTCTGCTTTACTAGATGCTTGTGACTACTCCAGAGAAATGGGATGTAGTGACAAGAAAAAGTGTTGGTGATGTAGCCCTCTCCCAGCTGGTAAAACTCTTGATTCTCGATGAAGTTCATCTGTTGCATGAAGACAGAGGACCAGTACTTGAAAGTATAGTAGCACGTACTTTACGTCAGGTAAGAGCAAAAAAAATCTTCAAAAGAATTTTATTTTGGTCAAGAATTGGTAGATTTCAGTGTAAAAGGAGAAATGCTTAGACAATGAAATCAAAATGCTTAGGCAGCTTACAATTTATTTTATAGCTGTTCTGTACTAAGAATGAAGAAAAGTTTTTTGTCTTCTACATTCTCTTCTGTATTACATCAACTATCAGATTCCTAGATGCATAATTTATTACAGAGCTATTTCTTATGATTTATTTGCTTAATATTAGTTTACTTACTGTACAAGTAACAGCAAAATTAAACCATTTTCAACAAATAATAATCAGGTTAATTTTTTAACATAACCAAAATGGAAAGTATTTTTTTGCCAGGAATGCTTATTTTTAATCAGCAGTTTTCCTAGGAATTTTTTTTTTTTAAATTAAGAGCAGTGTCTTAAATCTAGGTAAAACTTTCAGCGCTGCTAGAAAAATACTACGTAATTTTTACTTTAGTATAACTGGTCCTTTTTTTTTTCCCCTGTGCTTTAGTGGTACTTTCTAAATACCAAGATTTAAAATGGCAAAAGGAGAAAAGGATGAATATGTGGGGTTTTTTCTTAAATCTTGTACAAAAGAAGGATTCAGAGTTAGACAATAAATAAGATTGGTCTCAATGGTGAGATGTGCATTTACAAGAAAGATAAAGTGTGGAATTTAGGGATGAATAAAAAGGATCAAATTAGGATAAATAAATAATGGTAAGGAGAGGATGGAGTGCCATTCTTAATTTTTTTTGTCATGCAGAGCAAAAGTATGTCAATACAAATAATCTGTAACAAATTAAAAATAAACACAATTGGTATTGTTATGGCTCTATTTGTAGCATGTTAAATGTTTAAAGCCTTTTTGCTTTCAAGATGCTTTTTTCTTGATAAGGCTACACTAACCTTGTTAAGGCTCTCTGAATCATCTGAATCCAGCTCCTCTAAGAACAGAATAAAATGGATGTCTGCTCTAATGCAGTACAGAAAGTACAAAGTTCCTGTATAAAGAACAACATAAGTAATAATTCCTTAGAAGAAGCTAAACTTGGGAAAATTTTTTTTTTTATCGAGAGTAGGGCTTTGTAAAGTTTAGACTACCTCAGGGGCACTAAAGCTTAACCTGTTTGACATTGTATTTTCTTTCTTAAGTGGTTTTGATAACCTTGTTTCCTTAGGTGTCTTTAAAGTAACGAATCCCAGCTTTTAGCAGTGACCTTGATGGTCATTGTCTTCATGTCAGATTGCAAGACTCATTCATTTTTTAATGCGAAGTTTTGTAAGACTCGTAAGGTGGGCTTCAGTTGTCCGAAATAGATGTCTAGAGCCATTTTATCTGCCCTACATTATTCAGCTTGGCATCCTGTTTCTGCTTAATTTGGACACAAATCTCCCATACATCCTTTCCTTTTGTGTCTGTCAAGCCTGTGCAGCTAACAAGGAATATAAAATCTGAGGCAATTATGTCTTTGGTACTGAATCCTACCCTTAGTGCATTTATTGTAATATAGCAGTATCTTGCTTCAACACTCATTTTAAAAATAGCTCTCTAGGGTACTTTAATATTCTAGGATTTCAAGGTTTGTTTTACCTACCAAGTTGGAGTTTAATTCATCTGGAATTGAAGCTACTCATTTGTAACCCTTCCTTAAGTGAAACAGTTGGGAAGAAAAACAAAACGCAAATCTTGAAGTTAACTATCTCACCACCTTTCTGATGACCTTATTTATTCTAAGTTGATAAGAAAGGCAGTAATGGACACCATTATGAATCTTTACAAGAAGGTAGTTGAAGAGAGAGAAAATTTACAGTATAAAAGTACATTAACCCCCCCCACAGTTCAACAGAAACAAATCTACTTGTAGAAATATTTAGAATTATGCAGTAGAAAACAATTCCAGAAAAAAAATATTTTGAATTGCAAGCCTCCCAGAGAGGTTGGAGAGAAAGAAACAGGAGATGTTTTGTACAACTGTTTTACCTTTTTAATATGGAAACAAATAATAAGAGGGTTAGCTTTTAAAATTACACTGAAATGTTATACTGCAGTATCTAAGCCTGCAAGCATAGCTCTATGAAGTTTGCAGTATACATCCATAGCTAATTACGAAATTACTGGAACTTTTATTTGGTGATTAAAAAAGATACCATAAATTTTTATTTCAGAAGTATTTCACTGGAGTTTCATGAAAATACTATTACAGATGTTTTAAGTGTAAAAATATCACATCTAATAATGATAATGATATTTTGCAAAGAAAAAATATTTGGTTACATTTCTTTGGTTCTGTTCCCTGCTCTTAGTTCCATTTCATGCATTTTGATACAAATTCATAAATCTCCCTGGAGCAGGAACTAAACCCAGGATATTCAGTCCACCGCTGGAGAATGTCCTTCTGACTTCGATGATTCTATATGAAACATTAAGCTCCTCTCCAGCCCTTCTGGAAGTAGTTCTAGAATGTATTTTTCATTGATAGCTATAGAAACATCATACTCGTTCAATTTTCATGCACATAGGAGGTAAGAATAATTTTTCAGTTCTTAAAAACTGAAAAAAAAAACCAAAACAAAAAACCCATTGACAACATCAATCTAAAATATCCTTATGTCAACTGCACCACTGCAGTAATTGCTGAAATCAATTACCTGATTTGTATATTGGTTTAAGACATCAGAAATATTGACTAGTTTTTCCAAATTTGTAGTGGAGGGATTTAGAAAGTGATTAGAGAAGTAATTCAAAGAAGAATCAATTGCAGATTGGTAGTCACTAGATCAGACTGGGGGCTGTAATAACTGGGGGCTGTGCTGGCGAATGTCATTAACATTTTCCCAGTTTCTGTGCTGTCCTTTTTGGTCACTGTGGGAGACAGTGTATTGAAGTAGTTGGATTTTTGGTCTGACCTGGAACAGTCATTTCTTGTATCACTTCTAGAACAGAACTGTGATAATTCCTTTGAATACTACTTCAGCCTTTTCAATAAATCACTAATAGCTACTCTAATAATGGTGTGTACCTATAGTTTCATCTGGATCATACTTCCCTAGCTTGTATACGAAACTATCTTATGAGACAATGTCATGATTCCTGTGCAGGTCAGGATGTATAATGCAGTGCCTCTTACATTTTGCAGGGCTTGTTATCCTGTCTTATAGAAAAAGCATATCTCTTGTTTGGTTGGAGTATGTGAGGGTTGTTTTGCTTAGATGCTGGATAATAGAAAAACAGGCAGTGGAGGGGTTTGGGTTTTTTGGGGGGTGGGGGCGAGGGGTTCTTTTTAAGAATTAGTGTTCAACTGGCTACTTGGGCCTACAACTGTGCCAGAAAATAATGTTTTGAGATCTGTATTCAAATTCTGTACAAATACAGCTATGCAAATACATTCTTGAAACAGGAATATCCTGATGCATTAGCAAGTCTGTCCTAATCTGTACCTCAAATACTTGAATTATTGTTGTACTTTCCCCCAGATTAACACTGAATCACACCACTTACTGTAAGACTTTAACATGTTCATTTTAACTTATGGCATTTTTTTAGAATCCATTTTTTTTTAAACCTGGAAGGAGCATATATATTGGAATTGCTGACGGTTTTACTCATAGCAGAATGAACAGCGTATTCGTGCATGTTTGCACTTTTCAAATTTTAGAGAATGTTTTTGCAAGTGATTTAATTTGACTTTGCTAAACATTTTGGTGGGAAAATTGCTTTGAGCTCTGTTATATACTGTAGGTATAAGATCAAACAATTTCTTTGAATCCAATTTATAGCTTTGATGTTTAAAGTTTTAGTGTAGAGCATAATGCAGATGTAAAACTGAAATGTTTAAACTTTTTAATCAAACTTTCCACACTTCTATAATATCTACTGAACTTACTAACTTGAAAGAAAAAAATTGACCTCTTTTAAAGGACACTGAATTATTTTGTCATAATTATTCAGAGTTTTTTATGTCTTCTTAGCTGCTTACGGGTATTTTTTCACGAAAAGCATAGTGAATATTATACTTGAGTGATATGTGAGTTTTGATACCTTCTGTCAACTATGTGAATGATAAATTAAATAAAAGAAAATCCGTACTAAAAGATTTCTCAGATTTTGGGGAACCAAAGCTCTCATCTTAGACACACAAATATTGTTCTCATCACAATCTCATTCTTCAAATTAAAGTTTCAATTGCTTTATATTTTTTTATTAGATCAGCAAAGTTGCTAGATAAATAATAGGTGGGACAACACAGCAGGACAAACAATCCAGGAGATTCCTGGAGTGCTTTGATAAGAACTTCCTTCTCCAAGTCATAGAGGAGCCAACAAGGAGAGGTCCTTTGCTGTACCTCATACTCACCAACAAGGGAGGGGCTTGTTGGGGATGTGAAGATCAAAGGCAGCCTTAGCTGCAGTGACCATGAGATGGTGGAGTTGTTCTCCTTCCCCTGGAAGTTCTCACGTTTCCTTTTGGAGCTTTCTTTCCTCATGACACCTTATTTAAGAAACTTTCCCTCTCAGCCGTCATGTAGTTTTCCTTGCTCTGGATGCATTTTCAGTATCTCTAGTTCCTTATTATCTCCTCTACCTCTTTTTTTCTGGCCCTTTGGCTGCCTCTTTTACCTCCATACTAGAAATCAGAAGTAAAGAAGTTCAGTGTTTTCTCACCCAAAGCCAAATGCCTAATTGTTATCATATTAGGAATTTTTATGTGCTTGGAATCCCATTCTTGATTAAGAAAATTTGAGCCGTTTAAAAAAAAAACAAAAAAAAAGCAAGGCTGATTAGCTAATGACCTAAAATCGGCTGATCAGATCTATATATCTTGTGTCTAATGGTAGCCCACTGCAGTTCCTACCTGTGTCTTTTGGGACTCGTATGGCATTGGCATTTCATTTGGTTCTTCATTTATCATCTTGAGTGATTTGCTGTTAGTCTTTCGATATTCCTTATATAGGCTAATCAAGTTTCTCAGCATCTTACCTTCCACAATGATTTTTTGATTTCCAGCTATAGTGTTGTGGGTCTTTTTTTGCTGAACTTTCTTATATTTGTGATTGTATTTTTGAAACATGTCAACAAAACTGGGTACAGAACTTTTGTGTTAGTTTTGGTTGTGGCATATACAGAGGTAGAGCGTTTTCCTCTTATTACTCAGTTCTATCCCTTTTATACCTCTAAGAATTGCATGTACTTAATTTGCTAACACATCATCTTCGGAACTTGCATTCAGATGCTTGTTCATTAAGTCCTCAGGCAAACCTCTTTATAGTTGCTGCAGGATTCACTTGTTGCTATAAGATTGTTTCCTGAGAATAGTGTCTCATTTTGCAGCTGTGGCCTGTTTTAGAATGAGCTAAATTAGAAGAAATTTAGTTTGAATGGCACCATCAACCTAGATTTATCTGTATGGCTGACACACATCAGTTATATTAATTCTGCCAATCACCTGCTCTTCTTGTCACCAGTTATTTTTTATTTACTGCGTATCATGGATAAAATTATTGAATAGGGTCAGGCTTAGAAAGCAATTAGAGGCATCCCTTTTTAATTGCTGTTTTTCAATTCTACATTCTCTTTAAAATCTGTCAGTTCATCAGTCTGTGATAAATTTAATACATGTTTTCTTGCTATTATGTGATGTTATTTTTAAACAGTATGTTGTCCAGCCATATGTCTAATGCCTTACATGAGTCTAGATCTATCTTGTTACCTTTTCTGGCAACCTTGTAGTTGTGTAAAAATTACTTTTTTAAAACAAAAATACTTTTTTAAAAGAAAGCCTGATCTCCATTTGTTTGGAAAATGTTATGTATGATATTTGAATTAATCTTCAGAAGTTTTTCTATTACTTTTCATGGAAGTGATGTCAGGAAGTCATTCTGCCTATCATTTTTTCTTACTGATATGTGAACTTATTTCCATTTTTGTGGTAGATCCATGGAGTTTAAAAGGTTATAGTGATTGTCATATGTTTTATGTTCTTTCATAATATGCTAAAGCAGTTAAACTGATTTGTGGAAGGGTTCATATTTCTTTTTGTTTCTTAGTTTGGGAACAAAACAGTAAGCATAGCATGAAAAGGCATTCTGTCATTCAAGAAAAACTGACATGGCACTGTGCAGGGCATAGAAATCTCTTAATAGGTATATTCAAAATGTCATTTCTTAAGGCAAAGTATTGCATACTTAATACTTAGCTGAGGGAAAAATAATATGGCTTCTAATAGTGCTTTCTGCATGGCTACATTTTTTCAGTACCTCTAGATTTTTAAATATGTTCTAAATGGAGGACTGAGATCACAGTATTTTCAGGGTTCATTGGAAGCAGAGTAAAACTCATTTATAAAATTACTTAACTAGATGGTTGCCTAGTAACAAATGCATTCTGTACAGAGTGTTTGAGTTGTAGATAACGTCCTGTGTAGAATCTTCAAAACAGTATTAGTAATTGCATTTTTACTGTGTACTTTTGATTTTGCAGTTTTACTGGTTTTTCCATTTTTGTTCCTAAAACTAGGAAATTACCACCTAGGTGGACTGATTGACAACTTCTTAATTCTTTCATTAGACAGTAAACAAGATATCAATAAACAAGTAAACACTGGTGAAACATTCTAACAAAATTGCTTCTTAGTCATTTTGAAACACCTTTAATTACTTCTTTTTAAGTGTTCTAAAAATTCCTCTTTTTTTTTTTTTCCTTTCTTTTTCTCCTTTTTTTCTGGGTAATGGGAAAAACATAGATCTTTTGAGAGGCTGAGACTTGGAGCCATTCTGTGGATAGGGTGGTATCTAACTAATAACTAATGTGAATCCCTGTATGCAGTACTTTATTCCTACCACTGCTGAGCAGGGAAACCAGGAACCTAGGAATTCATCTTCTTGCACATCTAGACTAAAAACTAAGAAATGCTTGTGTCTAATTTTCTGTGTATCTTGTCTTTAGTGTACATCTGAAGGGCACACAGACTGACTGTAGAGGGTGTGTTGAAGTAATCCTGGGTCATCTGAATATCAGATTAATTTCTAACCAGTGGACAATTCTTCAAAGATTAGAATATGTAAACTTGTCTGCTTCACTTAATTTTGTGCTCGAGTTGAACAATCAGGGATGCTTTCCAGCTTGATTGTAATTCATTCTGTGAATGTGATATTTTAATACATGGAAATGGGAAGTCTGCCAATATCACAAAGTTCAGGAAGAACTTTAGAAGTCAGATAAAAGTATCTCTATGCATACTCTGTATGCTCTCAAGTGGTGGCTGTAATGTAATGAAATTATATGCAAATCTTAAAACCTATTAGGAAGAAAATGATCCTGCTGTGATCAATTTACAATCCAGAGAGGCACTTCCCATACCTGATCCTTATCATTTACAGTGTAAACGCAGATGATGCTTGAGTGTGGAAATCAGTACTGGATAGCTATCTTGTTTATTTTTCTTGTATACATGCAATTTCATGGTGTGCTAATTGTGTTCTGCAAATGTGTATGGTGAACATGCTGTCAATTCTCCACATGCCATCGTGAATGTTTCTGAATTAGATATACTAATTAGATATGTCAGTTAAATATAGTAATGGCAATTTTATTTCTTACTTCCAATGTAATATCAAATCAATAAAATATAGTAAAACTTTCAAAGAACATGATTTGCAAATACTGTTCAGTTTTCCAAAGAAAGCCTTTGAAGTTCCAAATGGTGCTTATATTTTCACTGAGATAATTAAACACATATGAAGATTAAAATGTTTGAGATTGTGTGCCAGTAGTGAAGAAAACACAGTTAGCTGCATACCACCAGCCAGTGACAGTGAATGTAAACAGAAAACTTTTGTCATCCAAACTATCTTTCCAGTAATTTTTACTGCAATTTCAGGAAAATCCTTTGTGTTCATTGTGTCTTGTATATGAAGGCATAATCTCTAACTAGGACTTCTAGGACCAAATAATAAGTGATCCAGCACATGAAAAATATTAGCGTTTGAATGGATTGTATTTACAAAGGGTATCGCTCATTCTGTATATGTATGTGATGATGTACAGAACACAGGGGTTTAGTTTACAGTTTGAATTTGATGTGTATATAAAATAATTAGGAGAATTGTTATGATAAATTTTGTCTTTTAGGGTGAATGTACCTCTTTTTGCTTCTTGATTTTTTTTTAATATATATTAATTATTGATATTTTGTGTTGCTAAGTGGATATAAAAGTAGATGGTAAAAAATAAAGATTTTTTGTTTGGCTGGCCTTGAAAGAAGTTAAAGAAATTGATGGAATAATTTAGAGTCTTAATAGTCTTTATTTAATTATGAAGACCAAGAAAATGTTACTATAGAGCAATAGACATTATTACCCGATTTCTTATAGCACTCTTGCTTGATTTTCGTGGCTTGATATAAACAGAAAACTAATTGTCCAAATAATTTGTAAATTTTAGATTTATAAATTGAAAAAAATTATGTAGGCATTATATAAATATGTACAAATATAGGTAAAGTATAATATAAAATATGCAAAAGTATATTTTGTTTAAAAATGTGCTATGCAGTTTAGTAATTTTAATTACTTGCTTGTGTTAACTCTCTACTGTGGTTTTCATGTGGAGCTGTAATTCAGGGTTTTCAATCAGCTCCTTAACTCCAGGGGCAACTGCCAGATCAGTGAAGTTAAATGGCTTCTTTTACAAAGGTTTTGAAAGTGGCAAGTCTCAGTAAACTGTAACTGTTCTCTAGGCATTGTTTATATTTTGAAAGAAAACTCTGAACAAACAGTTTACAGTTAATTGCTGTAAAAATTTATACTTCCATGGTTATTAGGAAGAGTTCTTGTTAATTGTTCAAATACTTGAAATGCTTTCCTACCTTCAGATGGAACTGAGCACATTTTTTCAAACTAGTGCTTTCAGGCTCTTAGGAGATTTGAAAAAAAATTTTTAGTGAATTTAGCAAAATCAAATCATGTTTTCCAGATAGGAGCTCAGTTACCCTTTCAGATTGCTGTACTTATTATCAGGTGATTGTGAACAAAGTACAGGATAAATATATCAGCAAGTGGTTACTGTTCTTACAGATAAAAGTTTAAAAAATTAAAGCGTATAAACATTAAGTAAATTAAACTTCTGTAGCGGTTGCAGGTGCCCAGGCACTGGCGGCAGGGGCTGCGGGGCGGCCTCTGTGAGGAGAGGCCGGGGCTGCCCCGTGCCGGACACAGCCGGTTCCGGCCGGCTCCAACCCGCCGGCCACAGGGCACCACTCAGCCCCCCAGCCAAGATGGCGGCGTCTCTGGGAAAACACATTTAAGAAAGGGTAAAACACTGTGCAGCAGTTGAAAGAGAGAGAAGAGTGAGGAAAAAAGTGTGAGAAACAACCCTGCAGACATCAAGGTCAGTGCAGAAGGAGGTGGTGCTCCAGGGGACTGAGCCAAAACCACACCAAACCAATACCAAAAAATCAACCAAACAAAAAAGAAAAACAGCTGCTTCTCCCCCCCCCAAAAAAAAAAAAAAAAAAAAAAAACAAAAAAAAAAAAAACAACCCAAAACTCAAACACCTCCAGACTGTGTGGTTGAGGTTGACTATAGCCCTTAGGTCATCACATAATCCAGCTTTAAAAAGATATGTAAGAAATTATAATGCTTCTTTGTACTCTTAAAGGTGAATGCTGCTTTTGTTCCCTGCAGAGGGAACACTTCTGAAAGTGAAATCTCATTTGTCCCAGTCATCTCAAAATTTGCATTTACATATAAGTTTTTGTTGTACATGGGCTTTCCTTTGCATGGCTGCTCTTTGTATAAGTGTAAAAGGGTCAATCAGCAGGTTTTTTGTGTTGTTTAGTTGGTTACATCCACAGTTTGTGTCCAGATTTTTGCCATGGGATGTGTCCATTACCAGGCTGTCTGTAGAGTTGTGGGGGGTGGTTTCTTTTGGGATTTGTTTTATTATTTTGGTGAGCTTGTTATTTGCCAGGTCTGTGTTATGGTATCGTGTATTTTATCTTCCTTGAGAATGCTCTCCATGTGCTTTTTAATCATCGTTTTTGAAAACTTTTAATTCGTCTCTTAATTACATGGCACCTCCTTTCACTTTAAGTCAAATACCTGAGTGATTCAAAATCTGTATTCTAAGTAAAACCTCATATTGATTTGAAGAGGGCTTAGCCAGGTAGAAGTTACCAGCCTTCCTCATCATGACACATTCATGCATTTGAGACAAGTTGAGAACCTTGTATATGGCTTCAGTTATAGAGTCTAAAAAGCCTTCTGACGAAAATTACTGTGAACTTTGCTTCTAAATAATTATGCTAGTAACGAAGTTGTGAGCCAGCCTACATGGCTCTTAATATTCCAGAAGGAAATGGGAAAATTCTTGCATACTTTCCTCATTCAAGTCTTTTGGATGGTTTCATTCTTTTTGAAAATTACCTGGAAATACATGTAATATGCAGGCTTTTATATGGAACAGAGTATTTCATTGTAAAGCACCATTTCTGTCACTTATCGAATGGGAAGGCATGTAATGCAAACATTCGGGGGAATTTTTTTTATTTTTTTTTTAAAGGTAGAAAAAAAGCCTGTTGCAGAAAACTAGGGTAGATTGTCTAAGAGAGTTGTGGAAAGGTTTAAGCAAAAGCGAAGACTGAGGAATGATGTGAATTACATTTTTCTTTCTTTTCAGAATTGTGGTGTGATTTGGACTAAGAAAGAAATGATACCAAATTATATGTCCTAGTTTTGCCTATAAATTGGACTATCCCTTCTTAACAAAGCCAGTTTTACTGCTATTGTTCCTCCATGTCAGTTAATGACTGCTAACCTTTTGGAGGACAAAAGTACAATAAAATAGAAAGATGACTAAACAAGATTTGATGGAATTGCAGACTGCTCTGACTTCTTCAATACAGGATAATCACTAACTCACATCTATTGTTCACCTTTTGTATAAAGTATTAACTGCTTCTTTCACATTACTGTTTTATAAGCGATGTTTTAAAACTCTGCTTGGTTTGTTGGCTTATAACACTTGGATCATTTACAGGTTTTCTGTTTTTTAATAGGTTGAATCTACACAAAGTATGATTAGGATTTTGGGCCTTTCAGCTACATTACCCAATTATCTTGATGTTGCTACATTTCTACACGTCAATCCCTGCATTGGACTATTCTACTTTGATGGCCGTTTCCGACCTGTACCGCTGGGGCAAACCTTTATAGGAATTAAGACAACCAATAAGGTAAAGAATCATGAATGCCAAAGAAAGGATTCCTGTTTGATTTGATCATGCTTCACATATGTATGTGGAGGGGGTACTGGTTTGTTATGCTACAGGTGTTTCATGAAGCATATTTTCTTCTGTATAAAGATATAAATAATTGAAAGGAGCTTTAAGAATCATATTTCCTCAGTTTACAATACTTGTAAATAGGCCTTGTTGCAATTGGATACAACGATATCTAGCTTTGCGTTGCCTCCACTTTGCTATTTTTTGCTTGATGAAGGAGAAATCATCACCCTCAACTGCAGAATCACTGTACCAGCTGATTATTCTGCCTTTCTCATTTCAGTTTTCCATTTTGCTAGAAACAGTGGTGCTTCTTGTTTGGCTGTAAGGATGCATGAGGAATGTTATAAGAAAAATATTCATTCATAAAATCTGGATACATATATATATTAACATGACATACAGTAATACTAGTTGGATATAAGTTATTGATGAAAACCTTAGCATGCTAAGCCATCAACTATCATATGTGCATGTTTGGTAGAAAACACATTAAAGTAGTCCCTAAATAAGCTTCTTTACTCCTTGTGCTCTTGCTCATTTTGGAAAACATTAAGGCCATACTCAGGTATAATATTCTTATTAAAAATTATAAGTGCAGTGCCACTTGACATCTAAATTATAATTCTTCTTTAAATACAGAAATTAATACAAACACTTTTCCATAAGATTTCCCATGCATCTCACCAGCCGATAATTAAAGTTTATATAGCTCAACCTTTAGAAAATCTTATTCTACTATGATTTAATTTAATAGAAATCAAAACATTTTCAATCAAAAGTTAATTTCATAACTTAATTGATATTTACATTTTTTTTCTTTTTTGTGAAAATGGACATTGCCTTTCTTACTGGGTTATTTAAGTAGTTCATTCCGTCTGCAGTGCAGGAAAGAAACTTACTTTACAACTGTAGGGAGCCATTTCAAGTCTATACACACAAGAATAGTTTACCATATGGTGCTTACTCTGATTTGCATATTTTAACCTTCATTAATTGTTTCAAGTACCTTCACTGTTATTTGCTGTTGCTTTTCTTTAATCTTTTCCTGATACTTGATTTGAATATTTAGTTTATTTCCAGTGTATGGTAAGAAAAAAAGAAAGACTCAATTTCTTCATACTTGCTTTAGAAAGCATTTGTGATTTAAAAATCAAAGAAATATACGAATAATCCTATAAAGTTTGAAATTATTAAAAAACAGTAAGTTTTCTAAAAAACAATAAGGAAATATTAGGAGGTAGTATTCTGAAATGTGAGTACCTGGCAGACTGTTTTGGTAATACCACAGCCAGGAGTTTTTCTTTCTGCTTTTCAGAAGAATGTCGTTACAGATTTCATAGAGTAAAATACATTTTGCAATCAGAATAATACACTTTATAGCAAACTAAAAGTAGAAGTATTAAGCCTCTTTGAAAAAGGATTCTGTTCAGGATAATAGTAATACTAAAGCTGCCAAATTATTGCCAATATCAACATCCTTCTGGTCTATATGAGAGGAGGAAAGCAATGTAAGAACCCACAGAATCAAAAGCAATTCTTGCAGAACATCAGCAGGTGCCATCGATGCTGTGTCTATATCCACACTGATGGGTTGCAAGGAGATAGAAGGCTCTTAGTTACTTTAGGTAGATGCTTTGCCACAGCTTTCTGACATCCTTCATCCAAAAAAACTCCCCCAAAAAGTGGAGCTGATTAGTGATTTGCAGAATCATATGTAAACAGTAGGCAAGCTTTCAAAGACAAGGACAGCATGGTGGTTTTACTATGCATAGAAGTTAGCCAGGAAAGCTCTTAAAACTCTGTACATTGAAACTCTTAGAGCGTATGGGACCAAGACTAAAGTTTGGCTTCTTCAGTTAGAGGTCTGTTAATGTCAGTTATTTTTCTTTATGCATGTTTATGTTTTCCTCTCTAGGTATAAATGCAAAGAATACATAAAGTTATGTTTGTGTGTGTGTGTGTGTGTGTCCACATGTGTATTTATGCCCTGCCCATGTATGTTTCTCATTAAGGATTTCCACTTGTTATTATTTGAAAAAATAATTAATTAAAATGCTAACCTCTCATTTTCAGAATAATTAGACTGGCTACTTGTCTCTTGCACTCATGTCCATACTGTCTTATCTTTTTATTACTATACTTGTACAATTCCAAATATGAATGTTCTCTTCTTCCCTCTAAAGCTGTTTTAAAGCTGTGATTTTCAACTTCCAGCTATTCTAGATAACTCAAATTACTAAATTTCCATTTTTTAATTTTTACATGCTTTGCTCTTGTAAAAAATTTCTTTGTGTCAAAAAAATTTAGTTATAAAACATCGATGCACAAATGAGGAATGGAGTGATTGCTCTGATTTTGACCTACTTTTATTTATTTTGATTTGTCACAACCTTAATACTGAGGTGCATTCAAGTAGATGCATGCTATTTATGTTGTGATGCATTAAAGAAATAGAAAAAAAAAATCTTTAGAGTAGCTTGAAGAATACTTTTTATTTCAACTGAACTCTATTTTGGAACCTTCCTAAAACATTTTTTTTATCCATAGTTGGAAACTCTGTACACAATACTCCTACTTTTCCCTGTACATGACCCAACTATGAAGAAATTTCTGTTCTCTATGGCAAAAAACTGACAATCAGTAATTTCCTAGATATGTATATCTGCAATGTAAAAACTATTTTTATATTACCAAACAGAAGGACTTAATGTTAGGTAAGATGATGTATTAAATGGATATTTCATCAATATCCTGTAGAAGTTAGATTCCTTAATATGAAACGGATAAATTAAAGAGTAGAACTGGGTTATGTCTCTTTGGTCATTAAAAAAAACCAGCAAAGACACATAATAAATTTTCTATCCACTGCCCTTACTCATATTTTGTCTACTTATTTTCACATTCTATTTGTGAATTTAAGAATAACAAAATATTATTGTTAGAAATGGGAATCAGTATATTGTAAATTTAATTGCATAAACACAGTTTTCCTTCATGGATCACTGTAAATTGCTTGATATGTGGTAGAAAATACATAAAGATAGAAATGCTTTTAATATGAAGTAGGATGTTTGTTTTTCAGGTGCAGCAGCTGAATCATATGGATGAAGTATGTTATGAAAATGTGCTGAAGCAAGTAATGGCTGGACACCAGGTATTTATTTTTTTGCTCTGGTTTGCATTCAGAACACATGTAAAGAAATTAGTTTTGATCATCATAACGATGTATTCAGAATTTGGGGGTTTGGGGGTTTTTTAATTATTTTGAGATATGTCACTTCAGAGGTCATCTCTAATCTTGAAAACACTTTATAGAAACAGCATGCAAGAAAATCTAACCAGGCTGAATAATGTTAGCTTCTAGCTAAGATGAAAATTCCTGGTACTATATCTATCTATCTATCTATCTATCTCCCTTAAAGTAATTAATGTATATTTATGTCACTTTTTTAAAATGACAAGGCAAAGTAGGTCAGTGGTTTAGAGACCTTACACTTACGTACATTTAATGATTAAAAAAAGAAAAAATACAGCACTTAGTTATTATTCTTAGCCTTTCCCATATCTTTCAAATTCTGGTGTCTCCTTTTAGAGATGAGGGATGAGAATTATGCAGAGTGTTCAAGACATGGTGCACAAGGGCTTAGCATCTGTCATTTGAAATATCCTGGGGTTTGTGTTTTGTTTTCTTTTTAAAGGAAGTAGTCCTTCATTTTGCTTTACAGTAGAGGTTTCTGCAGTGAATTTTCAAGTCGATACTCCCCTCTGCCAGGATTGTGGGCTTAACTCATTTGCCTGAATAGTTTATCATTCTGTTATTATTGTGTTCCTGATTCACCCCCATACAATGTCTCATTTTTGTTAGAACTTTGCACATACAGCAGAGTGAGCAGCAGTAGTTGTAGCGGATATGGTACCTGTTCAGAGCAGGAACAAATGCTAGTGCACTATGATCCTTGAAGAGGCTTTTCACTAAATAACCTATATATAAAAGAGGGAAACGCAGTCACACTAAGAATTGCACATTTTCCCCTTTTCACATAAAATTCAGATTGTGGTGGTTTTTTTGAAAGATGAACAGTTGGTTTATGACTTGGGGGGAGAAAAATACTTCAGCAACAGCTTCTTAGTCCTCCTGCTCCCCCTGCTTTAACACCATTCATCTACTTATCTTCTCTTGTTGATATCAGTTACTGTTACATTCAGAAAACTTTCATGAAGATTACATATGGAAATGCTGATATTTTCTTAAGTGAAGACTGTTAACAAAATTTGTTGGCAGTACCAAGGGAACTTTAGTTTATTTTGTCCTCGTTGTCAATTATGCACATACCTTACCAAATTCCTAACACCAAAGTAAGTTTAGTTTCTTATCTTCCATTTCCTGTTATGATTTTGTGTGTTTTGATTTGCTGTAGATAAACCTACAAGTAGCAGATTCTTTAGATCAGTGTGTCTAAATAAGTAACATAGCTTGGATTCCCAGCAGGAAGTTGCATGCTGTTCCGGTGTATTTATTGCATCTTTCTTCCCCTCTCTTTTCTTCACACTGAGGAAAAAAACTGTCTACAAACACATATAATATTATTTGAAAAAAAATGAAGTACAACAAGTTGTTTAATTCTAGCAGAAGATGTTTTTGTAGCTTTGCTTGAGAATAGTTTTAGTTCCTGTACTGGCAGCTGAATGCATGAGTGTTTTGTTTTAAGGCATGAGCTGCAGCAGAAAGAGGTCAAGTGAAGAACTGCAGTCTAATTAATGTTACAGTTTCAGCAGCAGACACTATTGCTAATCTCAATTTCTGAAAATTGTATTGCAAACCAAATAAGGAGTGTATTTTCAGATAAAGCAGAAGTGTGGTTTCCCTTGCTATATAAATGTTCATTTGATTTCAGAACACTTTAGTTCATTTCATTCAACTGATTGTAAGTGTTAAGCATTTTCTTTGCTTGACAATGTTTGTTCTGCTATGTTGCATAACTCTCTTAAATACATGTCTAAATACCAACCAGTTACATTGGACTTTTCTTCAGAGTATTTAAAACATATTTGTCTTGATACTTATGGAACAAAAATTCATATCTTGAAATGAATGATACACAAACACTGGTATGCAGTCTTTGACAATGCAGAATCAAGCATATCAGCTCATTGTATAATACAGTTAATTATAGTATGTAGTATTGCACTACATATTAAAAATTAGGGATTTTTCCTTTTAATGAGTATGCTATGACAAATGATCTGTCTAATCATTAATCCAACTGCAGATGTTAAAAAAAGTCCCCCCCAAAAAAGAGTCACATAGATATATCTACATTGAAATGCCTGCCCCATAGTGGAACATTAATATTATGAGTGAATATGATTACTATTATGCTAGGAAGGTTTTCTTTAGTGTCTTTTCACAATTTTGAGAATAGCCTTTGATCTGCTAAAGTTATCGCCGCCTTCTGATTTTCTTAGTTTTTAGAAATCCATTACCTTGTGTCCACGTTCACCACAGTCTGTTACCGACAGGCTCTGTTACTTTTCTTAGCTTGTGATTCCCTTCAAACTTGTGTTACTTTCTATGTGTGCAAAGTTTGTTTGCTTTTTAACACAGCTGTGGTTATTTCTAAATATACTTCTTAGAAAGATGTATGCAAGTCTTTCCCCCAATACTTTAGAAAAAAATTCCACAGCAGTTGTGTATCTGTGTGGAATTCAGGACATGGTTGGAATTTTACAACTATTCAGGCAGTAATGTGTGACAGACACAGATCTCATTAGCCGTGCTCCAGAGAGCCAAAAACCTACCTGCTCTGTTTTATACTGAAGTGCAAGAAAGAAACACCAGAATCAGAGAAAAATACTTTCCCTCTTCTAAAGTTTCATGAGTTAATGTACACTTTTCTGTGGCCATCAAACTTTCACAGTGTTGTCTCTTTTAAGATTCTTCACCAGAGTCTTTGGAATGTCTTAATAAATTAAATTTAACATTCTTTGTTTATCTCCTCTTCTGTTCACTCATTTTCAAAGAATTCTACCATGCCAGCACCAAATAATTTACTCTTATGGAAGTCATGCTGATGTGTCCCTGTTATATTTTAGGTTACAGTGTGATGCTTGACTGAAGTTACGTGTTTATGTGTTTTAATATATGTACGTGTGTTTCCATTTTTTAAGACTAAGCCTGGTAAGAGGTAGTTGCATTTTACAGGCATGTGTTTTGACAGATGGAGAGAAGCTTTTTATGTTGATTTTTCAACAGTCATCCTCTGCAAGACTTCAAGCTCTTCCTGGCTACTGGGAAATTAAGAGTTGGTGATTCAGCCTTTAATTTTGATCCATCTGCTCAAACTAATGAGATATCTCATTTGTAGGCTTCGCTTTGAATTACCAAATGCAACTGAAACTATAACATTTGTCTTGCAGCACAATTCTCCTCTTGTTTAACTTGAGGAAAGGTATAATGATAGATGGCTTGCCCTACTGAGTTTTCTAGGGTTTTTGTTATGGAAAGTTTTTATCATGACTGAAGAAGTAAGATCAGAAAATGTCCCAAAGGTTTCCAGGTGCTTTTTAAGTCAGTGTGCTCTTTTTGTAGGATTACTAACAATGTAGATCTTCATCAGGAGGTTTCTCTGTCAGATCCTACCTCTTAAGACTGCTTTAAGTGAGAACCTGTAGTGCTTTTAAGTCTGCTTTCCTGGGACTGTCCTTCTGTGCTTGATACTAGCTGGTGAATATTTGTTTTCACGTCATATTTTGAATTTACTATGTTCTGATATTATCTCAAAAGATGTTAGATTGTCTTGGACTGATTTGCACTTTTGGAGTTTTATTTCTACCTCTTAATAAACCAAGGATTCTTTAAACAAAGCAAAAAAACCAAGCTGAAAGTACACATCATTCATCAGAGAATATGACTCCCATGCTCAGCTGCAGGTAGAGTATTTTTGCCATCATTTATCTTCTGGGATACTGTTCCCTTGAAGACTGGGTGAAGGCTCAGTCACTGAAAATTATCGTTCCATCAAAATGATTACAGTTGTCTCTTGTTAGGCAGTCACCAGTAGTGGGCTAGGTGCATTAACAGCATTAATTCAGCTACACGGCTGAAAAAGGTTCTTCACATTTTACAGCCCTGTGAGAAGGGCATCTAATGGCAACAACTTCTAGTGAGTAGGTAGCACCTTTCTGAGGCAGCCTGTAGAGAACCTCACGAGATCAGCAAAGACAGTGGCTGAAGACCATATGTATCAACATCATTTTTATAATAAATTGAAATATTGCATTATTAGCCAGTTTAGGACAATGCATATCATACTGTGTTTATCTTCATAATGTATGAGGGGCAAAACACCCTTGTCATGTTATGCTTTGAGAAATAACATAGTATTTTTAGGAGTTTTGAGAAATAACAGTATTTTTAAGGGTTTTTTTTCCCTCTGAAACATATCACATGTAAATTTTAACTTTACATTAAATTCCTTTATCTAAGAAATATGGAGCTGTTGCTCTTTGCCAAGGTTCAGCTGCTTAAGTTAGTATCCTGGGGAATTAACTCTTTTTGACTCTGACCGTCGCAGCTGTTGCAGAGGTTCACATCTGTTATATATCCTGCTGTTGCTGACCTTTTGCTATTTTATCCCATTACCTTGGTTACCAAGAGATGATCATATGTTTCTCTCATTGTCCCCATCACCTCTTAAATACTTTTGCTTTTATGAATTTGTCAGAACCTTACTGTTTGCTATCTTTTCTTTTTCTTTTTTTTTTTTTTCCTCATCTGAACATTCTCTCTTGATCAAGATAAGATATCTTGGGATCTTGTTGTTAATTTTTTTCTTTATGAGTTGGAAGAGGAGCTGCCAAATTTCTTTGAAAGCTTTTGGATGAAATACTTCCTCAAACTGCACTCATAAAACTCTCTTGGTTTTGCCACGTTCTCCAGACTACTCATCTCTTCTTTCTGCAACCTTTTTTTTTTTCTTTCTCTCATAGCTGATTATTTTTGATATTACTTAAACCTTCGAAAGAAATCCTGTGTTCTCTTTGCCCTTGGTGTTGTTTCAGCAGGTCTCCTATATTTATTCTCTGCACCTTACTTTCCTGTATGGTTTTTTTCTGACCTTCAATACTCTTGTTACTCCACTTGTCTTCAGCCACAGATATCTAAGTTTCAGTCCTGGTTCCTTACCCAATGCACTTCGCTCATTTGCTATTTTGCCTGTTTATTACAGTTTTCAACTTGGAGTGCCTTTGGCATTCTGTCTTCTGAAACCTCTTTTCCTTTTTAAGACAATGAATGTCTGTGTTTTCCCACTGCTTTTGAAAGTTTTCTGTGTAACTCTGAAATGACATATTGTCTGTTTTAACTTTTCTTCCACTAGGTCTGGTACTCAGTGAAACTCCTTGAAAGTTCATTTTTCTCACTGAGCTTGGTATTTTCAGTTCATAGCAAAAACTGACTGTTCAGTGGAAGTTCTGACATCTTTCTGTGGGTTCTCATTGCCCTTGCTGTCTGTTCAGGCATTGAGGCTCAAGGTGGCAGTACATAAATACTGAGGAGACATCATGGCTTTACAGGAAGTGGTTTCAATATGCAAGGAAGAGCTTTTCTGGTGGCCAGAGATGCCAGGTTGTCTGTTGCAAAGAACCTGGATCTTTGAAAGTCAACAGCTGTTGAAAGCCCACCACAACACCCAAAAGTGAATGCAGTATTTAGCAACAATAGCAACAACTCAGTTAACTTGAGTGGAACAGGCTTTAGGAACTGTAAACCAATGGAGATATGACAACCTTTTTAGAATTAATATGCTGGAAATCTTACTACTGGGACAGAGGAAAACTACTTAAAACAATGAACAGCCTTATTCAAGCCATCCGTTCTCAATGATGCACTATGAGTGGTGATTTCAGACTGCCCATTTTGTGGTTATTTCAGTTCAGTTTTCTTAACAACCTTTTGAAGGAAAGTGCTTTTTCAAGTACCTTGTTAGTTTCTGAGCTTTTGCTCTTCTGATTTGAATTAGTTTCTTAGGTTTAGCTGGCTTCTGTCTCACCATTTTGCTTTTTCAGTATAGTCTCAACTGCATCTGATATACCTATGACAATCTTTATCTTTTATCTTTTAAAATGAAATTTGGATAATTTTTTTTTTAATGTGCAGAATGCAGCCATGTATACTTGTTAAATTTTTAATTAGTGTCTGCGTTGGGTGGTTAGTATGCCGTTTTCTGGAGATCAAGCTTGCTTTATTAATTAGAATTTATGTACTTAATTAAAATGTACTATACCACTGTTCTGCATTTAGTTCATTAGAAGTAATACAGAGATGCTATATATTTTTAAAAAATCTTGGACTAATTTCCAAGTATCACCTTGCACAGATTTTAATACTTCACTCTTTCAAATCAGGATTTTTGATGTCACAGATTAGAAACAGATTACACTTGAATTTATATAGTCAAAACTGGTTCTGTGCTATATATTGCACATAAAGCATTCACTTTGTCTGTAATTGTTCTCTATTTACAATAATTGACTTGAACTTTGCCATACGAAGAAGCATCATCTTGTTTTTCTTGCAACACTATCTTAACCCAAAAAGAAACACTGAGTAGTTATTTTAAATCTATTATATTAAATTCTCAGAAGTGAATTTGACAGGTATTAATTTCATCTGTAAAAATGATGGATTAAATTTCTTTATTATCAGTTTTCCAGCTGTTATTTGGTTGCAGAAGCCGTGTGAAGATAAAAGTTTAATAAGCTAAGTTACTGCAACTGTTGACAATGCTTTTATAGCTGTGTCATAAGATAAGATTTAATAAAACAGTATTTTCTTCAGAGGTCTCTCTGGAATTTAGTATCTTGAGAATTAAGCTTGTCCTAGTATTTTTCCTGGGTGACATAGTGTTTATAGCATACTTTGGACAAATAACTCTGAAAAGTTACTGGATTTGTTAACATGGATTCTTTATCTAGATTGGTTTTCTAGACTTCCATCTTACAGCCTAAAGAGTTTATTTCAGTCTGAGTTTTTGTAACTCTGTATCTATACAGATTGTTTCTACTTCATCACCTGGTGTAGCTTATTTGCATATACATGTGTTTATATTGCTTCTATATTTGTATATGCACACATGTATGTAGGTATATAAAAATACGCAAATACAGAAAGTAAAGTGGTTTGGCAGGATAGCCGAATTATGGCTTATCATTTTAGATGTTATTTTTTTGTGAGCTGATTAACTGAAGACTTGAATTCTTTGGATAGTTTTCTGTAGAATTTCTTTTGCAGTTTTTGCACAATTAGGGCCCATTTGTATGTATGTTCACTTTAACAAAATCACAAACTGATTTCGTGATGGTGCATTGTTTTTACGTTCATCTTCATCATTTATTTATGCACTTCATTTCCACAATAACTGCCTTTTGCAACTTTGAGGATATAATAGTTAATATAATCTTATGCCTGAATAAATGAAACTTTGTATCTTTAATTAAAAATACTATATTGATGTGCTGTGTAGAAGATACGATTCAAAAAATGTTATATACCAGATGTTTCATGGTATTGTCAAATGATATGTATGTACTATTTTCCTCTATATTTTCTGGGCAAATCTGTTTGGCTTTAAACTTTAATAATTTGTCAGCTGCCTATATGAACAGCTGAGGAAATTGCTGGAAATGGCTGCCATAACAAGTGATGTATATGTATATAATAACCCACTATTCTTCAATTAGGTAGCCTTCTAAATGTTCATGTGCTATATATCTGTGCCTGTATACATGCATTCAGATGTTCATGATGAATTTATGTAGACAAGAAGCACCAATTTAATATCTTTCCATTAATTATGACTTCACGAGTTATTCAGTTTATGTCTGTAGTCTTGCACAGCTACACAATAATGTCAGTATTGGTAATACAACTGTTTAAGGTACCAAGTGCTACTATTTAGATTTATTATTCTTCTGATATTATGAATGTACATTGAATCATTAAAACAAAAAATCAAATTTAATTCCAAATTCGTAACCTCTCAGAGCCTAAAATTATATTTAAATGAAATAATAAATAGTTGCATGTTAAGCCAGTTCGCCTTTCGTGGGTGACCTAAGTGTTAAGTTACAGATGTACGGCTTACAAGTGTGGTAAAGGCAGCTTGACTGGTCTTGCAGCCTATGGGATGAGTTTTACTAGCTCTGTGTTGAAGGCTGTTTTCCAGACACAGAACTGCAGATCATCAGTGGTCTAGAAGATTGTGGGAAGTTAAGTCTGTGGATCCCTGTCAGCTTCTTCTTGTTCTCCAGTAAGAATTTAATGGCAAGGATAAATGATACTTCAGAAGACATGTTGAGGAATCCATGAGGATGGGAAATTAATATTCTTTATTAAGACACTAAGATGCATCAGGATATTCCTTTTGATTTTACACTTCTGTTCACTTTCCATATATGACATTTCTCATGTGTAGTGCTGTGGAGTTGATAGTTTTCTTTGTGGTTACTGAAGAGATGACTCCAGAATATGTTACATTTGTATACTCTCATGTATTTAATCGTGAGGTATTTATAATATTCTTATTTAGGAGAGGGTATCTTGAGAAGGGCTAGGTATGGGTTTACAAGGAACATTCTAATTGTTCTAGCACAGTTTACTATTGTTTGCAAACTATTGCATCATTTAAATTCTTCATAACTTTATTAAGTTTCATATTAAAAACATTGCTTACACTTGAAGGCAGTTCTTCACTTTTCTGATGATGCAGAAAACCTGTTGATTAGGAGAAAAAAAAGCTTCTGGGTGAAGGTCTGTGTTTTTAAATCAGTACTGATAAAAAATAAGCTAGAAAACCTGACCGTTCTGCTCTTTAATTGTTTAGTAGGTTTATTTATGTTACTGGATCTTACAAAACCAGAAGATAAAGAGGTTGACATGGCAATTTTCTTAATCTTTTTACTTAAGTAAAAGGAATGGTAATAAATACGAAGATTTTGCCATTGTCTTCTATGTTCCTTTCCTTCAGTAAAGCTGAATAGAAACTGCTTATCACTACTGGCTCCTGGGTTATTTTTTTCATATTATGGATGGTTTACATGTAAGTATAATAGTTTGGAAACATAAGAGGCGATATGCTAGACATGACAACTCTTATTCTAGAGTGATATTTGTCAAAAATCTAATTTATGATAATATAGAAACATATTTTATTGTACAAAGACAAAATATTTAGTGTCAGAACAGGACAAAGGGAAATGCTTGAAACAAATTATTGCATGATCTTGTTTTTCTAAAAAAAGATGCAGTGAAAAGCTGCTTATAATTTCAAATAATAATTGTCATTCAAGTCCATTGACATCTGTAAAAATGCAATTGTTAGCTGCCTAATGACATATATTTGCATAGTAATAGACTAGCTATTCTTGCTTAATTTTCTATACAAGAATAGATATTTCTATTTCTATCCTGTCAATTAGAATTCAGAGTAATTTCTACTACCTGTAGGAGTCAGTATTGTTTGTTTGTCCTATTGAATTTGTCCTCTTCTTTAATTTTCACTCTATTCATTTTTCCTCTGCATTTTGTCATACATTTGGCTAATGCTACAAATTGAAGATAGCGTAGATCCCATTATACTGTTCTGAAACAGGTTTCCTTTAGTGTCTAGAATCCATATTTAAGCATTGATTCCATAACTGAGCGTTTATTTTATAGGCTGTCTAATATAATTCAAAATAGAATAAAAAAAGATCATAAACACAAGTGCTTGCAATTTTTAAAGTAATTAATAATTTAGGGCTTCCTAATGTAAATTAAATCAGACAAACCAATCAGCATATGTTAGTGGAAAATGGGCATAACTGTTGTATAGGTATAAAGGAAGAGTCATGAAGTTTCATATGGGCAAGTACTTTTTACTCAGAGTCATCCTCCCATTAATGCTGCTGCATACACACTGATTGTTTTTCAGTGTAGAGGTCTGATACCATCAGAGTCTCCTATTTTAATGCTAGAGGCTTAATGTCAAACTTATGGGTCCAGAACTGTTTCATCCATAGCTTTGAGTGGAAATGACACCAAACCCCTATATCTTTCATTTTTACATAGTGGCAGAAGATACAATGTCGTGTTTTACACGAGCGTAACTGAGTGCCTCTCTGAATGCCTATGCACTGCTACATGCAGCATATGGATGGGGATAAAAGGAGAAATTAGGGGTCTGCATCCAGTTGCTGAGCTAAAATCATATTGAGATCAGAGATGTGATTCAACACCTCACATGACTGAGAGCTGTAATGAGTGGAAACAGGCTCTTGAGCAAGGTCAGGCCAGGATGGCAAGAAACTTGCTTCTATGTGAGAACTCAGCAGGGATACCTGGAGCTCTGCCTAGGGATGGATGATGAGCCAGCTGAGAGGTTAAGAGGAGGATTAGCCAGCAGGCAGATGAGCAACTTTCTTGTGAGAGTTTGCTACAGACCCACTAATCAGGAATAAAGTAGATGAGGCCTTCTCCAGGCAACTAGAAGAAGCCTCATGTTCACTATCCATGGTCTTCCTGGGGGACTTTACCACCCCAATATCTGCTGGAGGGACAATACAGCACGGCAAAAGCAATCCAGGAAGTTTCTGGAATGCATTGATGACAACTTCCTAGCACAGATGTTTGAGGAGCTGGTGAGGGTTGATGCTGTGCTGGACCTTGAACTTACAAAAAGGGAAAGACAGGTTAGGGGTGTGAATGCTGGGAGAAGCCTTGGCTGCAGTGACCATCAGATGGTGGAATTCAGGATTCTGATGGAGAGAACAAGGCAAAAAGCTAGACCACAGCCTTAGGCTTCAGGAGAACACTTTGACCTCTTCAGGGATCTGCCTGCAAGAATCCTATGGCAGGTTGTCCAGGAAAGCTGGTTGATTTTCAGGGATCACATCTGTCAAGCTCAAGAACGGTCCATCCTGATGTGCAGGAAATCAAGCAAAGGTGGCCTAAGGCCAGCATGGATGAGAAAGAAACTCCTGACAAAACTCAAACATGAAAAGGAAGCCTACAGGATGGTAAAGCAGGGACAGGAAACCCAGCAGGAATATAAAGGTACTGTCTGAGCATGCAGAATTAGGATTAGGAAAGCCAAACCCCATCTGGAGGTGAATCTGGCAAGGGATGTAAAGGGCAATAAGAAGGGCTTCCACAAGTACAGCAGCAGCAAGAAGACAATTAGGGAAAATGCTGAATGGGGCAGGAAACCTGGTGTCAAAGGACATGCAGAAGATTGAGCTACTCAATGTCCTCTTCACCTTGGTCTTTGCCAGTAAGATTTGCCTAGAGGAATCCCAAGGTCTCTGAGACAAATGGGAAAGATCAGAGCAAAGACTTATCCTTACGCTTACCCTTGCATAAATCTATGCAACCTGATTGGAGACAGCCACACATGCTGAAGGAGCTGGCCAATATCATTGCAGAGCCACTTATAATCCTTGAAAAGCCACAATGATCAGAGGAGGTTCCTGAGAACTGAAAGACAGCACATGTCATCCCTATCTTCAAAAAGGACAAGAAAATCATGTCTGTAACCTGACTAGCAGGAGCTCAGTTGAGATTATAATGTTAAAATGAAGGGAAAAAAAGTCAGATGAGGAAGAAAATCTGTCAGCTTCTAGTTAAAGGAAAATTCCTTGATCACTCCAGGCTAAAATGTCTTATTAGATATAATCCTAAAAAGTCAGTTTAATAACTAACAGTAGTAAGGCCATTTTTGGTGGTGGTGGAATCTACCTTTCATGGGGGATTCTGCACACCATTTGCATCATCTCCTGCCACTTGGAAATCACTGAGACAGTAAGTTTTCAGAATGCCTATAAATTATGTAGAAACAAGAAAAAGATATGTTAAAATATGTGTATTGTTGGAACTATTTATGACTGTTCCAAATGTATTTCTTTTCCACCAAAGATGTTACATACTTACGACACCTACAACAAAGTTTACTAAATGGTAATAATTCCACGAGTTCTGTGTTTAAAAGTTTGTGGTTAAGTGGGAAGATCTTTTGCTAGAGACAGTACAACAAAGACAGAGGAAGGACAAGGGAAAAGGAAAATAAAACCAGGAGCAACTAAGTTTATACTGAGAATTAGAATAGAGTTATAACAATAAAGTTTGTAACAAGTCAGAGAAGGCAGAGCAGGAGGTGCATCAAGAAGGAAACTGTAAGAGAAATGAAAATGAAGAATAAGAAAGATGGTAGCATTTCAGAATGTACGATAGTAGAGCCTTTTTTATGGGTAGATTTAGAACAGAAAAGGCTACATGAAGGAAGGGCAGATAGGAAGAAAATTAAGAAAGTAGTTCCAATATAAGGTCCTTACCATAGCTTTTTACATAGAATTTCATGAGTAATAATAAAACAGAGATGGGACTGTACCATATAATATTCATTAGGGTGGGTACATCTTAAGTAAAAAATAGATTTCCACATTAAAAGAAATAAAAAATTTGAAATTATAGGACAGATGTCTTTAAAAAGTACTATTATTACAGATAAATAAATGAGCAAGTGCACATTACGATAGTAAAAATATCTGTAAACTAAATAAGATTTATTAAAAGCTGGTATATCTAAATAGATATATAATTAGATAAATAGCTATATTAAATAGCTTTTTTTTAATTAGTTTCTGTAGTGTTGGTTTTTTTCAAAAATCCTAGTTTTTGTTTAAATGGATGATCAGCAGTAATTTAGTTGAATAATTAAATCAAAACTTAGCAGCAACACCAATTAATGGTAATCTATCAAGAGTTCAAAATATATCACATTACAGTACTGATTAGCTGATGCAGCATTATAGATTTCTTTGTTGTTGTCTTTAGTTAATATTTTCTGTTAAAATATTGTATGATATTTTGTAGCTTTGTTCTTCAGCAGTTTGCTGAATGTTTCTCTTGAATGTACATATGTTTTTATGGTGACTCTTGCTGAATTTTTTGGCATTTTTGACCCCTAAAGCGTGAATGAAAATTCCTGTATTCTAATGTACATTATTTAATTTTATGTGATTAGTAAATGCAGTCTGCTTTTAACTTGTGAAGGATTTTCTATACAAAAGGAAGAATATATAAAATGTCTCATTAGAACTAGTTTGTAGGCAGCATAGTAATCCTTCAATTTACTGTAGTGTAAAAGAAGATTTTAATACACATGCAGTATCTCTTTTAAATACAAGATGTACTAAAATGAATTAAAATAATTAGAAAATAAATTCAAATTCTCTTGTTGCCTTGGTAAGTGACACAACCTGATCTTGGGAGTTGGGGAGAAATCACAACATACGAGAGAAACAATTTTTTTATTTCTTAAGAGCGAGGCTAGACATTAGTGAGTTGTACTTAGTCTAGGAGATAGTTCTATTTAATGAGGTCCAAAGGATGATGGTTTTAACATAAATAGGTGCAGTCAGTGCTCCTTGGGGAGAAGTGTTGAAACTTCATTAGGAACTGAGTTTTGTGAAATACTTGAAGGGGGTTTCATGCTGACCTTAAGGGAGAAAATGGTTGGATAGATTGATCTGTTGAGCCATATCCCTAACGGTTCATTTTCAGTAGAAGTAACACCCAGGTCAAGAACTGTATACCACATAAAAGAACATATTACAAGGATTTAGCTGGGTGAAGCCAAACAATGTCTTGAAGCTAAAATAAAGTATATATACTTGTCTCTTAACTACATAATATCAACATTACATTAAATAAATTCATTCTTACCTCTTAATTTCTTTGAAAGATGTGATGCAAAGTGGGTGGCAAAACCTAGGCCTTCTGTCCTCAAGGACAGGTGTGAAGTAAAACAAAGATGCTGAACTCAAGCATTCGAGTGACCAGCACTCTAACAAGAAGATGGAAAGATACTTGAAAGAGTCAGTGTGCTTCCCCAGAACAATGAGTGCACCATTTTGGAGTTTTAGAGAATGTTAGTTTGAAAGACACATTTTCCAGTAGCAAAAGTTAGCGCAAGCATCTGTACTGTCCAAGGCAGAAGAAAGGTGTTTCAAGGGATTTCAAATACCTGACTATAAATTTTCATGAATTACTTTAGACATTTTTGTTACGTGTATATGTGGTGTGTTTTTTCTTTCTCCTCTAAGTGAAAAGTCCTACTAGCACCTAGTTATGTGTCTCTGATAACAGAAAAGTACTAGTTCTTGCAGGTATTTTGAATAATAGCGCACTTTTCAGTGCTTTGGCGATGCACTAACGTGTTTCAGAAAGATTACAACATGGAATATGCAACACTTGGGGGATGCAGGCACTTCCTGTTGTGAAGTTAAACAAAGTCTGTGGTGAAAATGTTTGATTTGTTTCATACTTTAAGAAAATTCTTGGGAGGTAACCTAGCTAGAGACATTTGCTTTCTGGTATATTTGTTATTGTTGAAAAGCTTTGGTTTCAGGAGAGCAGCAGCAGACGCTTTCAGCGCTAAGGCTATATACACCAGAGCTAGCTTTGAACTGCAGAGTACAGATCTAATTACACAGCTTGTAGCTGTGGAACCGCTTCTCTCTATTCTAAATTACTTTTCCTAACTTATTTGCATAATTTAATGCACAGAGATTTTGCCACTGAAATATAATATTCTCTGACACAGTTAGGACAGGCTAAATTAACCCTCTTGACTATATTGCTGTCTCACAACGTATGTGGTAAATGCTTACCAACTTCACTGGGGGAAAAACATTCAACGAGATGTTATTTGTCAATTTTTAGCTAGGGCTGTTTCTTTACAAACATATTTGGTGATGTACAGAGATGGTAAGTAAATATTAGCCTTAAGATTGGGTACCCCGAATCAGCTAATAAAGCAGTCTGTTTTTTTAATCAGACTTGGTGTCTGTCTACCTCTCACTGAGAAGTTCTTTTTATTGTCAGCAATTTGTGCAATCATTTTAAATTTAAAAATTTGGTCAGGTGTTGATATCTGATCATGAAATACATGAAAGTCAATGATTTGAGTGTGCATTATTAGTTTATAAACAGCAGGAGGTAAATTTCATAAAGGAAACATGCTACACATCTGAAAAATAGGTATCTTTCTATAAGAACTGTGGAAAGGCTTCCAAGTAGAGGATAGTTATACAATGCTTGTTTCTTAGTTATTTTTTGCATAAGAAGGTCTTATGTCTTTCTGAATGAATGACTGCTATGCTGTCAGACATTGTCATACAAGGATTCTTGAAGAAGAAGCAGCCATATAAAAACTGTTAAGAGAATATCAAATGTGTTCTTTGACCAGTGAATATTCTGATGGGTTTTATGCATTAGACCTTTATTTCTTTTAGTTCATTTAGCGCAAGAGATTTAATATCTTAAAGTAGTTCTGTGTCAGGACACATCTTCATTCCAGAAGATTAAAATGGTGTGATGGATACAATAGAGAATAATAGAAAATGAAGAGGTGGTCTGTCATATAGGACAAAGAAACACTTCACTGAAAATTTCGATTTTGGCCCTACCTCTGACAGTTTCTCTCTGATGTTACAGAAGCTGAAGATGGTGAAATAAAAATCTTCAGGAGTACATACTCATCAGGGCTTCTAAATTTTAAGAATTATGACATAGGAAGCATTGGTCTGATGATTAAGACTATTGGGTGCTCATGGCTTCAATGGAGTTAATCAGAGCTCTGCTTTTTGTTTATCAAGTCATATATAGTAAGCAGTATGATCTGACATGTTAAGTTTCACACTCACATAGTGAATTCACTTAACCTTAGTTTCACTTCTAAAATGGGAATATGAGGAAACAATGTTGTATACATTTTTCTTGGTATTACGTGATTCTGACTTCTTGTAATGGTTAACCTCACAGCAAATCCCATTATGGAATTGTTAATTCTTGAGACCAGGGTTTGATCAGAGTATGCTAGATAAAACAAGGTAAAAACTGGATCTTGATTTATTAATTGAGTGTTGTCTGTTTCACATACAAAATGCGGCAGGCAATGTTTCAATGTAAGCAGGAAGATTAAATACAGACTGTGTTTGTTAGAGACTGGCTTCCCAATTTAGCACCTTCCCATTTTCTACATATTTCACATGGTAGCCCACCAAGCTCCTTCAGGTCAGTGTTGGCAATGCCAGGGGTTGGGTTTTTTTTATTTCTCCTGCCTAGCTACTGTTCCTAATAATGCACTTGAAACATCTTCCAGTCCCCTGAGAGTGAAACAGGCTGCTTGTTTTTCAATTCTTGTGGAAAACCTAGTATGGAATTGCACTTGGCCTGTTTAGTTTCAGCTGCGTGTAGGCAGCAGCTTTAGAAATCGTAAGTGAAGTTTTATCAAGTCTGTACCAAGCCTCTGCTAACTGAAAGCAAAAACATCTGCTCTTTAAATATTAACTCCTCAGTTCACTGGGTAAATGGAGTAAACAAGAATGTTGATGTTATTTATGGCTACAGTTTATTTTTATATATAGTATTGGATATCAGATAGAAGTTTTCAATGTTATTAATTTCTTGAAATTTATTGAGTATAATGGTTAAAATAAAAGGTAAAGGGACCTTGGAGCATAAAGTGCAATGTGATCCCAATCCCTCTGTCTTCCAGTTCTTAACGCATCTAAACTGAGTACCTCCTACTATCAAAGTTCCTAAAGCTCCCAGGATTGTTTCTGAACTTATACTATGGCAGGCAGTGATGAGAAAGGAATGTTTTATTTGTTTTTAGGTAAAAGGCTCCAACTCTTTTTCCAGCACTGTTGACATTCTCAGCAGCATGAAAAAAATGTGAAAATGTTTCTCATAAACATTTTGATTAGTGTTTTCATGGCTTTTGCATATTCTATCAGTGATCCTGCAGTTACAGTGGTAATATTCTTGTGGGCTTTTAACTGTAAGCATTGCACAGTAGTTCTCTTTTTTTTTTTTTTTTTCTCTTCTTCAATTCCCTGCCCAGTACCCTGGACTGTATAATTTTATTTCTGCCAAGAATTCCATTTTTCTAGGAAATTTAAATTTAATTTATTTTATGGTCTTATTTCTTAAGGCATTTTGGTCTTTTCTAGTACCCCTCATAGCTGTGCTTTTAATATCTGCATTTCTTGAGCTCATAGGTATCTTATCTAGCATCTCAAGTAGGTGACTGCAGGCGTGCCCAATTCTTTATAACTATTACATTGGTAAATCTTCCGTAGTGCTACGTAATATTTTTTGTCATTTTTTTAGATTAATCCTCAAGTCTGTCCTCATTTCAAACAAAATGAAGGCGCCAGACTTTGAAAAAGAATTCAGATTCTTTGCTACTGGTACAAGCTGATTGAGTGTTGTGTTTTAAAGTATGTTAATTGAAGGTATTGCAGAAGTAATGCTACGTAGTCATTTTAGAAATGTTCAGTGGCCAAGATTCAGTTATACAATATACTTACATGTTTGTATAATATTCTACAGCAAAGTGTCAGCTATTAGATTTTATTTTCCCACAGAAGTTCATATTGAGTTTCTAATATTTCTGTATGACTAGTAAAATTTAGAAGTGAATGTTACTGCTTCATCCACCAGTGTACTACTTTTTGCACAGTTTCATCCCAAGAAAGAGATTGGATCAAATCTGCTTTCAAGGTGAGGTAGAATTAAGGGCGGGGAAGAAACATGAAAAATAACAACAAATTTTCTCCTAAGTCTTCAAAATAATATTTCCATATCTTTTTGGTGTTGCTTATCATTGTCTTCGCAGGACCAGGAGGACATCATAGTGACAATTTACTTCAGAGTGTCAGTTCCTCACAGTTCTGCCTGATTATGACTGGAACTAAGAGGGATTTTCCTCACACTTAGAGTTGCAGGAATGGGCTCTATGCAAGCATTGCAGTTGCTGTTCATTTATATAATAATTGAAAGGAAGATTCTTCAGTTAAGGACCTATTTTTGTACTATGATAATTTCTGTGACTAGTAGTCTGTGCTCTACTTTGTGTAACTGTAGTGACTTATGGTTTTACCTGTTCCCATTTCCCAGTACAGCTTTTTTTTACCCCCTTTTTTTTTAAACAGGTGTAGGCCACCAAAATGTTACACCTACCTTTTTTTTTTTTTTTTTACTGTACCTTGTTTAGTTTGAAGTTAACTCCTAATATGACTCTCTGTATCTTGTTTAAACAATCCATAAAGAATTATAATTAAGAAGTTTCTTGGCTATAGATACACACTTATGTGCTGATTTGCTTCCTATTTTATTTGACTGTTTTTATTAGTCTAATATGTTTGAACTTAATTAATATTAATGCTGTGTAAACACCATTCTCAAAGTTGCCATTTTAGATTTAAGATATAGGTAGTGATTTCAAAATTAATGCAAGACTGAAATAAAAATAGAATCTAAAAGATCAAAATACAATGTAAAACCAATCAACAAACCTATTTCGCAGTTAAATCATAAAACCCCTTAGTGCATGTGTGTCTCTTTTTTTCTTTTTTTTTAAGGAATCAACCCATCAAATGTTTTTACACTTCCTAATTCAGGAGTTTCAAAATTACCTGGATAAAAAAGACCATTCCTATTTCACCTTAATGCCCGCTACTGTATTTCTTCAGTTTCTCAACTTTCAGAATTTAGCTATTTTCACAAGATTAATTTTTAATCCATTTGTCAAAGAAACAAACGTTAATATGACTCGATTTAAAAAGGAAACGAATTAGTAAACTATAAAATCAAGTTGATTTTAAAAGTGAAGATTTTTTTCAGTGAAACCTGTTGACACAGAATTTATAATAAGTGAAAATTCACTGAAGAAGACATAGTGGATCTGTTAATAAAAGGAAATTGCTGTTTTGAGTAGTTATATATTTTTATTCAGGCTTTTTATAGAAAAAAATTACAAAAAAGCTAAATACACAAGTAATCCTTAAACAATTAATGAAGACAGAAGGGACATACACTATACTTTTGTTATGTTGCAGTTCTCTTACTTTTTGAAGAAATTATAAAAAAAAAATTGCCAGTATGTTTTTTTTAAGTTAGAGAAAATTGGTATGTTGCTAACTGTGACATGTATCTGAGAATATTTCTACTCAGATGAAAGCTAATAATTGTAGGAGTCGTAATGTTACTAAATTGATGATGGAAAGATGTATCAAATAAGCTAAAACAGGTAAGGAGTAATCGTTCCCAGTGATCAAATAGTTATGTACACATTGTTTCTCTTTTTATATCTTCTCAGTATAGTGACCTGAATTAATTTGCTTGTTTTTATTATAAATTTATAAATTATATTATGTCAACTATTATGTCTACTTTTATATAAAATTATGTGTACATTATACATTTACAATTAAATTACGAATTCCCAAATTAAGAACAGAGGCAATAACTTGTTTAATTATACCCTAAATACCACCACTTTCTTAACAGTGTTTCATTTAGAGTAATTCAATTATACACTGCAAGTTGATACAAGCATGATAGTGCCAAAAGGCCAAAACTAAATCAGCGGTGCTCTGGAATTTGAAATACCAATCTTAAAATTCAGCTGAAACTACCTTAAAACAGACCTGTAACTCCATGGTTATATTTTTAATTAAAATTAGATGGACTTGCAAAATAGTGTTTGCCATTTACTCAAGAGCCAGGCACTCAAACTTTTCCATATGTGAGTTTTAAAAACACAGAAATTCTCATCCTTGATCAAAGAGTTGTCTGACCAAGTATGTGGGGTCAATTTAAGCAGACCCTGGGCAATAAAAAGTACTTAGGGGGACAATATAGAGTGTTCTTCATAGCGTAGCTTTCCGAACAGTATGTGGTTAACAGATATTCAGAACTGTTACTACACTGGAATTAAGTGGTATTTAATCACTTTCCCTTTCTACGCTAATTGAGGGGGTTTACTGTCATGATTCATCTTAAATGTGCCTTGCAGTGAATCTTAATATCAGTTTAAATGGTCCATATACATATCTAAAGGAGTAAGTATTAACATCTCATTGCTGTCTCTTGGTTCGGATACCATATGTGATGGTAATAAGCACAATCAGGTGACAGTGGAGTTGGTTGGATGATAACCAACTGTATTTGCAAGCCTTACTGCAGACATGGTTACAAATAATTTTTGATTACCACTCAACTCTTAGTTGGTATTTTCAGGGAAATGTCCACAGTGTTTCTAAGGTATCTTACTGAGTGATAGTATGTGGTTTAAAACTCATAATCATATCTCTTAGTTTAAAATTTGTATCCCCATATGTGTTTTGCATTTGTTGGTGCTTAATTTCATTCTTCACTTTGGTTGTCCAGTGGTTTGGGACTACAATATTCTCCTGAGGTTCTTTATAGTCAGTTTTTGTTTCAGCTGTCTCACATAGTCAAGTCATACCATCAGGAAACGTATCATCTCTCTATTTGCTTTCCAGATCATTTAGGATGTGTCAAATAACACAAGTCTTCACATCAATGGTAATCTCCCTACTTTGTGAAAATGAACTCTTTATTGCCAACAATTGTTCCCTATCTTTTAAAGACTAAAGAATTAAAAAAGAGAACCTTCTGAAAAGCTGTTTGAAAATATTAAATACAATATAGGCAGGATCACCCTTTAATTTCCCTAAAGCAACATTAGTTTTCATCAATATATCATGTATTAACTATTTTTTAATTGTTCCTATAGGGAATATTTTGTCACTAAAGTGTTTTCATTATTTGATTAAGACTTTCTCATCGGTGCTGTTTCTTTCTGTCTTAAGGTAATGGTGTTTGTTCATGCTAGAAATGCCACAGTACGAACAGCTATGGGTCTTCGAGAAAAAGCAAAAAACAATGGTCATATATGTCACTTTTTGTCACCCCAAGGATCAGATTATGGACAAGCTGAAAAACAGGTAAGTGAATCATTTACATTGGTAGTCTTCACAATCCTAGAATTGATGTTTTTACAAGGCAGTCCAGGATGGGAATAGATGAAGCATTTTTGATCTTCTGGGAAAATATATTTTGCTCTGAAGGGACATGTGGAATTGCTGAATTGAATAGAGGAAGGGAAAGAGTAATGGTGAAGGAAAAGTGCTGTTACTTTTAGTTTTTTAAAAAAAGTTGATAATAGGTTGTGGTTTATGCAACTTGTACTGCTTGACAGTAGTCTTCATGTAATCTGCAGCTCAGGAGGTCCCTAAACCACCAATTGCCACAGTTCAGGAGAGTATGTATCTCCTGCTTTTTGCACTTTCCCTAAGCATCTGCTACTGTCCACTCTTTGAGACAGAAAACTGTCTTAAAGTATTGATTTGACCTAGCCTGTAAACTTACCACGTTGCCTCGTGAATCAACTAATGGTGGGCAATCAAAAAGTAATCTATTTGAGAGTCAAAAGTGGGAAAGCCATTTGAATCTCATAAGGGTTTAGCCTGCTTAATCTGATCTTGTTTAAAAATATGTATATGGATCGTAAATTACTAGTATTTTGAGCAGTGGTCAAGTACTTGCCAGCTGAAACTGTGTACATTTTTATGCATTCTAACAGTTCTGTCTTTGTATGAATTGTGTTAGTTGACCTTCCAAATTTTTTTCTAATATATAACATACAGAAGTAATTTGGTTGCAACAACTTTTTTTCATCTATTCAAGCAATATGCCAGTATTTCTGCTGAGAGAGTATTTCCAAAACAATTCTTAATTCAGTGTTATATATGACATTTACATTTGGTGATATTAATTGAGGTCTAAAGATTAGGGTTAACAGTGTCTTGTTAATATTCCTTGAAAAATAATGTTCTTTCTCTCTCCCCGACTAAATAGCAGAACATAGAGGAGATACTTATTCATTGTAGAAAGTATAATGTATGTATAAGATACCTTCTCTCACTGGCAAATGTATTGATAAACTCTTAAATATTTTGTGCCCCTGTGAATTAGGAATTTTGTGAGGGCTTTAGATTCTGTGTCTGTCCTTAGATGTAATAAATATGTTACCTTATTTTATACCTCTGAAGAGAATGGGAAAGGATTCATTCACACTTACTAATTATGAATGGAGCATAAATGTTACAGCTGGTAAATTCAAATTTCTGAAAAGTAGAGAAAATTCTGTTTTAGAGAAATTATTTAAAATCAGGATCAAATATGTTCTTTCTGTCGAGATGCTTCTGAGAGCTATAGTAAATATTTTGAAAACTATGCTAATTTATAAATTGATGTCCTTATATTTCATAAAATAGCATATTAAAAAGCCCCTCTTTTTCTAGTGGATGTTAGTATCTGCTGCATTGTAAAATAACATGAAACCTGAACATAGAGATCCCATGTTTTTACTGTAACAGTGGTAATTAACGCTGAACTTTTTCTCATTAGAATTCTTAGAACCAAATGTGAAACTCTTAGTTTATTAAAAATAATATTAGATTTTTTTAATGCTAATACAGAAAAAAAAAATATTTGAAGCTATTGAAAGTACCACTGCTTCTTTAGACACTCAAAATTATTGCTAAAGAAGTTAGGAAAAATTATATGCTTATCTCAGCAGTGCATGTTATGTGAGGTATCCATCAAAGTATTTGTCCAACTCACTCTGTATTTTGGTGAAAACTACTGCTGTATGTTTAGTTCTTCTCTTCATTCTGGGATTAATGAATTAGAAAGCATATTCTTATGTTGATGGGAACCACAGGAATGTCACAGAGAGAAGAAAAGTTCTAAACCTATTTGGAATACACATTATTGCCACCTGTGCTTGGATAGTGATTCAAGGTAGCATTTATAGTACAAATTAAGAGAGTGGTAGATAACATGGCCTGTAGGTTGGTTGTCTGCATATCTGAAATAACTTGGTTTTCGAAGGGTATTTATGCATCACACTGAAATCTAGGAGATACTGAGTAAAATAGCAAATCTCCCTGCTCTTTCTTTTGTCCTCTGCATCCCCACCCAAGCACACATATATTTGTTATGAATCCCAGCATCTGTTCTAAATCAAATTGTGAATTGTTTGAGGATTGTAGTTCCAAATGTTGATCTGTGCGAAAGATTGTAGAGAAGCTGACTTTGCTTTAGAAGATACTTACGGAAGTCTCCTAACTTTTGTAATAAAGCAAACTGGCCTTCGTTGTAACTAAAAGCGTATGAATTCTTCTCTTATATTTCATGGGAATCTTTGATCCTTTTGACTACTTTCCACATTATTACAATAGCAAAAAATGCTTCTTTTGCCCAGAAGGTTTAGGGACTTGTATGTTATAAAATGTAATTGAAGAAGCTTGAGTGGTATTGTGAAGAACCATTTCACATACTATAATACAGCCAGAGACTATATTCTGTCAGACTTGTGAGTACACCAAAGATTTCAGTGATTAGAGCATGTGGAGGTTTGTTATTAAAACTATTACTGTTCAGTCTAAATTTTCTTTTTCTTTCTTAGCAGTAAATATTTCTAACAGCATTGACTATAGTAACAGCAGTAACATATGTGCATCTTACCAAAGGGTTTTATAATCACATGTTTTGTCTTAGGAACTTTCTGCACTAAAATTTCTAAAGATTTCAAAGTGTAACAGATAAAGACACAAGGCACAATGACATCAAGCTGGATATAGATTGTTTTTCCCTTAACTTTCCCCTCCCCCTCCAATAAATCCATCCTGTAATTAAACACCTAAGGCTGGAATAGCACTATCTGAAGCATGTGCAATACACATCTACATTCAGGTAACCTGAAAGTGTAGAAATTTTCTCCTCCACTGGTAATTCTAATATTGGAGAGATTTACTGGCTAAGATAGTGACTTCAGTACCACATAGGTGTACAGACAGAGTGTACATGTATAGGCATAAGTGACTGTAACCAGGAATTATAACTGTTCAGTTTTCTACCATTAAAACTGTCAAAACCCCGCTATTGTTGTTGCAGCCGGGTGTGGTTCTGAACAGAACAAGTCAGAGTTATAGAAACACTGCAGAGACACACTAATGGTTTCATAGTTTTTGTGGACAAGAAGGACCAGCTGTTGTGAAATGTTTGTAATGTGATGTAGAGAACTGAGCAAGGCCCGAATTTCTGTTTGAGCTCCAGCAACAATTTCCAGCATGTATATAGCCTTTATGTGTGTCATTCTTCATGTCTGTATTGGCCTGTCTACTGCTCTAGACCTAGGATCTCATGCTGGTTCTCTTCACTAATTTAATTTTTTCACTGTGAAAGTTCTTATTCATTTAAATAATGCAAACTGTTCTTAGGGGTAGATCAAGCTTCCCAGTAAGTCTCTTAATGGCAAATTTCTGGTGGCCAGGAGAATATACTGGGAAGAGCATTGATACATACTCTTGCCTAGGCAGTTGCTGTTCAGAGAGACTACTGCTCTAGCCAGACTTTCAGTCTGACCTGGCACAGCAGTTCTTATGCCTTAGACTATAAATCAGATACATCTTATGCAATAAATGGAGTATTAACATGAGAAAACACATGACTTGTAAGAGCTTTTCAGGGTTCTTTTTAAAATCCATTCTCAAAACATGACCTAGGTTCTTTGCTCCCAAATATCTCAAAGCTCATCCTGTAGATGAGCCAGACGGCACTGTGGAACCAATCAGTTCTTGCAAGCATTTACCATTCCTTCAGAGTGCTTCTGATTTCCAAACTATACCTTTAATCCGCAAGATCACATTTTAAATTTTTGATCACCAGTACAAATATGAAATATCCATGGGCCAAATTGGATCTCTGAAGAACCTCATTAGACATTCTGTCAGTTAAAGTTTCTATATACAGTTAATTTCTTTGATCATCATTACCTAATTTTAATCTCCTTAATAAGTGAAATTCATTTTATATAGTACTAAATTCCCAGTGCCATACCATATAAATGAAATTTCTGACAGAAGTCTAACTGTATTATAGCAATGCTATGTGGTGCATAGTGATTAATTTAAGCTTCACATGATAATATCATGTTTGTCTGACAAGAGCTATCTTGTATAAAAGGGTGTTTATTGGCACAGTTCCCAAAATTACCAGACTGCAGTCCATTCAGTCTTGCCATTTCATTTGACATGAAATTTAGCAATACCTGCCAGAGAATACTCTTGATAATGTAATACAATCCTTATTTTGTATTCTGTATACAGCGTTCACTGTAATGGATGAAGAAGATGTTTAGAAACATCTGAAATCCTGTGTATGACTTACAATAAGTAATGCCCAAATTATGCATGTCCTAGTCTAGGCACAGCAAGTGTGAGTGAAGGCTACTTGCACACACAAGAGGAACTGAAAAATAGAATGGTTAAAAGCATTGTATTCTTTGCTGGCCTTAAAAATTTGAAAGCAATTTTACTAATCCTCTTAATTATGTGTCAAATGTTTTTAAATTATTAGAAATTAATTTTTAGAGAACATTCATCAAATATTTGATGTGTAATCATTTGTTTGACATTTAATTATTTCAGAACAAATCCTCATTTTATTTTTGTTTTACTAACAACATACCTAATATTTGATATGCCATTGTAAAAACTATAAAAATAAAATGAGGATATGTATTCAAATACATTAGGCTATATTAAATGTCAAACATATACTGAAGTTCCCTATTTGGTTTATAATTACTATTACTATATTTTTTTACTTTTGAAAAATATTTGCTAATTATCTCTCAGAGAATGGAATGAAGCTCTTTATATTTCTCTCATGGGATATTTTATTCAGTAGTCCTGCTTAATGGTCAGAGACAAAATTCGTAAGATGATGTGGTCCTAACAATTGATGGGTTAAAGAAAAATGTGTTCTATATAGAGTGATTCTACTGTTTTAATGAATCCTAAGCTCTGGAATTTAGTATTAAGAGTTACTTAGATGGATATTAAGGTTTTGGAGAGATCTGTTTACAGAGAAATATATTGTGAACAATAGAAAAATGTTGCCTTCAGGTTTTTTAGCAGTATTCCTATATGTTAGAGTTAACTTAAGCATTAACTATTGTAAACTGAAATAAAAAGTTGACAGAAACAGTGAACAATTTCTTTTTGCTTTTGCTTTTCCTGACCTTTAAAAGGAAAAACATTTGAAGTTTGATGTATATTTCTGTTGTTGTGATATTTACTTTTTTAAGTGTCACTCTAGAAATTATATTTGCACAGCTTTAGATTAGTAGCTCTATTTTCTATTTGTAGTTCTGTATACTCCTGTGCATTGTATACAGTCTACTGGAATTTTTCTAGTGGTTTTATTATGAATCACAAAGTATAAAATATATGGTATAGATTGAATTCTGTTATCAACTGTCTTTCTGAAAATCAGTCTCTGATCCAAGGATTTCAGATTTGTTGGCTTGTCTCTCGAGCTCTGATAGTTACAGCACTGAGGTAACAAGTAACAGTCTTCTGCTATCCTGTGAAAAATAAAATGGACTTTTTTTTCCCCTGATCTATGGGCTTGATCATATATTCTGTTTTATCTATCATGAGCATCAACTTGATATGCAACAATGCTTAGTTTTACCCTGTTTATCACTGGAAAGCTGCCTCATGAATATTTGTTCTACTTCCAGAAGCTGTGCTGTGTTAGTAATGGGACTCCTAGAAGCAAAATGGGTTAGCAAACCTTTTTCTAGAATGATCTCTGAGGTTGCAAATACAGCTGAGAGAGGTGCTGGTTTTTTTGTTCAAGGAACTACAAAAAGGTGTTTTATGCTTTTGTATACAACTTTTCAGCAATTTCAGAGTTATTCAGGTTAAAATCAGTAATGGATTTCATCACTGTAAATGTAAGATTTAATGCCTTTTCTTACTAATCCTCCATGGAAATGCTCTGATTAACTGTAGGATAATGTGTTACCTATAGCATCCTCTTTCATTGTTGACAAAATTTCCTATTAAATAGTAAATGTGCTTAGTAAGATCATTTGAAACAGTTGTCGTATTTATAATATGATTAAGCTGCTTTCCTTAAATGAAGTCTATTGCAGCCTCCTGCAAGGTAGTGCAGTATTTGCATTCAGTCAATTCAGATCTTAAGGTAAATACATTTTTTTAAATGTCTTTTTTATTTGTGCTTGTAAATACAGAAACTGAAATTCAAATTTGTATTGTTTAAAAGAATGTTTTTAATTCTTAATTTTATTTAAATCTAATTTTTTTTTTTTATGTCTTTGATTAAAATACACTGAAACTTCTTTCTCTCTGGGATATGGGAATAATATTAGGCTAACAGAGGTTCCTTGATGTCAGGCTATGACATTGCTTACTGTAATGAGTAGCTCTAACAAGTTATTTGGTTGATTCTGCAGTCATAGAAGTTTGCACAGTCAGCATATGTGTATTTTTTTTTCCTTTAAAATTGGCATAAATGTTGATAGTACTGTAGAACTAACTTATTTCAATATACATAAGTGAATGTATACTAAAAATATAATATATTTAACCATTTTCCTGTGCATTCTTAGCTATTTCTTACATGAAAATTTGTGATCTCCTTATCTTTCCTGAAGTTTTAAACTCATTCTGGGGCACTGACAGAGAGAAAAGCCACACAACGTTCTTTTTTCTCTGACTGTGAAAATCTCCTTCAGTTAGCTGCTAGAATGTTTTAAACATGTAATCCAGGTCAAAAAGAAAAAGTTTGCTGTGTCTTTTCACAGTAGTTATTAACTGATAGCTTCCCTGGGTAAGATGATTTCAACTTGAAATCTCATTGTTACATAAAGTATATATGGATATCAAATAGCTATGCTAGTAGTAAAGAAACACTTTTCCAAAGAAAACTTCAAAGCTATTTGGGAGGGCAAACCAAAACCAAAACAACCCAGTATGATTGCTTTCGTATTCACCAGTTTGGGAAAGAGGACTACACCCTTTCCTCTTGAGCAACAGCCTACTACCCACTTTTGATTTTTGTCAGTGCTTGCTTTCACCATGTGTAATGAAGTTCAGGTATATATTAAAAATACATAAGATTTCTTGAGAGGAAAAAGCTCCCTTTTCTTCATGTTTTCTTCTGTCATTTATCAGATTCAAAGGCTGGCAATATCTGGCCACTTGTGAACAATCCAACAAGAAGAAATTATAAGATAATATTGAAGTCAGCATAGGTGCTCTCTGCCCTAGCCCCTCTTCAGCCCTCCTTCAAAGAGCTTGGTTGGATCAGCTGTTTTCAGCTGCTTTCAATCCCTAGGGATTGCTCTAGGCAAGAAATTTAAAAAGAGATGCTTAATTTACTAATGACCCCTAGGTCTTGCATTCCTTTTCCAAGATGTGCCAGTTAGTTCTTGGCTGCACTGTGTAATCTTTTACAATATGTTCACAGTGAAACTGTAGACAATAATCATATTTTTCAGGCACCTTTTCTTTATAGGATGCACCAGACCATACTGGCAAATGGTTCTGGTCACATGCAATTTAAGTAGCTTAGTATGGAAACCATATGCTGAGTAGAAAATAGTATTTAAAGAGATCCTGTCTACTTAGGAGTTCATTTGTCATGAAATAGTGTAGCTATGGTAGTTATTAGTAATGAAGAGTAATGATTGAAAAATTAATGAGAATTTGTGGGGTTTCTGCACTGCACACTGACAGTGAATGCTGCTTGTTGTTCAGTTGTACTTTGTATTTCATGGTAATTACATTATTCTCAAACAGGCTTGATACTGTTCACTGATTGACATTCTGTTAAAAACTATATTTGATTCCTTTTACAGGAACTAAACAGAGTAAATTTTCTGAGGTGCAGTGAATTGTATTCAATTTTAGTTTTTTCTTTAGCATCACAGTTGACTTACAAAGGATCACTGCAAAAGTCTCAAAGTACTGTTCTTTGGGGTTGCAAATGAAGGAGATAAGTTGGGGCTTTTTTAAGTGGTTGGTCATTGCTTTAAAGATGCAGGCCATCACAGAACACCCTTTGTAGTTGCCTTTGCTGAAACAAAATTCAGAACAAAATCCGTAGTTCACAGTTATCCTGTAGAATAAATCAATGTGCTTTCTTCTAGGGTTGCTTGATGTTTTTCCTTCAGAATATCATTATGTTTCTTTTGCTTCCTGCGGATTCATGTGAATTTATGTATTTATATTGTAAAACAATAAATATATAGGATATCTTTAGACTGTGAATTTTTTAAAATTGAAGGTTTTGCCGGTCATACTTGAAAAATACATGTTCATAAATACCTAATTTGATAGAAAAAATCACTGCAGTATGGGAAACTATCTCACACTGTCTCTTTAAAAACATGATTAGAGTAAGTGCAATTAAATAAATTCACCTGTTGCATGAAATATTCTGTTCATTTACCTACTGATAGTTTTCCTCCTGTTGAACCCAGACTGTGGCAAACATTCGATTATTTTTTTTCACAAGGTACATTTAGATGCTTGATTCAGTTTTACATTTAGAAAACATGATTTTCTTAACAGATGGAGAAAAAATTAAATTTGAATTCAGTTCATATTCTTAATTTCATTTATTGTCAAAGTAAGAAAGCTTTCCAAATACAGTTTAGTTTGATTATGATTTATGGAATGGTTTAGCTATGTATGCTCACTGTTTCAGTTGTCATCCACTTTCTACTTCCAACTCCCCCAAATACCATAATTTAGGCAAATTTGGTCAGGCTTTTTAACTATTCCTTTAGTTTATTTGCACAATACATAGAGTAGATCAGAACTGGACAAAAGCATTTTTGTGCTGAAGCTTGCAATGACATCTAGTTAAAATGAATTGTGAAATAAGGAGTAAAATGAGTGCACACTTTTAAAAATTTTAAATAAAAGTTCAATTAGAAGCAACGATTAAGAGTGAACTGAATTTGATCCATAGTCTGTTAATACCACATACTGAGAGTGGGAGGTGCTTTGGAGAAAACAAAATAGGTTAAAAAGTAATTAAGCATCCTTTTGGAAAGCTGTGTAGATTTTTCCCCAGAGAACTGTCAAATATTTATTGCCATGTATTTACTGTTTTAAGTGGTATTACATGTATAGTTAGTCTCTGGTTTTTAGCATATCCTCTATATGTTTTATATTATCCACATTTCTCCGTAGTAGGAGGCCAGAATATGTGGAAGCTTTGATACCTCCAACATTTAGTTTTATCTTCAGGTTGGTTTGAATTCATCTTAAGCTCCTTTGAACGGGAATTTCAAAAGTCAACCAAGATTCAGAAGAAGCCCTGCTTATTGGAGATCATTGTCCTGGAGAAAAACATTGTATTGTATAAAACCACAAACAGCTATGCTTTAGGATGTACAGATACCATTGCATATCACCTTTATCAAAGTAAAATTATAATTTTGCCTACATTTGCCAAATCTCTTTTTAAAAAACTAATTATTTCAGAAACCTCTTTGTTGCTAGCAGATTGTTACATCAATAACACCAGAGACTGATTACAGAAGATTTCCAAAAAACATACAAAGCTAAAAAACAGTATTCTTTTCATCCCACTACTGAGATTTTGAATGAGCATCATATAAATAAGTATTTGAATACATCTTTGTACATGTACCGTGTTAGTAATTTTTGGCTCATTTGACCAAAAGACAGAACTAGAACTAAAAGTTATATATTATGCTAGTGGGAACTAGACTAACAGCATCATGTTTTTGACAAGGCTAGAGCATACACAAACTGTGCATGAACTATAATGAAAACTGGTAGGTAACAAAAATGGACCTTACTCTGTATTATGAAATGAAAATAAAATTGCTTAAAAAAAAAGGGGAGTCAGATTTGGAAGTATATGGCTTGTGAGACATTGCTGGAATACTGCAGTTAGGAAAACAGCAATATTAGGAGACTTGTGAATTTCAATGCTTAAGTATGAATTCTTAGAAAAATTAAATATTCACCATCCCCATCCCACCAAACAAACCTTCATCTTTGGACAATATCAGTACAAGTAGATAAAGAATTAATTTTAGTCAACAAAGCTAAAAGATGCAAAATGTGTAAACTTCTAGAACTTAAAATTTTATTTGCATGAAATTACAAGAAAATTGTTAGGCTTTTGTTAGAACAAGGTCTTAAACTAATTCATTTTTAGTACTCAGATAAGACATACTGAAAAACACTGAAGTAAGTTTTTTCCCCAGGATATTTCCTTCCTATCAGATACTAACTTTACTTATTAGATCAACCAACTTGACTAAGCAGCAAGATTTGGTTTATGATCTCCTGTATGGCTATTATGTTGCCAGCTGCTGTGAAAAACTAGCAGTATCTGTTTCTTCTCCAAGCAACAGTCATATGTAATATATGCACTAAATATTTTAAGAAATTCTAAAAACCCAGAAGTGCCGTGTCCTAGTATTTGCCATATTCCAAATGGAAAAGCCATTTGAGATAAGTACTGTCAACACTTCTAATGCATTCTCTAGAATGGGATATTAGGAAATATTAAGAACTAGGGTGATATTTCTAGGACATTTGGGCACCAAATGTGTGGGATGAATTGGAATGATTTCAGGCAGTGGTTTTATTCAGCTTCAGAGTTTTGTTGGGTAAAATCATTCCTAACCTGTAAGGAAAATTAGAAAAACAACAATAGACAAGCAGGACAGATCCTGTTTTGACATATTTGCAGATGAAGTGCATATGGCCTGAAAACTTTTCCAAAAAATTTACACAAGACTTTCAGATTTGAAAGTTTTTTGGCTTAGAATTTGTATTTCTTGATATAGTTCACATTTAAAACAGTTCTAATTAGACAAGTAAAACTTTTCAGCATCATCCTGTCTTTGAGAAAGAATATTTTGTTCTTTTGATAATCAATAATAGTTAGGGGATCTTAGCAAAGATTTTGACCATTTAATTTTCTTAAGTCAAAAGTAGTGGAACTTAAACTGTGATTACTTTTATAGATTATAGATCTATTACATATTTAAACTAGTATGTGATTATAAACATTATGGTATCTTGCTTTATCTAGATTGATATCAACAGTTAGTTAATCAGCCATTGGTCCATTTTAATTCTAATAAAATATATAGTTCTTTGTTACCTCTTTAATAAAGAATGGTGTCACCATATAGTGGAGTTGTCATGTTTCTGACAGGGCTTGTGCAGCCAGAGTACCCCATAACTCTGTCCTGCCCAGTACCTCATGAGTAAGTTTCTCACATTTATCTTTTATGCCCCTTGCAATAGAAATCAAAACGCTAATATATCTTTCGTGTATCCCACCTTGACATATCTGAGCTGCCCAGCCATTTAAAAATGTCTAATGAAATATATTAGAAGCTTTACTGAAAATATTTATCTGTACATAAGTTTTGCTATATTGCGATGGTTTATCACCTCTGTAAGAAAACTACATATGTGATTTCAAAAATTTATGCACAACTTCTCTGGTGAATCTTTTCAGTGACAGAAGGCAGAAATGGCAAAATTGTGAATTGCTGAGACAGACGTGAACATAGGCCAGCAGCTTTCCTAAATACTGCAAGATTTTGATGAAGCTTAGCAAAGGTTCAAAAAAAAATTAACCAATTGTCCATGTTTCCCAATAGATACAAGAGGACTTAGACCAAAATGAAGTTTGTGTAGGTAAAGATAAGTAAAAACATTTATATTAAGTTACTTTTTCCTAACAATCGAAAAATATCTTCAGGTAAGAATAATCAATAGGGTGTTATATTACTGTATAACATAGTAGTTGTTACCTGGGGAAAAATGTTATGTGTGCAGCTGCTGATTGCCTGAACTCAGCAAGACATGAGATGGTCTACCCTGCACACCAACAAAGTACTTGTAACCAAAAGAGTTTGCAGCATCTTGGTTTTTTGAGAGGCAATATTTACTGGCTGCCACTCAGTTTTCACTGGCAAATTCAACTTCTGCTTTAAAAATATTATGCATCAACCTTGAAAGCATCAAGGTTTCTGATACGTTTTTCTTTTGAATTAAAGATTTTTTTCCAAGTAAGGACTTGTAGAAACTTCTGTAAAAATATGTTACCTATTTGAATAATGATCTTGAGCAGCATTTTTGAAGAAGCCATGTTGATTTCTGCTAGCTACTATCAGGATCTGTCATTTTCTATAAGTGACGCTGTATGATTCATTTTGATTATGAGTATTAACACTATGAGATGAAATTTGAATTTGCCATGTGCAAAACTGTCATTATTTCTGTGTTTAAGGTTATGACCTCTAGTTTAGTAATTGGCATGCTAGGGATTCTTCTCTATCTTCTTTATTTTTTTAAGATAGACAAAAACTGTAGAAAGTTAGTAGTTTGTTATTGGCTTATAAATTTGGAAGCTCTAAAATATTGACAACTGTTGACAAAATGCTAAAAACCTAGTAGTGGATGGCAAACCCTTAGGTTCTAGAATTTAGAGTATCAAAAGCTTTGCAAAAGCCTTTCTAGACTCTTTGTAATAATAATAAAAGCAGTTAGCTCAGGAATCGAAGGCTGTTGCATCAAGAATGAAAAACACTGCACATTTTCTGTCTATGAGGGTACTTCTGTCTTTCATATACATGAATTTTGTAATCAAATGTAGAATTCCAGGCAAAGTCTTTGATTCTAGAGATCACTTTTTCCAAGTATTGTGCTATATATGTTTATCTAGGACAACAATCAGACATCTGAAGAGAGTTTGAAACCTTCAGCATCGTATTGCCATGTTTTTATTTAAAGTGTAGTATTGCTGAATAATTGAACAAAGTCCTAGCTGGTTTGCAGTTGAAGGATCTCATTGAAAAACATATTGAAGCTAATGGGAAAAAGACTGTTGGCTTTGGAGTAAACCCTAAGGACACAACTTAATACAGCACAAAATAGCGTTTCGTAGAGAAAACAGAGCACAGTGTTTAACTTTTTGCAGATACGGATTTTCTGCAAGCTTCTGGAACTGAAAGTAATAAGAAAATGTTAATTTGTCCCAGTGATTCATGGGTTAAAAACACTCATATAGGTTGACTGTATTACTTAAAATTCTTTTAATGATCTCTTACACTCAAATTATTTTCTGGGATCTTGATTCAATAGTTAAATAGGAAAAATAGTTAAAAAGTGTTTGTACTGCGGCGTAGCATTGAAAACATATCTGGTTTCTTGCTCCATGGGCCTGTAATTTCAAAATAGCTGTAATAGTTATTTTCAGGTATTCTTTAAGATTTTTGTTCCTGTGAGGCACATATTCCTGGAAGTAACCACGGAGATCCCTTGTCTAAGGAATGTATCCAAGATGATTGTTCTAAGAGACTTTTATCCTTTCAGATTATTGTACAGGTCTGCGATCCATTGGTTCATCATCAAGTAATAATTCATTACTGGTTTGATAGTCATAGCCCTATTTATTATTTTTTCCTACATTGTCCAGTTTCTTTAAATTTCAGATTTCCACACTTGTGGGAAAAAATAAACATTAAATGAAAACACAGATATTTTTGAAACTAACTACAGAAATGGGTGGAAGGTTGCCAACAAAACCCACAATTATTAATAAATCTGCAAAAGCAAAAATGAAACAGTAACTAAGAACATAAAGAATATAGCTAGAGCATATTGGAAGAAAACAAGATGTAGAAGATGCTGTCTACATGCAAATTCATGTTCTATGTAGAAGTTTCATGCAGTTTTCATCAGGAAACAGAACTAGTGCTGGTAAATAGTTGAAAACTAAATCAAAAACCAGTAAATAAGTTATTTCAGTTATGTATATATGAATTCCAACTATCAAAAGGACTCAGATTTTTTGAGAAATACGTGGCTACAGGAAAATGATGCTGTTACAGATTGAGTCTGGAAATCTCACATTGGAATTCTTTATATAAGGGTTCATGATGTTGAGGAACAAAGTAAATCTAAAATATCTTCAAAGTATTTGTCTAGTGTGGAAATAAATGTTTCAAAGAATAAGTGAGGTGAAACATATCACTTCAAGTTTTAAGAAAACAAAGCTAATCGAGATTCTTTTTTATTTCAGTTTCAGATTTATAGTTTTCAATGCTGAGTATTGAGAGCCACCTTGTGGCCATACTTTTAGTGCACATGTATGGTGGTGATTTTATGGTAGTTGAAAGGGCCTTGTTCATTGTTTCACTTCAGAGCATTTTGAAGATTGAGAATTAAAAATAAATACATAAATATGTTCTACTTCCAGACATCTGGCCTGAAGTGCAGCTGTCTTCTTGACCAGAAAGATGGGTTCTTTACATTTATACGAAATTTCTGAGATAATTTTTTCTTATTGCCTCGTTTCTTCCTTTCTTTTTCTCGCGTACATTAATGGACGATAGTATAAAATGCAAGATAAATAAGGTACATGTGTAATAAGTCTAATGCGTAATACACTTGTATATATATGTACAAAGTACATGTATAGTAATATAAATCAATTATGTTCGCTGTTGCTAAAAAAATAAATTCTTGAAGAGTGCATGTTTTAGGAAGCTAACAAAATTTGACAGTTTTAAGCACTTTTTTTTCTATGTCTGTTAGTAATTGTTTTGATTACTGGAATAACAATAGTAAATAGAAAAATTCAATATTTATGTCTTTCAAGTTTGTATTTACTCTTATGAAATATATGTATGAAATTAGTTTCAGGCATCAGAACTGGGATTAGTTGGAGAATATGCATGATTATGAATTGGTTACTCTTGAACTCCTTCACAAAATAGCTTTATGAATTTCTGTCTTTCTGGAGGAGACACATCAAAATGTATTGTGACTATAAAGGGGCTGATGTAAATACAGGAAGTCATCAGTGAAAGTAGCAATCTAGATTTTCATGAATTCAGTTTTCTGTTCTGTAATATAAAGTATATGCTCTGTGTAAAGGTGGAAGTTGAAGCAGTACCAGTACTCTACTGAGCATTTTCTTCTGGGATTTTGAGGGGCTAGCGGTAGGATTCCCCATAGAGTTTATACTTACTTCTGATATTAGTGGAAACCTTTTTTCATCTATGGCTGAATTTGTACTGAGGACTCTCAGACAACTTTGGAGTTTCACAGGTAACTCATTCCATAAAACACAAAACTCTTGAATTTTACTCTCTAACTAAAAATTAAATCAATACCTGTAGAAATTTGCACAGATAAGGAAAAAAATCACTTCACATCTGCTATCCTTTTGCTTGTTAGGGGAAGATTGAGATTAACTAGGCATTTAATCCCATTCTTTGTCTGACAACAGTTTGGGAACATTTCAGTTAGAGTATATTCTCATCAACTTTGTCACATTGGAGAAAACTGTTTCCTGTCATACTTTTAAGTAGCACTATGACCTGTACTGAGTGTGGTGATGACAGATTCTGTGAATATTTTGCATAATTTTGTCCATGGCAAAGAAAGGGCTATGGGAATGTAATATTTTATGGGAAGGTGCATAATTATATTTGGGGTTTCTAACAGGTACAAAATGAATTTATGATAAATAATGCCCCCTGATTAAGTTGCCATTGCCACCAATAGAAAGGATGTAAAGTCTCCATTCCTATTTTTACTATGATGTTCTATGATGTTAGCTCTGTTATATTCAGGCATTTAAAACCATAGGGTGATCTGATCAATTTTCATGTATAGGGCCATTAACTTTTCAATTGCTTCTTCAGTTTCTCCGTGATAGGAGGTATTCAGTATCAGAATAAGCAGGGATTAGTGTGAAGACAGATAATGCAAATTCCAATTTACTTGGAATAGTGAGTGATAATTAAGAGCTATTATTGATACGTGCCATCTGGGAATGTTGAGACAATGCTACCTGAGTCGGTTACAATAGAAATCTGTTGCAACAGCAAGTTATTTGAGGGTCTTTAACTCTTTCCAGGATAATTCTTGTTCATGAGTCTGAATCTGAAACATGCTAGTGCAGTGCTTTTCAGGCAAAGACTACTGCACACAGATTTTAGGAGACTGCACATGGTGACTAGAAATGCATGATGTGTCTGAGCTCCTGTTGTAGTTGGTGGAGTTCAGTGTATTTCAGGCAGTGGAGCCAAGAGGATGCCTGAGCTCAACCATGAACAGATATGGGGCGGTCAGGGAGCAGAAATGCTGTACAAGCCCTGCTGCCTGCTGCCCATTGGCTGTGAAGGGTGCTCAGACTCCTATTGCAGCTGTACAGATCTGCATGCAGACATCTACAGTGTTTCAGTCTCAAACTGAACCCTGCCATATCAAGCTGCTGACAAAGTGGCCTCTCTCAAATGGTCAGGCAGTTACTTTACTTTCTAGAGATATTTCTCTGCATCAGATAGCGTTAGATGGCCCTCTTATCTTCAGTTCTAGCAGCGTGCAGATTAAACAAGTATGATGGAACTATCTAGTTATCTCAAGTGATGCCTCCTCAAAAAAGAAATAGAATAGGAAATCTTTTCTAGGTTGGTGTCAAGATTGAAAAGGTTATGCCAAGAATTATAAGTCATCAGTCTCTTCCTATAAATCTGATCAGAAAGGCTGGCTGATATTATCACAGAAAACAGGCTCAGTAGGTTTCCCTCTAGTGAGTGGTCACTAGGGGTAGTAGAGATAACACTAGTGTTATAGGTAAGCATAGCTTCTGTGTTTCCTTTCTGACTATTAATTGTACAGAAGAAAGACTGTTAATATAATTAAAAGATTAAAGACAACAAAGCTCACAGTATGGCATCTAACACTTTTGAACAGTCATTAGCATTAATGTATGCATGATAAGTAAACAGTATGAAAAATGGAAACTAATCAGGGTTGGAGACGGACTGTGGAAGCAGCACAGCAGCTCTCCTCTCACCTGTTTTGTGCTGCTATGCACTGCATTAAGTGAGAAAGTAACAATCTCATTACTTCTTCCCATACCAGGTAATTTAGTCTCCATGGTATGTTTGATACGTGAGATATTTTCTTAAATCTACCTGTTATGTGCGTAAGACATTTAAAGTTAGCTTGCTGAAGAAACTGTGTAGCCTGCTTTAAAATAATGGTATGTGAATTACAGTATCTTAACGATAGCGAGCTCCTCAGTTTCAACACAGGATTTCTAATCAAGTTTACAAACCCCAGACAAAGCAGATGGATGAATTAACATCAATGCAATATTTTTTCTCAAATCTCTGTAAATATATTATAAAAATTACTTGCTCAAGAAAATAAGTCATCCTTTGCTCAAAATACCGGCCTTGGAGAGGAGGTATATGTGTTAGGTACATGCTTAAAGAGTTGTAGATGTAGAAAACATTCTTTCAAAGCCAAATTTAATGATACATAGTTGTCTTCATCTCTGTGATTTTTAAACTTTATAAAGCAATTGTCTTGCAGGCTTCATGAAGTATGAAACATAATGTTAGAAAGTGACATAAAATATTGGCACTATACAGGCTGGATTTGAGGGGATTTTTTTTAAGGGGGGGTAATAAAACTTTTTTTTTCTTTTTTTCTTTTTTTCTTTTTTTTCACTAGATAGTGTTTAAAACTACAAGGAATCTCATAATTTAGCAGAGGCCTGTGGGGAAAATACCCTACATTTGAACAGGACCTGGCTGTAAAATCGAGCTCTGTGGAGGTGACTGCACAGTGCTCCTTTCTTCCATCAGCTGGTTTCCTCTGGCAGCAAGCCTAATAGTCGCCTCAGTTTAACTGACAATCTGTCTCTAAATTCCCAAGTCTGCTGGCCAAAAGAGCATAGTAATATAAACCTTCTTGTTTCATCACTTATTAGGTGCTTCTTCTGTGCCCTTTTAGGTGTGTAAAGACATCATGTTACCTTTGAAACTGACTTTGAATGATGTTTAATAGACCACAGGCTTCACAATTCTGCACTGAGGTTGCAGAACTTAAGAGAGCAGCCTGCTAGAAATTTGGAATAAAACTAACAAAAAAGACAATACAGTTGTCAAAGGTGTTAGTAATAATCAGATGGTAGTGTTGATAATCAGAGTAAGTCTTACAGATGTCATTTCTAAGATGTATTTTTTAGTCCAGAGGGTACAGTGGAAAAACTTAGGAAACAGTAAGGCAAGGAGATAATTCTGGGAGAGATGAGGTTATGGAAATCTGATGGGGCTTGCATTTGAGTTGGGACAGGGGCACAAGGAATATAAAATTCATAAGAAACCAGGTTTCACTGGTACCACCACTCAAAGGTCTATTGGTTTCTTAAGAGATTATTTTTTTTAGTACTTTATCAGATAAAGTAAATAATTATCACTTCTGATAGTTAATCAGATGATACTATATGAACATTGCAATATGAAAATACATAAACATCTATAATTTTTCACATCCTTTGGAGATTTCTTGAAAGTGCTTGTCTTGTAAGATTTAACATTTGGCGACACTGAACTACAAAGTGTTACTAAGGATTCTTTGAAATTCTTTTAAAGTAGCAAAGACACAGGAGGAATAAAATGGCTTTAGTTCTGAGACTTGTTTAATATTATTAGCACACAAATAAAAAAGCTTTATGTGATGCTAATTACATCGTGAATTTTCTTATGGGTCTTCATATTACACAGGTATCAGTGAAAAAAACTTTTTTTTATGGTGCTGCTCATTGTCTGATGTTCTAGTTTGGTTACTTAATGAGTGGTGAGTGTAATTTTGATCTTTTTTAGTTTAGAAATTTGTACCACTTTTATTGACTTGCATTTTTATTATTATGTCTGCCTAGTATTGTAATGTTTATTTTTTCCATGCTGTAGGGCAGAAGCTAGAGAAGTGAAGAAACGAAGCCACAATACCAAATCAAAAGACATTTAATACTTAGGGTTCACCTCTCCAAAAATTATTTTCCCGTTTTAAGATAAATTTCAGCTTTTCATGGTCCTACATACTGATGACAGTGTAAAACTCTTTGAAAACCCTTATAGACTATTAATTCATACTGCACATTTCCAATTACCTATAAAACTTGTAAGAGAAATTCCACTCTTCTGAAGAATCCTCAATCTGTCGCTTTGCATAGCTGTGAATTTGTAGTGGACTGTTATGGTTTAATTATGAAATGAGAAATACACTTAATGTTCACAAATGGATTTTTTTTCTTGCAGGGTTAATGATGTCTTAGTCAGTATAGCCTTTGAGGAGGAGTTGCACTAAAAATCATAGTGATATGTAATAAATAAGCTGCAGCTGTATTGGGAAGATCTTGAAGACCCTTTCTGCTTTCATTGTCTCAGAGTAAAAATGCATCTAGTATTGTCATGGCTCAGCAGAGTGGCAGTTTTGAGTATTACAAAGCAAAGGAGGTGTTCTCAAATATAACAAATATTTTTATAGAAACCATGCAGTATCAGTTTCCTGTTGAAGCAGAAATGTTGAAATCTTTGCACAGTTAAGCACAGCAACAGAAGGCTTAACTAGGTCTCCAGAGGATGTCAGTATTCAAACTGAAACTGGTACAAATTCATCCTTGCTGTTGCAACGCTACCCTTGCATGTCATCAAACTGTCTCTCTCTCTATCAATTTCTTTTCATGCTGTGTATCTTCCCTACTGGCTAGTTTTCTAACAGCAGACTGAAAACTTCTGCTGTCAGCAAAACAGGCCAAGATTGATGACTTTTTCATCTGTGTACTCCCAAGTGGTTAACAAATATGATGACAGGACTTCCTGTCTCAAGGGCTGGAGAAGAATAGATACCTTGCTGTATTTTACATTTCATGTATCTATTCCCAGAGAGAGAACAGTTTAATGCTAAATTGATGAGAAAGAAAACCAGAGCTTTACACAATTTTGCATGCATTTTAAAATTGTGATGTTATACAATTAATTCAATCTTAATTGATATGCATTTTCCTGTTATTGCTAAGCTGAAATGTTTTGATACTTCTTTTAATAAGATTTGAGATTATTTAGGCACAGATTTCTGTTCACTGTGAAGTCCAGATTTTCATCATACAGAAGTGGTACAAAAATGTGCCTATATAATTTTTATTGTACTTGCTATAAACAATAGAAAGATCCTTATCATTGTACAATACATGAAAATTATTGTTATTTTTACTGCATTTTCACTCAGTGGTAGAGCTTAAACTGGGTCACTATAACGCACATTTCCTTTCTGTCTACTGCTGTTTTTCATGTGTGTTTTCACGGAATCATTTTTCATTCTAAGTTCCTAAACCCTTTTATCTGAGAACTAGTAATTCATTCAGTTTTAAGACAGGCACCGTAGCCTGGCTTGAAGTGAAATGTTAGGTTATTTTGGTCCATGTTATAAAATTCTTGCTCCAGTTGAGGTAGTGCATTGTCTATGTAAGTAGTTCCTTTTTTTGCTTTAGAACAGCTAGGCATTAAGTGAGGTAATTTGAAACTACGTCTACATCCTCAGTGACTTGTTGCAAATCCATCATTTGTGCATGGTCAAACTTGCATTCTTGGTTCTTTCATTCTTGGCATGGCTGGCTGGCTCAAAAATGTAACATTGTAGCAATACTAAATTTTCTTAGCTTCTATCGTCAGTGAGGTCTGGAAACACTTTTATGTTCTGCATTATAGATTATAGAACTGAGGAATCAAAGATTAAATTAAACATTTACCTCTTGTTCAAGGTTTTTAATCTGATTGTTATTCCTCCTCCTCCCATAGAATCTTACTTCATTCTCTGTTTACCATGTAACTTTTCCAATGGAAAGAAGATGGGGCTGCTATGATGTAATTTAGTGTACTGTAAAAAGAGCACACTGAATAAGGCAAGACATTTCTGGACACCATACCTATCCATTCTTTAACTGGTAGTCATCACTCCCTAATAAGCAAACTGGATGAAAAAAACAACCTTGTGCAATAAATACGTTACGATCTGTGGTAAGGGCAGGGCAATAGAAAAATGTGCCAGAAATTCTGCCTTATACCTCCTTTCCTTGTGAATCAGAAAGAGAAGAAAAGGATAATTTGCAGGATATTTTTATAAAACTGTTCTCTGATTGGAGCGCAAAGCCATGAGGAATAATGTTCCTATTTGTACAACTGCAAAGTACGTTTTAAACCTGCATTATTTTGAAAAATCACAGTAATGTCTATCATGCAAAGTACATCAGGGAATCACTGAATTGCCAGATTTCAAATTCCCAACAGTTACCGCTATTTTCTAGGTAGTGTTCCAGCAACAATTCATATTTTCTTTACTAGCAGAAAAAATTTAAGTTTTCACTCTTCACTTTTGAAAGCAGACAAGTCTTTTTGGTTCATATTTACAGGATTCATTTTCCTTTAAAGGGAACAACAGCTTCCCAATTTTTTCTTCAAAGAACATCTACAAACAGTAACCCTGTAAAAAGCAGAAGAGTTAGCTGAAAAGTAAACCACAAAGTCTAAATAATAAAGATAAGCAAAAGAGTGTACTAAAATATAAGTATCATCTAATCACATCTCAAGACCTGTAGTCATACACAATGAAAATTGTACAGCTTTGAAGAAAAGAGGCCATTACTTCACTTGAGTAAAAAAATACAACTATGTTAGAAGAAGACAGTCATAACTTGGATAAGGTGCTTGGCAATTGTTCCTAATTGTCTAAACTTCTCCCCCCTTCTCTTTTACATAGAGTTTTTCTGACTGTGGTTTGAATAAATTAAAACTAAATTAAAAATTAATTCCTTGACACTTCACTCTCCAGTGACTGTCTGTTTTACAAACTACAGAATCCCAATATGTTATATAGACCTGAAATGTTTTTAGAACTTTCACTGAAGGTAGCTCTGCCCTGCAGAAAATTATGTGTGCATGTAGAGAGAATTGCTTTTAGTGCAACAACTGAAAAAATAGCCTGTGGCCTACTGAGGACTAAGGACAGATAGATTCCTATTCTGAATGAGTACTTCTAAATTACAAATTGACAGGAGACAACGCTAAATCAATAGAAACCTGTATACACACAAAGAGGAGAAGGTTCAGAAGAAAAACAGTTATAATACTATACTACAGAAAATTAGTCCTGAATTATGTGCTTCTGATGATTGCACTACAAAGAATTGTTATCGTTACACTGATAGAGGAAGATGTTTAAGGAAAGCAGTCACACTACTCTCCTTTCTTTCTCCTTCAGAGGTATTTTTAGAGCACTTTACAGAACTTACTGAGGTGATTTCAGTAAATTGATCAGATCGGTAACTCATAGGTTTAAACAATTCTAACTTTAATACAGTGAACTTAAATCTCCAGAGGGAGGCAATTAGATTATTGACTCTTCCAGGAGAAATTCAGGCTGATTCACATTTGTTTGCTAGAATTACCTTCTTCAAATACTGTCTTGCCAGGTACCTACTAATTATAACCCAGTAAAAGAATAAGTGTTGGACAGAGATATTACTTCAGGATAACTATACAAAGTTAATAGCTGGATACATTAAAAAAGTAAAGATGTAGAGAATGAGCATGCATACTCGTTAAGTGGAATAGCATATTGGCCAGCCTGCATCCATCCAGAAATGATCTTGCTACATCATGCAAGTAATCTTGGTTGAGGAGAGCTCTTGGTAGTCTTTGGGTTCTTCAAAGGAACCAGCTGCAGGGTGAACTGTCAGTGAAGCTAATGCTGCTGTTCCCAGGAAAGAATGAGGAGTATTGTGAGGGCATATCAACACAGAAGCACTACCTGAATCCAATGTATTGAACTGTTGGGTATCTTTTTAAAAGTGACTGATTTATAACTTTACAGAAGAGCTTCATGACAAGTTGTTTATATATGACTTAGTGTATTACTACGTGTTTAGTAAATACTAATAATTTTCCATTTCATGCTGTTTCTCAAGCAGTATGAAAGATAATACAAGATAAAGACCAATTGTTTAATATATATTCATCATAGAAATGTAGTCAACTTTTAAATCCTTCAGGGAAAATCTCTTGCAAAGTTAATTCTTTGCTTCTGTAATAAAATAGTAATTTAATCTTACTGTTACCACATAACATGCCACTTCACCCTTGTCCTAGAAACAGCTGCTGATAGCTTAGCTATTATGCAGACAGTACAGGCTGAATAATACAAATAAATGTTCTAATTCATAAAAGGAGAGTCCTCAGGTAAAAACACTGTAGCTCCAATGCATTCCTTTTTTCTCTCTTTAGACTGCAATCTGTATTTCTTCATGTTCAATTTCTTTCATAAACTGTTGGATAGTGTTACTGTTCATCTTCATAGTTCAGTATTTTCTCTAGGTTTCATATATTTGCTCTAACTATGCATATTAAGAGGTCTCTTTTTTTTTTCCTGTAACAAGAATTTATTATATTTTTACTTCATATTTAAAAACCCCTTCTCATGGTTTTATTGGCACTATCCAAGTTTTGATCTCTCCCCTTTGGAACAGCAGTTGTGAATAAAAGAATAAAACTTAAGTTATTAACTTGTATAGATTAATTAATATGCAATATGTATGAAGTAAACTCTGAAGAGCAAAAATGGTGAATGATCATGCAATCCTTTGATCATTTCTTTCTATTTCTCTTGATCCTTATACATACTGAAGTCATGTTAGTTTTTTGTATTTAAGGAACAGGAATAAGCCCATTGATGGACTCTTCAACTTCCCTTTTTTCATTGTGCTTTTCTCAGCCGCCCTTTACTTCCTGAATAGATGGAAACTGCTCCCATCTTATCTTGATCTCATAAACTTTGAAAAACAATCAGTATTCTTTAAATGAGCCAGCAGAGCAGCTTCAGCAGTATGATTAATACGAATGAGGCAGAAGAGGTTTTTGTCTTATTGGAAATTAAAACAATTTAGAAGATCAACCTAAGAATTACACATTCAGATATCTTCAGGAAAGTTACAAAATAGTTATTTTGGAAATAATTGAATTGTATTCGTCACACAGTAGTAGTACTAGTTAAAACTGCCCTTCACTGAAGGCTGCAGCAAAAGATACCTTAGTTTGTTTGGTTTAGGTGTCTGTGATATCTGTGCTATCTGAGCACCGACACTCATCAAGTGAAACTAACGAGGCCTCAAAATTAAGAGCTAGTACTATGCAGAGTGTCAGGACAGTGCAGAGAGTGAATGATGGGAATAAATTGCTCAGAATTGCTCAAACCAGTGAACAAATATGATGGTGCATTCTGAACAAACTGCCAGTGCTGCCCTATTGTGAACTCCACAGAAAGGAAATTACAATGATTGAGTCTTATGGTCACAAGCATGAAGTTTTGCTATAGTAAGGTGATCGTGAGAAAAATACTAGAATAGCCTGTGCCATTTCTGTTACTGGAAGAAAATACATGATAGTCAAAAACTCTGTTATTAGTGGGGAAAAACACCAAAATTCAGAGCTGCAAACTATACCTTCAAAATGAGGAAGCAGAAAGGAAAAATAAGTAATTTACAGAAAGAAAAAAAATTCTGATCTTCCCAAGTAGTGGTGATTGATCTACTTAGTGTGTTCTAGATGAGTGTAGCAATTGGAGATTAAAGAAAAGATGTAAATTGATGTTTCACTTATCAAGAAGTAATTTATTGGCAGCTGCTTCTCATAATCAAGCTTTATTACTCCTTTTTACTTGTTTTTTTAGATAAATTAAGAAAAAAATAGCTATAAGCCTATTAAAAATTTTATTCTTTGATTCACGTAGTATTGGTAGTTCAGATAAAAAGCATGCAGCTTACAGTCTTTTTGAATGATGATACCTTTGTGATACCAGATGCAAGAAAAGGGTAAGGACGGGTGTTATTTTTATTTTAAGTCTTTAGCTGAAATACCCTAAAGCTTGATTAAATCTTTTTTTCTGCTATGTATGCCTCACTTCTCATTAAAATTAAGCAGGACATTTTTTTGTGTCTAATTGTGACATTTTTAATGTGTCTTAATCAAGAACTGCATGAAACTTGGGACATTTAAAGGAGAAATATAGGTGGCAGCAAGCTAAACTAGGAATTTATTTAATATGTACTCTTTTAGATGCACACACACATGTAAGCAAAGGTCGTAAATCTACAGCCCTCTTGAGCAATAAGGGAGGGGAAAGAAAATCAATTCTAATCAGGAGACCAGTGCCAGACCTCATAATAACAACTTCTGCATACACCTGAGGCACTTAGTAACATTTCATATAAATTTTACGCAAAACCATTTAGTCTGTAATAGAACAAGATGGGAGTAGTACAACTTTTGATAGTTTCACTTCCCTTATTTAATAGTTGCTGGTTTTGTTGTCTCTGCAATCATGAAAATCCAGATTTAATAGAATAACCATGCAATACATGGCACAAGAGCTTAGAAGTAATTTTGTTTGCAAATATGTTGCCGTTAAAGGATGTGCTGTGTGAGCAGTCTTCCAAGCCATCACTATGTGATCTACTTTTTTATTTTCTCAAGTGTAACTTTATAAAATTGGGTTACTTCATTGTTCTTGAACTAATTTGCCTTGTATCTTTGTAATTTAAAATGCCCACAAATTTATGGAAGGAAAATTAATTCACTATCTGTGCAGTTAATGGAATTGTCCAGGATAGCTAGTGATTTTATTTGCTTGGCATTTGTTTTTTTCCTATGTCAAAAGTGGACTGTATTTAATTTTAAAAAGTTCATCTTCATCTGCATTGGAAAAAATTTATTTAATGTGTCTCTAAACTGTTTACTGTGTAACCTGGAAGTCTGTAACACAGATTCAATAAGTGAACAGACAAAACCTGTGAATATTAAATATTTCAAAGGTGTTGGTCTAGAATGTGTGGTAGATTTTAGAAGCATGTGGATATTCTTTCTAAATGCAACTATATGGATACATTTAGGTGTACCTACTTATTTTTAAATGGTTGATTAATCTTAAGCTTGTAAGTACTTGAATTATAATAAGACTAGCATTGCCATATCTTAATGTGTTTTCTGTGACAAACTTTTTCCCTTCCTCCTCCTTTTTCCCGTATTCACAAGTTCCTCTCTCTAAATTGGTGAAATTGTACTTCCTAAAACTGCAAACAAATACAGTTTCCTTCCATATATAGTACAGGATCTTATTCTTCTTAGTTTCCCATTAGTAAATTGCCCTGTCTTTCAATCACATTAGACAACATAAACAATCAGGTTGCAAACAAAGGCATGTAATTTTTAAATTGTGGAGATTTGGGAACAAGATTTGGCTTTTTCAGCTACAGATTATAATATTTAAAGTGTAATTTTTTATATTTAATAATTGCACTTTTTGAAAAGTAGCTATTTTAATACCTCTAAAATAGTCATGTGACACCAATACAACAAGCTCTACTAAAAAAGTGAAATTTCTTATGGTTGTCTTACCACATAGGAAGATTTGCTTTATTTAAGACAAAAGCTAATTACATTGTTAAATGCTTAGACCATGTTCTGAATGTAATCGGTATCAATTCAAATTTCTGTGTCACAGTCGTTCTCAGCTTTGCAGCTGAAGTAAATTTTCCACATGCCTGTCCTCTGTGAGAGTTGTTGATGATAATCTATAAATGCAAACCTTGGTGCATTTGTGTTCTTTGTGAAGTATTTGTTTCCATTCTCTAGCTCATAATGAATAAGCTTCATGAACTTGCACTGCCACTTTCTCAATTTCTTATTTATTCATTTTTAAGTACTACAGCAGTTAATTAAATTTGCCAAAAAATCATGTGTAGTTAAAAGCTGAGTTTGATTTCCTTTAAATGAATAGTAAATAATTACTGCTAAAGCAGGAAAGATCAGATATTGAGAAGCTGGATAATTGTGAAGCCGAGAAATGTGTTTTTCCTACAATATTTTTCTTTTCATGTCCTCCTTTATAATTGCATTCCCATCTCCCTATTTATTTCTGTGTTTGCAGAGATTTATTGTCCATGTTTGGCAGTATGCCAGTACTGTGAACCATATTGTGCTTTGCTTTACCCACTCTGTATCCCTTAAGTCAACTTTCACTGGCTGTGTATCAGGTACTAGTAAATGTGAAGATTTAAAATAATAATAATAACTTGATCTAGAATTAATTCACTATAATAGACAGGTCTGAAAATACAGTGATGGTCAAAAAAAATACTTAACTCCATTGTGGTCTATGGAAAAGTAGAAATTCTCTGCTGACAAAGATAATAAAGAAATCTATTTTAGGGAAAGATTAGAGTCATCGTTACAACAACCCTCCTGGTATCATATTCAGCAGCAATCAATTTTGGAAGGCAGTGAGTGCAGCAGTTAGGAACATGGAAGAGATGGGAGGAAAATCAGAGGTGTTTGTGGCAAACCAGGGACATTGAAACACGAAGATCTGAGAAGCCAGTAGCCAGGGGCAAGGGTAAAGAGACTGTATACGGCATGCTTTCTGACCTTATATGTAAGCTCATATAAGCTTGGTTGAAGGTCCTTTATTCCAGTTTACAACAGGGTTACCATGCCTTTCCTCCTGTCATCTTAATTGCAATAAAAGAGATGTACCTTTTGTGATACTTGAGCTTTAGCCCAAAGCCTTGTTTCTGAACAGAGACGACTGTTCCCGTTGGGCTAAAATGGCATGAACTCTTGTGGTTTGGGTTTCCTCTTTAAGTGGTTCAGTTTCTTTTTTCCTTCCCTGTTGCTTCCAGAAGACACACTCCAAAGGAATTGGAGTTTCAGAGTTTAGCGTTTGGAAGAGAAGTGCATTAGTTTTTTCCTTAACTTTGAGTTAATATTCAGTTTAGGTGAAGCATGATAAAGCTAGCACCCAGAAATAAGAGCAACATGCTTACAGACCTCGTACACAGTGGGAGGCTGGAGGACCTGAGGTTTTGCAGGCTGAGATCCCAGCCTCCTACACATGGGGAAGGTAAAAATGAGGGGTAGATGAACAGTTAGATTCTGTACTATGAATTTGTTAATCCACGCTGTGCCGAGCTGATGCAATGGCTGGTGGTGGGAAAGGGTATCCCCTCCTTAATGTTAAGTATAGTGTGTGGACTGCTGCCTTAAGCCCGTTCTAGCTGCCTGCATGGCCTGAAAGAGTTGCTTTTAAGGAAAAGCAATATGAGTTCTCAGTTTTGGTGTTCATACTGGTTATCAGTAAATTTGGATCTCTGTTTAAGTGAAGCTATATTTTCATAAAAGTATTCTTTTAAACAATTAAGTGTATTCTTTGGAAAGTAAGAATAGAAGTCAAATTCATTTACAGAAAATCATGACATATTGGCATTGATGAAAAAGTTTGACTTTAATAGAAATAGTTTCTTTAATATGACTCAAAATAATATTCAGTGGGGTTTTTTCCTGTAACTTTTTTTAATACAGGGCTTTTTGTACTGTAATTAGAAGTGAATTTAATTTTTATGCTCGTCCGCTTTAGGTACAAAGATCCAGAAATAAGCAGTTACGTGAGCTGTTTCCAGATGGATTTAGTATTCATCACGCAGGAATGCTACGGCAAGACAGAAGTTTGGTTGAGAATTTGTTTTCTAATGGACATATCAAAGTCCTGGTTTGTACAGCTACGCTCGCCTGGGGTGTCAATCTTCCTGCTCATGCTGTTGTTATTAAGGTAAGAGCTTTCATTACTCTGCACGTGGGTATCTGTCTTAAAAGAAACCTGTAAAGAAGCATAGATAGCAAGATCTTTATTGTGGGTTTGGGGCCTGGAGGGGAAATGTCTGATTGACTTGAAATGTTATTTATATCTCATTAAACTGATTCTCTCCAGTGGGAGTCGAGTTTGTATAGTAAAGATTTAAATATATCAAAGATTATGAAAGGATTAGTTAAAGTACACTTCTGAAATCATGCTATATTTGCCTAATTTCAGTATTCAGCTCATCGGGATTATATTAATGTGTATTTATGTTAATTTTTATTAACTTTTCCTCAACCAGGGAACACAAATATATGCTGCAAAAAGAGGCTCCTTTGTTGACCTTGGAATTTTAGATGTCATGCAGATATTTGGTCGAGCTGGACGGCCTCAGTTTGACAAATTCGGAGAAGGCATCATTATTACAACTCATGATAAACTCAGTCATTACCTGACTCTTCTTACTCAGCAGAATCCAATTGAAAGCCAGTTTCTTGAAAGCCTTGCAGACAACCTAAATGCAGAGGTAACCTTTGGTTCATTTAGAGAAACTAGCAAACTTTAAAGGATTAATATTATTTGAAACAAAAATGCAATATTATCACACTCAAAATATCTAAAATTTTATTATTAATGATAGTCTAGGTATTAGAAGTAGTACGGTCAAAATACCATTAAGATAAACTGTAGAAAAACAGCATTTACCTTTTAATCAGAAGAGCTTTATTAGAATTTAGTAAGTGTTCTGCATAACTGCAAATTAAAATCCACCAAAAAAAATTAAAGCGTGTCTTTCTGTATATAAACAAATTTAGTTCACATGGTTGACTGCAATATAGGAAGAATAATGCACTTGGCTTGAACTCTTCTCTTTGTTCTCTTTTACAGTGGTAATCAGAACTGATTTATTATAAACAGCAAGTTCCCAGTTTGCTTCAGTTTAAATCTTAAAATGCATTTTCTCTGAAAATGCTGTGGTTGTATTGAAAGTACTGGCTGCTGTCACATTAAAATATAGCGATTCAAAAGCTGTCTATTGTAATAATCAGTTAAAAATATGTATATACACACACAGACACTTTTTACAAGGAAACCTCAGAAATTTAAACATGCTGAAATGAAGAAGACAATACTGTTTTTCAAAGGCACCAGACGTTTTTTCAATAAAATTAAAGGAGTTCACCTAAACTCAAATGTCCAGTGACATCTTAAAACTGATTATCCCTTTGAAAGATGTGAAGTTTATTTGGTATATTAGGAATAGTCTTGGGTTTTTTTAAGATGCTTGTTCTGTTTTATCTATATAATTCTTACATACTTCTGTGTATATTTTACCTTTTCATCACTTTAAAGTCTTTGCATTGTTCAATCATAAATAATAATTTTGAAAGGAAATTCTGGAAAGGAGCAAAAATTGATACAGTGACCCTTTAAAATGTTAAGATTCATTCCTTGATTCTTTACAAATGACCAAGTTTGATCATTCATGATTTTGGTTGGTTGTTTTTTTTTCTTTTAAGTGGGTCTCATAAGTTATTTCTTCAGTTCCTGTTAACAGGAAAAATCTCTGCCCAAGTACAGTCACACATCAGAAGCAGAATAAGGTTTAACTGTACTCCAAGTATTTACACACACAAATGTGGGGGAATGAAAATACTGACACCTGTCTGCGCTTACAGCTACTCCTCTCTACCTCAAGGCACAGGAGTGGTCTCAGTACAAGGTGGGAGAGAAAAATTGAACTCCCCCAGAACATGAGATGCAAACATGATGAAAAGGAGCCATTTGCAATTTTCCCATCATTCTTTCTACCACAAAGGAGAGAGGAAATACAAACAGATAGTATACTTGCAGTGGGCAGGTGTAGAGCTCTCAACCATTTCCTTTTGACAACACTTTTATATGCCTGGAGATAGACACCTGTGAATGTTCTGTAAGTGGAACTGGATGGATATACAGTTCTTTAAAATTGGATAATAGCAACTTACACATTAGCAGTAATAATTTAAATCTTAATGTTGGTTGTGAAGGCTGGGATTGCCTGTAGTTATAGTTCAGCACCCCAAGAAGTCAGGAGAGAGAGATCTGGTCTTGGGATACTGTGTACCTTTTCACTAGGAAAGAATCCATCCAGATTTCATGGAAAAGCTTTGTTCTTTTTCTTGAGATACATGAAGTAGACAAGGAAGAAAGAGTTGGGATATTCTTTCCTTCGCAGCAAAGGATTTATTTTTCTACTTTTTTAACATTAGAAATTTAGTCCTCCCATCTCACAGAAGGCCTTCAAGTCAGTGAAGAATTACAAAGACAATGGAATAATAAGCACCTATTGTGAACTGGGTCTGAGAAGATCTCTATGATTGACATACCATGAAAAACAAATGGGATGGCTATATGCTACTGGTTTTTCAGGCTTGGTCTGTATTGCTCCAAATTGTCTAGAAGGTGTGTGGATGTGCTGGTGTGCCTACCTGAATTATACCAGGAATCTCAAGTATTCCTTCCACAGAGCTTCAGCAGAAAAGCGAGCTTTTGTGGGGAAAATGCTTTACTGACATACCCTAAAAAAATCTTGTTGGTTAGCTTAGCAAAAGAAAGTTTCAAGGGAGGTACAACGGCTCTCTATAACTAGCTGGAACTAGAAGTAAATAAGAAAAAAGAAAAAAAGATAGTTTTGACCAATGCCAGTACAAGAATTAATCACCCTGCTCATAAGTAAGGTTACCTGACACATAAGATCTGGAACAGTCTGTCTTTTTGCAGTAGTGGAGATAAAAGAAGTCTATTTTTTTTTCTATGGTGAATATTTTGTAATAAGTGATGGTATTTGTATGGAAGATGTGATTGCATATGAGGAAAAGAAGATATGACTTGATGAACCAGGAGTTCCAGTCCTATTTCTTTCCTCTTCAGCTGAGAATGCTTAGTTAAGAAAGTATAAGATGTAAGCTATTAATTTTCAATGTGTATTATTCAGCAGAGAGAGAGAGTTTTTAATGGGCAGCGTGTTGTTCCTCTGATCTGAGCTGTAGTTCTAAAATGCACAAATTTTCCAGCAAGGCCAGAAAGCAGAGGTGATTGTTGTATGCAAGCTTACAGGAAGGGGTTTTGGGGGGGTTGTTTTTTGGGAGGGGGGGTGTTGAGGGGACAAGTGAATTTACGTTCATTGAACTTTTTATGCAGAGGAAAAAAAAAATTTAAACCTAAAAGTAATTCTATTTTCAAAGAAAAGACACATTTGGTTATAGTTACACTTTAGGATTCTTTTCCCCTTCCTCCTTTTCCACAGTACAGATTGCAAATTCTTAGTTTTAAGTCCTAGGTATTTATCTCACAGGAAGTATTTAGAATGGCTTAACAAAATATTTATAATGTAGCAAGTGTCTGCTTGTATGTTTCTGTACTAGATAGTAAATTAAGGTACCAAACTGCTGCTAGCATTGACTTTGGTGCATTTAGCACCAAAAAAACCCACTGAAGGTGGAAGAGACCTGGTTGATTGTTAGAATACAAAACAATTTTAATTTCTCTCAGGCTTGTGATTTTAACAGCAGTTTTTAAAGGTAGTAGTATCTTCTCTTTTTTTCTTTCTTTTCTGTGCATTTGATACCAAGCACTCTACTAACCTAAAAGCTGTTAAAAAAAAAAAATCACTGAAGACTTGGAAAGGTAAATACCATTTTCTAGCACCAGCTGAGTATGTCCAAATGGATACTTAATGAAGAGAGAAAAATAAAGTATCAAAAAGCAAGACATTCAAGGGTGAAAGGGCTCTGTGAGCTTAGAATACTAATGTCTACAGTAATTATGAAACACTAAAAATTGTCCAAAAGAAAAACAATGACGTGCAGCAATTTTAGATAAGAATGACAAAAATAAAAGCAATCTTACTCATGAAGCTTTATTTAGATTTTTACCTAAAAGAGAAGGATTTGTTTGTCCAGGGAAGTACGTATTTCTGCTAGGTAGTTTCTTTTCAAATGTGTATATGTTACTGAAATTCCTTCCAGAAGTAGAGGAAATCTCTATAGAAATTTAGTGACTTTTAACAGTAATTGTTTATCCAAGTAGTTATCTGAAAAATATTTCTACTAGACACTGCAAAAATAATTTGGTTGCATTGAATGTGTAAAATTAAGAAGTTAATCCTCATGCCCAGTTAGAATAGTAGAAATAAAGAAGAAAAAAATAATGGAATAGAACAATAATTCCGTTTCATAGGAGGTAGTTATCTAAACTTATCCAATCAAAGATATATAGGAAGTATGTGATGTACAGTATAATAAAAACTACTTCTAAGTGCAGCACTTCTACCACAGGATTTGGGGTTTGGGGAATGCAGCACTTCTACCACAGGATAGGAAAAGTGCAGAAAACTGACAAACTAGTTTAGGCAGAACTATTTATTTTCAGATTTTATGTAATGGTAGTGTTATCTGAAAAGAACAGTGTACTCATGGCTTTAAATTACTGAAGATTCTGTAGCTGCAGTACGGTTACAGCAGCTGAAAATGCACTCAATTTCATTAATCGGTGTGATAAATGGTTGTTAGTAGAAATAGCAATGGAAAATGCTGCAAAACAAGAGAGTAACAAGGGCATGAAACCATTTTTTTGTCATCTGATATGTCTGATGTTACTTATCCTTCTGTCATGACATGCAGGAAAAATTAGCGCCTGCCAGATTACAGGAAATCAATATTATGAGCAGCTACAAGGAGCTATTGTGTTAGGGTTTTTTGGAAGTAACTTCATCATTTCCTTATAATTGGAGTGAGTCTAAACTTCTATATATGCTGATTTGATCTAAGTTAGTGGAATCCTCTGAGAAGAGTACAGGTGTTTTAGAAATTGTTGTGTTTATCTTGAGGTGACTATTCCATAAGCTGCAGCATTCTGAAAAAAATAAATACATTTTAAAACATATGCCATCATATTGATCAGTAGATACTCTTAGGAAGCACATTCAGTTTTGGTCATCTTTCATATACACTGTCCCTTTGGCAGTAACAGTAGCATTATATGGAGACAAAATGTGTTTATTGACTGATTTGTTACAGAAATCTAGACAGTATGCTGGTGACCACTGTCACCTTTGCCATAACAGAGCCTGTTGTTAGCACCAGAAAATCTGTGCTGATATATAATAACATGACATATTTTAGGAGCAGAGTCTGCTTTTATTACAAGTCATTCAGGAAATCCAAGTGCTTATGCTGTAGTTGTAAAGAGAAACCAATTAAAGGCCAGAAGCACTGCTGACTTGTTTAAATTCATAATTTATTATAGACAGATCAGTAGCTCAAAGAACTAGTAAAATGAAGGCAGCAGTTGGAAATATGGGAAGACTCCATGTTTCCACAAGAATATGAAGTTGCTTTTACCTGGACCAGTTCTCTTGGCAAAAATAGCTAGGTGGTAAGAATAAGGCAATGATTCAGATGTTTGAGGCAATACAATATGTAATCCTAGCCACACAATCACTGAGTGGAATCCAGAGCCTTGAATTTTGTACCTAGGCTTATGTGGTGCAGGAGAGAAAATCTGGGCAATGATGCAAAAAACCAAGGGTATTTCTAATTCCCATTTAAAAATTAATTTTCTAGAAGCAGAAAATTTTCAGAGAGGATGGGTAAAGGAATAGATCAGCTTCTGTGAAAGGAACACATTAGTTTGTTCTTGCCTGAAGTGTGCAGGTAAAGACAACTGGGAGATTATATGACAAAGTTTTATGAAGTAATGAGTGATATGGCAAAAGATGGCATCTCTCCTGGGACAAGAACCAGGAAATACTGGCTGAGGTGAGTCAGTGGCAGGTTCAGAAAACACAAAAGGGTGCCAGCTGGGTGGTTAGACTATGGAACTCTTTGCTGCAGGTAGTTGCTTCTAAAAGGTAGAGTAGTTCAAAAACTGTACAAAAGTGGAATACAAATCCATTGAAAGATATCGAATGCAAAGGCAATACCTTTAACTAATGACCTTGAGATGCAGTAGTTTAAGAATTTGGGAGAAATTTGTATGGTGCTTCTCATTGCCTCCTTCTGGCCCTTCAGCATTTGCTGTTATCTGATCTCGGAGACAGCATGCTGGCCTTGATGTCCCAGTACATTTGTTCTTAGGAAAGATACAGAGTGGGAAAAGCTGAAATAGACCCCATTTCATTGAGTTAACTTTAAACATGTATTAAATTAAGACTTTGAACATGTATTTCAGCACCGCAATCCACTGAGCATTCTCTCCTGCAGACTTGTTTTGAGTTTTGGTTTCGTTTGGGAGGTTTTTTTCTTCTAAAAATGAGTGGAAGAAGAGTAAAGGATTAATGGTGGTCAACATAGGCACGGAGATGCCCTTTTCCTTTTCTCCTGAAGTTGTGCCACAGGGCATAATGGAATGTAAAAAGGAATAAAATAAACAGCTGGTTAGGGTGCTTAGTCGAGAGGAGCGAGTCCTGGGTCAGTTAACCAGCTGGCAGACAGAAAATAGCTATGACTGTATTTTCTGGAAATACAGGAAGAAAGATAAGATGCAGGGGATGTGGTTTAATTAGACCATAAACTTTAACTTATCTGGGAACTATCATCAATAGCTCATACAATGCAGGTCACCATTCCTTCCCTAATTGTTTCCACCTGATAGAGCCCGCCCTGACATCCACAGCTGGACCCCAGCTTGTTGCTGGGACAGCTCCTTTCCCCAGAGAGCTTAGAAACCAAGAGTATTTGCAGTGCCAGGCATAAGGTATACCCTCCCCAGGGGGTGTGCCTTTCCTTGCGTTTTCTTATGATTCTGTTGTGAAGCCGGGGAATGTAAAAGGTGGTGACTTGTTTAGTTTGGACAAACCTCTTAATCTGTTTTTTGCCTTGAAAGAGTGGGCAACTCCTGTGGTTCTCAGAAGAGACACACAATTCCTTCAAAGCCCTTCTGAAAAAATCACTCGGGAGCTGGGTGACTGAACAGCTAGCTAATCTGGGCATGGGGCAAAGCACAGGCTGAGGGGAACTGAAGTTTTCTCCCTGGGTGTCCCGGGCCCTGGGGCCTGACCTGACCTGACCTGCATGAGACCAGCAACCTCATCCGTTCTCCCCTCACCTTCTTCTGCTTGTGTCCAGATGGTAGACAAGTTATTTGGAGTTAACAGATAATGACAACTCTGATGTAGTTCAGTTGTACTTATAAATAGTCCTTCAGTCACACGTGACTGGAGGAGATTCTGTCCCACTTGGGACAATTCTAGTAGCATTAAGGAATTGTTTCAAAAGCCATACAGGAATAAGACCATAATCACTTGAGATGCTGAAATGTTACTGCAAAATACTGTGGTTTCCAAAGCAAACAGAAAATTGCTTATTGGGTTTTTAGAAAGATTCCTTGCTCTCTTCCTTAAGAACAAATATTTGATTCATATATAGAAATTTTTCATCCATGTAATCTGACTCAATTATACAAATACAATAGCAATTAAACATTCTTATGTAAAATTTACTGTTATATTACATACATACCATAGATATTATCGTAATATTTTTATGCCCTTTTCTAATCTGTTTAGAAATATCACAGAGAAAAACTTCATTTTTCAGAAAGTACCTCCAAAAAGCCATGCTACTTATATCTGTTTACACTTTTCTGAAACTCAAAAACACCTCCTCTGAAATACAGTTCAACTTGATAAAGTCTGTGGGATAGCATTTGTAAAAAAAATTATTTAATGAAAATGCAGACTACTAAGCATGTCACTCACTGACACCAGCTGTTGAACAATTAGTTGAAAATTTGTGATGCTGATGACTTTTTTCATTTAAAGTGATAAAGTGAGTTGGATTAATATAGTATTCAAGTTTTCATTTTGTGAGTGCAACATAATAATTTGTATTTGAACAGTTTAAAAACAAAGTGTTTTGTGACAACTGGTGCAATCAGACAATATAATGTCAACATAGTAAATATTTCTACTCATTGATTATTCCATGGTTGGAACCATTAATACATGGTTGAGGAAATGCTGGAAAAATTTAGAACTTTTTTCCTTTTTCTTTTATTTTAATAAAGTATCGCCTTGTCTATTTATTGATTTTATGAATACTACATATGCTAGGTCTTAACAGAGGTCCTCTCCTAACTTTGTAAATAATTTATTTCATAATTACTCTTAAGTGTTTGTATTAATAAGGTAACTTCTGTCATTTATACTGTTTTAGCAAAGGTATAAATTTTCAAACTATCCATAAGAACTTTATGTGAACACTAGATGGCAGCAAATATTTAGAAGTTGCCTTTTTTTTTTTTTTTTTGTCTCTGCATATTATTCAGTGACTATTCATTAAAGTTGGGGAGGAAGGAAAGTGCAGTATTAGTTTTCAGTACCATATCTGAAACCCAACTGTATTTCATAATCACTTTTTCCGCCTCAGTTTTACTTTTAAATTATGAAAATAATTAATTTGTAAGTAATACAATCAGTATTTGAACAAATGAGGCAAAAAAATGTGGGTGGTTTTTTTTTCTTTTAATTGTCAGACTTCACTGTCCTCAGTAATGAGAATTTTACGTTTTCATGATTGTGAAAGTGGTTGTTTGCGGGAAAATGTTACTATTGGACTATGTTGTTATGCTATTTCAAGTTGTGTACTGAAAGATATTTGAATCGTGGAAAGAAACCAAATGCTGAAATTAACCTGGGTAGCAAATTGAGCAATACTGACCTGTGGGCTCTATTAGATGTTCTCCCTCTAGTAGTCTATGAAGAACTGAATGCTTTTGTAGCTACTTCAGTGCATTACGTAGCTATATACTTTGAAAAACAACACAATGGGGCTTCCCCTGACTTCCATATGCTATTGAAGAACAAAATATCACTTGAAAAATGTGTGAGACAAAGCTTGGGGTTACTCCATGCTATTAGTCATTGATATGAACAAGGTTTTGCTGGGTTTAAGTTATTTTAACTCAAAACAGATTTGTCTTGCATTATTAGTTTTGAATAGATATTTATGTTATTTCAAAAAGAATATTATATTATCATTAAGGTCTAGATGCTTGGGTCTGAACGTGCATATGAAATCACAGTTGTAGAAGGATTTATTAATTTTTGCCAAGTCATGTGGAACATTTATATGAAATCCAAACACCAATAAAAGAAAAATAGCTTTAAAAATGTAGTAATGGATCACAAAAATTCGGTAAGAGGGTCTTTTTCTTGTTTTAAACAATGAGTAACAACCAAATAACGTTTGTTCATGTGACATGCAGGAAATACCAAATCCTCCTGGTAAAATCAGGTTAACTGGAATTAAGCGGTAAAATGCTTCTCATGAATGTAACCAATACAAAAGAGAGCTGAAGTTATCAAGTGAAAATGTGTCTGTGTGTTAAATAATTTGGTGATAAAACTATTGAATTAGCAAAAAAAGTCACTAAGTAAAAAAAAACTGTTTAGGTATACCTGATTTAGCTTTGAAAAATAAATTAATAAATGTATATATATGTGCATATTACCTGCTCAATTTTGTTATGTTTTGCTGTAACAAAAATGTAACAGGTACCTGTATGTTTGACTTGCTATATATAAAAGGAGAAAACTTTGTAAAAACTGTATATAAGCAGATTGCCAAATATGAGGGCATGATGAGGAAAATCCTAAGGATTGTTGGTATCATTTGGTTTAGGACTTGAACCAGAAAGTGCTTTTATATTGATATGAAAAATTAATCTTTTAAATGTGGAATAATTCTTTTTTAAAGGTACTCTTCTTTAAATTACCCTGAGCATATTCGCTAAAAAATTATTTTTTGTCTTTTTTTTTTTTTATAACAAGCTTGGTCAGTATAATCTTTTAACTGTAAAAATCATAAGTGGTATAGGAAGGATCATGTGGGTCACTGTATCTATAATACTGTGTCACAGAACATACCATGTTATTAGATGTTCATAAGATGAAGATGTATAAATGGTACAAGTTATTGTCCTATGATTATTTTAAAATAATTTAAGTTGGAAACATACTGCCACTTTCTTTAATCTAGTGCTAATGCTCTGAATTCCATATGTTTTCAGCCAAATACTTATGTTCAGCTGTAACATATACATTTAATTTTGCCTCTTTTCCTATTTCCAGATTGCTCTTGGAACAGTAACTAATGTGGAAGAAGCAGTAAAGTGGATAAGTTACACTTATCTTTATGTACGGATGAGAGCAAATCCATTAGTATATGGCATCAGTCACAAAGCTTATCAGGTATAAAATGCATTTTAAAAAAATCTGTAACCTATTCTGGGTTTCTAATCCTTCCCTGATGTGAGGATAAATATTTGCTATTTCTACTTAACCTGACATCAGCAATTCTTTTAAAGTGCTTAGAAAAAGGAAGATATTTTCTGTAGTGGAGTATTTTTAACACTAAATTAAGAGGCCCCTTCTGTTGACATAAAAATACATTTTAACTGGCCAAGTTATGGTCCAAAGCACAACATTCATTCTTATCAGGCAGTTACTGTAACTTAGCCTATTGTCAGTGTTTCAGTTTTGTAGGCTAGATATAAATGATAAAATAAAGCATTCTTGAGTTGCTTGCTTTCCCCCCTGCCCCATCAGGTTTTGTTTTAGAATGTTTCATCTCATGACATCTTATAAATTATAAAATAACTTTTTTAATTGGTTTTTTTTCTTTCTTGTGATTTAGTAATTATAAGGTTTTTTTATTCATTTATTTTGAAATTTTTTTTATTTAGAAATATTGCATGCAGTGATATAAATCAGAGCACAGTTACATAAGTGGGTTTTTTTCATTATGTGTAATTTTTAGGAAGTTCATTAGTTTACAGATTATCTAAATATTGTTACATTTTTCTGTATAGCTGTTCATAAGCATTTAAAGTTAACGTACTTGGTCACAGGTAATTGAGCCTAATGCAAGTGAAACTTTCACAAGTGTATGGTAACTGCAGTTTATTTCACATGTCCTGAATCTCTTTTGTGACTTCGTAATTTGTCATGATATTGTGAGCAGCAGTTGTTTTGGTCATTGTAACATGTAGAGATATATGTCAGGAGATATTTTTGGAGCAGCTTTTGTGCCTGATAGTGGAAGCTGCAATGGAAGTAGGTAGGCTATTGTTTCAGCAAGCTTCTGCAGACACCTTTAGACCTCTGGTCATCTCAAATCTGTTTTCTATAAAAAGCCTTACAGTACATTACCATATGTTGATATAAGACTATATAACACAAATCACAAAGTAATAGATGAATGAAAAGCAAAAATTGCTTTGCGAGTGAGAAGAATATTGTTGTCCCATTCCTATAAAATCCTTTTTTTTTCATCAGGTATTTTTGACGAGAGTTATTAACAAATTTTAGATTTAAAAAAATGCAACTGTGGTGGTAATAACTGGTGAAAAAAGTAATAAAACACTAACAGAAATATTTTTTATAAATTTAAAAATAATGAACAAGAGTTGCTCCCCCTCCCCTTGCTTTTGTGTTTTTATTCAGCTGCTGAGAAAGTGGAGATTGCCAGCGCTTGTCTTTTCATGCCACTAACCTCCTTTCTACCCCTCTGATTTGATGTGCTAATAATAGACATTCCTGTTTTTGTGTTAAGGCAGTGACAAATTATATCAATTTGAAGTGTTATCTATTCATGTAGGAGTAAAACCAATGCCAATCCCCTTATTTTCTAGATAAACCAGTTTTAAACTTCAAAGGTAATGTGTTATAGACGGTATACGGATGGTATAATGCCAGATGCGGGCATAACCACAGATTTGCTCACTTAGGCCATTCTATGCCTTCTGTTCTGGTTATAGGTATCTAATTTTCATAATTGGTATCTTATTGTTTCTTAGTAATGTTGCAGCATGCCAATTTCTATCTCTGTTTTGGCCGACAGTCAATGTTACCCATTCAGAATCCATATATCTGCATAACCATCGTGGGTCACACTTCCCAGCTGTTTGGTGTGGCTGAGAAGATGCAAACTTGTTTTCCCTCTGCTTTCCACAGGTGGTCACCACATCCAGTAATTACTTTAGGGTGCAAAAGTTCCAGCTTATTCACAGAAAAGGGGGGTGTTGTCCTGCACAGGGAGACCAGGGCAAGCATGCACCTGCCATGCACCAACATATTCTGCACCCCACGTGTTGTCTCCAGGCTACTGCTGTTCCCCACCTAGCCCATTTCTGGGCTACGCCCAGGAGTAGGCTACTCCAGGCCCACTGCTTTGATTTGTGACTTTTCAAGTTGTTTGCCAGAAGTGCCAATAATGCCTTTTACTGATTTGGGAAAAATGTCAAAATTTATGGTGAGCTGCAAGAAGAAACAAAGAGTGGAAGGAAAAAGTGGAGCGAATGTGAATGTCATATTAGTGAAGCCTGTAGTATGAATTACAGGCGTTTTCTCATCCTTTTAGGGTTCCAAAGGAAAGGTGGCTGGTTTTTTTTAAGGTAACCCCTTTGTTTTCTCCTCTTTTTGGTTCCACTTTGGTGTTCCCACAGTTAAGCAAAGCTTTTTATCCCCATAAGCTGTATGTTTATGTTTAGAACATCTGTAAAAGTTGGAGGAACTTGTCCCCAACACTCCTCTCAGTTAGCTAGAGAAAACAATATGAATAATAATGTATTTTATCATGCATTCTTAAATTTCCATATGTATGCTCCAAACCTGCTCAGTTTCTTGCTGTTGACATGCCAAGGCTTGTTTTTAAGACTATGGCTTAAAGCTGTTCTAGGCTTGATCTTTTACTCTGTGGGATTTCTAATTATGCAAGTTCAACAAGAAGGGTGCTAACCATGGATTCTCTAGACTGGAATATTGTTTCACAGCCTTTTCAAGTTGGTGACCTTTCCTTTAAATTTAAAACATTCATATTTGTTAAAAATGTTAGTCTGCTGTTACAGGTTTAGCTTTTTCGTATGTAAGGCAAAAGATTGGCAGGTAGTTTGGACTGCCAAAAGAGTAGGGAAATGTTTTGATATTTTTTTAATTTTTTTCCCCCTCTTTAGTTTTAAGAAATGTTAAACATCTGGCATCCTGATCACTTTTTTTTTGACCACCTCTGCTCTGAAATCTGACCTCAATGCATGACTTACTATTGAGAAAAACACTCTAGACCTTTGCCATCTTAGCTTTTGACTTGAAACTAAGGCAAGCCATAACTAAGGAGAAACAGCTTCAGAGTAACGGGCAAAGACAGGGAATATTAGGAACTAGTCTTGCAGCTGCTTTTTGGAGATGGCTGTGTTCGTCTGCAGCTTCACTGAACATGAGATGAAGCACTTTGGCACAAAGATGAAACTGAATCCTGGCCCAGGGAAAACCAGAGTAAACCAAGGCATAGCAATTCTTAAAGCCTGCTTCTTTTTGCAGTCTTGGTCATGTATCTCTGGTGCAGATTTACCAAGAGTGCTGGTATGACTTACTCCGTAGGAAATCTGAACTACGCAAGCCCTGAAATAAGAATGCTGCCTATGGACTAGGAACAGAGTTCCAGTCTTTTCAAATTTGGTGACTAATCATTGCTTGCGTAATTAGAGCCATATCTCAGGTATATCTCAGATATACCAGAGGGTTAACATGACTATGAATCCCTTTTCACCTATCCCTGTCAGTCTGGGTATCCCAGGTGCATGATGTGCAAACACAATTATACAGCAGTCCCACTCAGATGGGCGTTTTGCCTAGCCTTGTATGTACTAATGACATAACGTACATTATTACTTGGACAAAATGTCCAAGTTCCTGAATTTTGATATGAACAGAAGTGGTGTTGGACACAGCAAGCTCCTTGTGTGCTTTTAATGTGAATGTTTATACAGTACGTCTATAACTGAATAATTAGAATATCCCAGCTGACATACCTAAAGCTTTTAGGGATGTTAGAATTTTTTTGCTAGTAAACATTTCAGCCATCCAATTTGAAGCTTACTCTATTTGGGATACAATTAAAGCCATCCTCATGTCAGATACCCAGGTATATCTTCAGCCATTTTCATAAATAGAAGATACCATGAGATGGCATGTTTTTGTGAAGTGATACAGTAATGATAATTTCATGAAGAATATGTTATCATTAAAACTTCTTTCAAAAACTTCAATGTAAATTTATTTCATAATCATGCTATGATTTCATAATTCTACATTGTATTGATAGTCTCAAAGCATTGCAAAAGAAATATTATTCTGATTATTTTGTCTTATACACACAGTTTTGGGTCAATAATGTCAATGGAGCTGTTATTAGTGAGATCTCAGGAAAATCTTGACTTAATAACTGTACCTTCCTTTTATTTGATTTCTGGCTCTGTGTAACTGGGTTATCTCAATAAAATTATTTATTTAACACTTTTTTTTTCTTTTATACAAATAAATGTGTGTGTTTCATGTCTAGATGGATCCAGGTCTAGAAAAGCACAGAGAACAATTGGTAATTGAAGTCGGCAGAAAACTGGACAAAGCCCGCATGATTCGCTTTGAAGAACGAACTGGCTTTTTTTCTTCAACAGATTTAGGCAGAACTGCCAGCCACTACTATATTAAATACAATACTATAGAGGTAAAATATGATGTTCTATTTCTGGGGGTTTTTTCCTTCTTTTTGAACCTATACCTAAAATAGTTGTAAGATATTACAGAATATATAGCTGATTTGTTCAATATATTTTCAAATCATATTTACCGAAATGGGGAGAGAGGAAAAAGAAAGAAGCTAAGTATAAAGCAGTACTGAAAAATTAGACCTCGTGTGAAGTGAGTTTTGAAATTTCTATAGTCTTTGCCTTCTTTTAGGTCAATTAAAAGAAACATTTTGATATCAACAGTGTGTGCAACCACTGGTACATGATAGCACATTCAAGTATAGAGTCCGACAGCAGAAAAGTTTTTCTGCATGAAAATCCTATCAGGTTGCCAGCCTTAGACAACTTTTGGCACTGTAATCACATTGTGTTGTAAACATGTAAGGAAAATGCATTTGTACAAAACTTTGTAGTATTGGAAGCTTGATTTGATGTACAAGTTCATCTTAAAACCTTTCTTTTGTAGGAAATAAGTCTTTTTCTTGAATAAAAGCTGAAGACTCAGCATTAATGATTTTTAACTGTTTACTGTCAGTATGTATAATTAGTCTCACATATTTATTCACAAATATGTCCTAGACTTTTTTCAAAATGGCCATAGATTGCATGTCTCTCGATTTTTGGGGTGCCTAAGTTTCGAGGGACTGTTTTTCTGGAAGTGCTGAGAAGTCATTCTGGAAATTGTTCCTTTTTAAATTGCATCACTCTGGTCTTCCAATAACTAACTTACATTTTAACCTGATATGCCTTTTAAAATCTTGGTTAATGTTTCTTTCTTTTGTGCTATATTTTTATTTTCAGTGTTAAATCAATTCATTTTTTTTTTAATAGACTTTCAATGAATTGTTTGATGCTCATAAAACAGAAGGCGATATTCTTGCAATAGTATCAAAAGCTGAAGAATTCGAACAGATAAAGGTAAAGTTGTATCCTTTCAAACAAAGAATATGTCTTAGAACTAGACACTTTTGTAGTACTCACTCCATAAACAGTAAGTGTCTATAGACCCAAGTTTTGTTAAATATTAAGCACCATTACAAAATGTTTTCTAAGTAGGCATAATTGCCAAGAGCTGTATATGCTCTCACTCAAATTTATATGTAGTTCAGCTTGAACTATAATGCACATTTAATAACTAGCTATGGATCTTTGAGAATTCCTTTTAAATGCTTTTAAGAACTTTTCAGCTTCTCAATTATTAACAGGTGAAGATAAGCGTCCATTGGAATGGTGCACCCAGGGATGATATAGTTTTTCTGTTTGAAGTTTAAACCATTATTAGATGTCTCCCTGAACAATTGCTTTATCAGAAATGAGGCAAGACTCACTGAAGTTAACTCTGTGATATACTTCATGCAGGGAACAGTATTAGATTAGCAGAATGGTATATTCTGATAAATTATTTTCAAATTTGAAATCTAGAAAGTTGTTGTAACAGACGTTGTTGTGCAGGCTAAAAGATTACTGTACTATCATACTCAGTTCAATTTCAACCTCCTGTTTTTGCCTCCTGTGTGGGTAGGACACAAGACAATACATTGCAAGCCGGCATGAGCTTGTTTGCCCATGCTTCCTTCTCACAGAGGTGCGAGCCAGACTCCACAGGGTTTATTAGCTTGGGCTCATTGCCATTTTACCACAATTATACAACTTTCAGATCAGAATTGGCTCTCATTCACCTGGCTTTGCGAACTGGCAGTGTGAATCCCTCACCATCTACATATTTACATATTTGCACACATTGTCTGAGTATTACCATCTCTTTATCTAATGGAGAAATTCTATTTTGCTGTAATCTCTTCTATTATAGAAGATAATAAGCAGTGAGGTTTCACAGTGATACATGCAACATTTTCCAAGCTAGAAGGGGGTTTTTATGACAGTGATACTGCTTTGCTAGGTCTAAATTTAGCGTAATTGAATATTTAAAAGTAAAGCATATGGAAAATATGATGTGGTGTGTTTCTATATTTGTAATAAAGTTAGTAGTGATGCTTCTTGACTAAAGCATAGTTTTTCTAGTTTGCTTTCGAGTTTGCTGTGGCATCAGTGCACAATCATTTCCAGTTTTTTGTGATGCATTTGCTGTGCAGCTCTGAATGTTAAAACTAGTAACTGATTTTCACAAGAATAACTCAGGATTTACCCCTCTGCGTGATACAAATTATGACTTTTGTTAATCTGAATCATGTCTCCATCATGCCTTTAAAAAAATCTGTATTTTGAGATAGGTAAGTCACCAGTAGCTGAAATGCAGATCTGGATTTGACCTGTGCTGTGCTATGTGAGAGCAGAAAAAATTATCAAAAATGCTGTTGTAAGCAGAGCATAATGTTCCCCTGACACTGGAGTCATTTGTGATGGTTGTGTCCTTCATCTTTTTCTTTCCTGTAAGGCCAGCGGCTGGATAGTTGGAGATTTAAACCCAATTGTCTTAGGGTCTTTTGTATGTCAGGTAGTCAGGTCCAAATGAAAATTACTTCCAGCTGGTTCCCTGCAGGGACCAAACATTTACCCTCTTTAAATAAGTTTTACACTAACAGACTATCAGTAAATCAAAGAATATGTAGATTTATGCTGGTTTTGCCATGTAAGGGTCATCAGTTAGAATGTGAAATGTTATGCATTATTCAAACCATAGATATTAATATTTCTTTACTCATATTAAGACTTAATCTTATTAACAGTGAAAATTTTAATATCATGAATCATAGTACTTCACAGTTTTGAGTTAAAAATGTATTATGCCACATGCAAACTATGTAACTATAATGAGTACATTTAATGTTAATTCAAGATTGCCCTAATCCAGATGGACAGAGGTTTTACTCTGGTCAAATAAAAAATGAAATCTCATCAGATGAAGGATGGTAGGGTCAGAAGATTCAATTTTTGTGGCATATCAAATTTTTGTATGTCAATGGCAACCTTAATAGATGGTGATGAATAATAAAATGTAATTGTGTCACTATTAAGATAGTTTCAATTATGTTCTATTAGCTACATTGTGGAAGATGTGGGTTTGCTGCTTTTTTCTTCTTTTTTTTTTTCCTTAAAGCTAGAGACTCCATTTAAAAATAATGTAACTACGTTATAAGGAAAATTTGATTTCAGTGTAAAAATTTTTATCAAATTGCTCCAGCCTCTTCATAATGTGTAATTGTGTTTTAGGTAAGAGAAGAAGAAATAGAAGAGCTGGATACCTTACTGAATGATTTCTGTGAACTTCCTGCTCCAGGAGGTGTGGAAAACAATTATGGAAAAATTAATATCCTCCTTCAAACATATATTAGCAGAGGGGAGATGGACAGCTTCTCTCTTATTTCAGATTCTGCATATGTTGCACAGGTAAAAATAGTATTTTTTACATATCTGTTTCTGTCTTCTGCTGTTTTCATTCTCCCAAATGTTTACAATTATGTGAGCGGGCCTTGATCTGCAACTTTTTTGTACGTTTTTATGGAAATTGATTTGAAAATCAGAGCCTTGTATGTGTGCGCATGTGTGGTATAATATTTAAGTAGAAAAGATTTGTAAAGCCTACCTTGGGAGACAATTGCATTTTTTGTTAATTATGAATGTCCTTTTTGGTCATATTACCCCTGTGGTCTTGTTATATTTAGTAGTTCTAACTGTGACTGCACAGAAATTTTAACTTACTGGGTTTTCTTCTAAATCTGGAAAACTGTTGCAATCTGTTTTTATGTTTTGTGTACTTCTATATTTCGTTCTGCAAAACATAATTTGTATTTTATTTGTATAACTCGGTTTATACAAGAAAAATGTGCTATTACAATTTTATTGCTAGATGTAATCATGCAGGTTTACATATCAGTCTATGTATTTGTTTCTTAGCTTGATTTGACACCTGAATGGTTGATAGTTATACAGCATGTTTAGTTACTACACAGAATAATAAGAGAACTGCAAGTCTGTGACACAGAACTGCTTGCTTACACAACTAGAGCCCATCTTAGAAAGAAAGGGGTGTTGCTTGAAAGTTTAGAATTCTGGATCCCAAAAACTCAAAGTGACAAAATGCTCGTAGACAATCCCAGATGTGCAAAAGAACGAATGTATAAAATAGATTATAAAGTTTTACCTTTTAGACCATCCTATGTCTCTCTTTTTTCTTTTTTTTTCTAGCAGTCAGCAACATGTTGCATCAAATCATTTTTGTCTTATCCTTACAAAACCGTTTTGCAAAGAATTGATTGTAAAATTGCATTTAGTTGGTGCTAAAGATGAGAGTTAAATATTCAAAAGTATACATGTTCTTCAGCAAGATTTTCATACTAACGTTACCTTCTTCACAAGTGTTTACATTTCATAGCACATATGGGTATAAATGAGAAAATTCTGAAATCATTATGCACATCATAAAAATTGTGGTACTTGCACAGCAAGATCATTTTCAGTATGATTCTTTTAATCTTTGCTTTCAAGACAATTGCTTTTATTTGTCTGTCTCAATTATAGCATTTTTAGTGAGGCAACATGGTAGTCTTCTCAGATCTTCATAAATTGTACATGTGGAACCAGTGCTACAAATTATGAATTTTTTTAATCGGATAGTGACTATTAAGAAAATAATTCATCCTTTCTAAGTAAAAGGAATGTGTTTTTTTAGTAACATATGCTTCCTATCACGACCAAATAATTTTCTATTTTTTTATTCCTGTTGGCATTGCAGAGCCAGTAGAGAATGATTGCATTCTATTCAATGAATCAAGAACAGAATTGCTAATCCAGGCACAGTACTGGTAGGCCCCAAAAAATTAAAAAAAAAAAAAAAAAAAAACCAAAAAAAAACCACAACTTCATAATACAGCTTAATAAGTTTACAAAAGGAATATCATAACTTACATTTTCAGGATTGGACTGACTTCATTCAAGCTTATGTTAATAATTAATTTTAAAAGTCCAGAGCAGAATTATACAGTTTGGTTATACAATAGTCTCAGAAGATAGTAACATGTTAAAAAAAAGTCACTACTGTTAAACTTCTGTGCGAATGTTGTGAAATTCAGTGTGAAATGGGATGCTATTATAGAAGCACAACTGAAGTGAAAAATTAAAACTTAAATTTCCATATAAACTGAGTTTGCAGGTGTATATTATATGGGGAGAGAAGGAGGAAGATATTAAGTACAGTAAGTGAATTTGTTTCAGAAGTGATTAAGACGCAGTAAATTTAGAACTCCCTAATGTTAGCATAACCATGATCAAAATTCTATGGCAGACTTGTCACCACAATTTTAATTAATTGCACATGTTTCTTTTCATAATTTCTATAGGCAGTCATGAGGTAGTTCTGTCACTAGACAGGGATGGAAAAAACAGTTTTCAAGAATGTTTGAAACAAGTATGAGAAGAAAAATCTATTGTTATGGTTTGTCAAAGATGAGTCTATGGGATCCTTTTCATTTTACAAAGAATACTTGAGAGAATTACAACATTTTTGCTTTTTTTTTCACTCTCCAGAATGCAGCTCGTATTGTTCGAGCTCTTTTTGAGATTGCCCTTAGGAAACGTTGGCCTGCAATGACATATCGACTACTGAATCTCAGCAAAGTCATTGACAAGCGGCTGTGGGGCTGGGTTAGCCCTTTGAGACAGTTCTCAGTGTTACCACCATCAGTCCTCTCAAAGTTGGAAGAGAAGAATCTCACTATAGACAAGATGAAGGACATGAGAAAAGATGAAATAGGTGAGAAATCAGCAGTGCTGATCTGCTTAAACTTTTAGTAATCAAGGTGCAAGTTAGAACTAGATCTAAGCTATTCATTAATATACCCACTCTGTTCTGGAAACCATGGAGACACATTAATATGGTATTATGGTCTGTCCAATAAAGAAGGTTTATTCAGTCTCTGCGGCTTGTAATATGGCACAGCTTTGAGGGTAAGGCTAGCCCATGTCCTGCCAACCCCAGAACACATGTGCAATGGAGATGTATGTTTATATGTATTTACATATATGTGTATATATACATATTTATGTTGACCTGTGCCTCCCTTCTTGCTCACATTACATAATACACTACTATAAAAGGCATCTGTTTATTTTTGCCAGTTGGCAAAATAGGGCCTTTTGGTTTTTTATTTATTGAAATACTGTTAACGTGAAAAAGAATAAAAGCAGATTATTATGTCCTGGTATACTATCAGTAAATGGCCTGCTTCTGAAACACTGCATTAATTTTCATTGAACATGGAGAATTCATTGTCACTGGTGTCATTGCAGCAAAACCTTAATGGAATTTTTTAAAGAATTTGACACTTAGATAATGAGAAAATCCACAAGCCTACTGATAGACATAATGACAATTTCTAGTATGTGTGTATAAACTGTTGTGCAAAAACTGTCCACCAGCTGGTTGAATTTGAAAAAAAAAAATTGCTTATAGGGTATTTCTTTTTCCTATCTAAGTGTATTTTTTCTTATTTGGGCTTTCTTTGCACCTGTTATTGCCAAGTTGTTGAGAAACAAAGTGCCATTTTTTAAAAAATCTTATTTTACAGTAAAAATACAATTCATAGTCACTGCTTTTTAATAGTTATGGCCTCTGAATTGGTATTTCTCTCATTTGACAAGAGAACTACATTCCTAACTTAGGAAGCTTTGTTACATGCCTAATTTAGGTTGGAAAAAGTTGAATAAATATGTAAAAGTTTGCAGAATTAGAGGCTATATTTTTATTTAATAAGTTAAGCCAAAGGACTATAAGAAAATTTTACAAGCTTGTTTTAACTGTGCTTTATAATATATAGTAATTTTAAATGCATTAAAAATACAACATTTTATTTGAAGTGCTAGCATTATCATGCTTTTCTATTCAGAAGTGTTATAGCACTTTTTTATTCAGATTTGTTAATTTGTTGTTTATTTGTGCAGTCTTTTTAATACTTAATATTCTTTTCCATTAATTGTATTAATGCTTTTTTCTTCTTTTGTTGTTTTATGCTTCTTTTTTGCCATACCTGCCCTTGGAGAAGCAAGAAATTTTGTATTAAAATACAAAACCAGTTTTCCTTCCTTCAACGTAGTGGATCTAGTATTGACAAGATGGAAATGTATCAATATGTACCTGTAAAATGTCTAGTTTTGTTTTATATTAACTTAGTTTGAAAGTAGATGAGACTCGGGGTTTGACTGTGAAAATAGGTCATTGTTGACTATATGTAATGATACTTCGTGTCCTTCAGCCTTATACACATCAAAGCAAGTTGATCTGTGCATCTCTGTGAAGTACTGTTCCTTGGCATACTTCCTCCTGTCTAGCCTCTCCTTCTGACACCAAGGGTGTGAAGGAAGTGCTTGCCTGGCAGCCACCTTATTTTTCTTTGAATTCAAAGCCATGTTTAAATGAGAAAAGGCAGAGCTTCCAGGTGCTGCCTTGTTCTCCAGCTCCATAGGACTAGTTTCGCTCTTAGCATTTCTTCCTTTTTAAGTGTTATTGTGACCTTGGAGATAGAATAAAAGAAGACAGGAGCTAGCTGGCTAACTCAGTCCATGGCCTAGGGAGAGATTAAAGCATCAGGTGGATGCCAGCTCTCCCAGTGAATGAAGAGTGTGCTGTGTGCACAGATCCTGGATTCCAGCGTACCACAAATAGGTGAACACCAATCTATGCGCTATAGCAATGTAACCGTGGAGTTTCCAGAAAGCCAAGAAATCACTGTATTATCTGAGATAAACAGTCCTCTGTTTTTTCAGAATACAGATGATGATCTTGTGGAATAAGCAAAATTCATTCTTCTTTTGTTAAAACTTACCTATTTTCTTGAATAGTCAGCTTTTATTCAGAAGGTTTTAGTATTTCTTAAATGCCATTGATAGTTTCTCATAATGAATGAATAACTATCTAAAAAAAATGACGGGTGGAGGGGAGAGAGAGTTTTACAATATTTTATAGAAGCTGGGAGACGAGCCTTATTTTCCCCTAGCAGATAAGTGCACAAAACCTCACTGCTGTCCTGTACAAACACAGAAATTCACCTCACACATCATGATACAGAAAGTGATTTTTGGCGTGGAAAAGTGTACTTGCCTACATAAGTTTATTGAGTCGTATCTTTGAATATTTGGCACCCACCTTTATTTAACACGATAAGTTTTACCTCTAATTGCAAAAGCTAGTCACTGTGCAAGTATGCTGTAATACTGCATATATCACCGAGTTGTACCAATATAATTGTTTTGGTTTTTAATAATCCACTTGCTGGAGGTGCACTTACTTTACCAACTGCAAATTAAACTGATTAAATATGTCTTAAAACTTTTGCACTAGGTATTTGCTTCTTGAGCAAGATCACCATTCATTACTTCAGAGTATAAACACCTGTGTGAGGCAAAATCTGCCAGCTTGTTAAATAAGAAAAATGAAAGAGGGAAAGTCAGTATCAATATAAAAAAATCAGCGATTGCAAAATGTTATGCTCCTAAATTTTGTGCAATAGCAAGAAAAAGTTGGTATCACCTCTACACTTTGCACATAATGCAAATAATAGGATTTCTTCTCTTTTTTTTTTCTTTTTTTTTTTTAATGGAAAAGTGTGCACAGGATCCATATAACGATACCAGAAAATATCAGTAGCCATTCATAAGGTAGCTTTTAACAGTGAGTACTTATGACCATTACAATTAAGATCTAAAATATGCTCCACACAATTATATAAGCAGTTTCAGTGAAAATGTAATAAATCAACCTTCTTTCCTTAAATAAGCTAGAAGTTGCAATGTTTTTCAGGAGAAAAAGAAATCACTGCTGCATACTTTGTTTTATATTTAAATGAAGAGCAAGGGAACAGAGATTTCAGCTGTAAAATGCAAGTAGAAAAATATTTTTTAACGAATATAATCACTTTATTGCCTTAGTTACCATGGCTGTGATTAGAAAATAAAAAACATTGCAACATTTATTTTCTCCTTTGTCTCAGCTACATGGTGGTGTATTCTGAGCTACTGTGAGATGTTTACTAGTTACATGCATTTTTAAGCTATTAACTACCTTTATTCAGTTTTATGAAAAGCATTCTGTCTGCTTTGAATCACTACACAGGAATTGTAGAAGTTCGAATGTGTGCCCTTCATTAAGTAAAAAGTCAGTATTCATGCTTTAAAAAAGAACTATATGGCTTGGTAAGAGCCTGGTCAAAAAGTCAGGAAAGGGAACTAACTTGACATGTTTTCAGTGTGAATTCTTAATAGTTATTTTAACCCCTTAGTCATAGCCAACAAGGGGGTTAATACTGATTTTTCTAGGCTCATAATTGCTAATTCAAGTTAAGTATTACAAAATATTCAGACATGCCAGGTCAAGAGAGTCAGACATTTACACACCCAAGAGCAAAACAAGCAAGCAGTAATACTTCTCTCTAAAAGCCTATTTGAAAGTCGGACTTGTATTATTTTTCCTGGAAATGCAAATTTGTTACACCTAATGTTTTCTTGGCAGGTCATATGCTGCATCATGTGAAGATTGGGTTAAAGGTAAAACAGTGTGTCCATCAAATCCCCTCCATCATAATGGAAGCAACGATTCAGCCAATTACCCGCACGGTGCTCCGAGTTCGGCTGAACATCACTCCTGACTTCACATGGAATGATCAGGTAAAAAAAATATGGTGGAGGAAGGACGGGAAGCATTAATTTAGCTTCAGTAAAGGAGATGATCACAGGGGGTCCACAGGTGTTGGATAAGAAAAAAAAATATTTATTTTAGCTAAAAAGCAAATTTGATAATAGGAATGGAGTGACCTTTAAGACTTTTGTAGGAGAAGGCACCCAAAGATCACCTTTTTGTTTCTGTTAATTGTTCCAGGATGACACTGTTTATAACATGTTGAAGCAAATGCTTATACTGAATGTTAATGGTAGTCACACAGATTTGAGTTATATGCCCACAAAGGAGAAGCAAGAAAAAGGGAGGCACGGATAGCTCTGTGAACTATAAATGAATGTCAAACACAGAAAATAAAGCCTTGAAATACAGTTCATGTATGCCAAGTTCTGCTGTTCTTTATGGCTTTACAAATGTACATTCACAACATCAGTGCCTTTTTTTCTGTTGGGACTCATCTGAACAGAAGAACTGAGATATGTTTGGAATTCTATTCATCTATATTTTGTGGTGCAAATTTATATGAAAGGAGTTGTACTAGTTGAACATCTACATATACCCACACCCTTTGATTAAGAATCTGTTCATTAGAAATAGATTTAAGATAAATCTAAATTAAATAAAAATGTCCACATGGGGGCATTGTATTGTTGCTGGTACTCCTGAAACTTTCAACAGAAACAAGGCAAAGATAACTCAATAGGCAAGCACGTTTTTCTTTTTTTTTTACACTTCAGAGATTTGCTCTTAAGATAAATTATTCTGAAAGGTGGATATTAAGTATCTGTTCTTTTATTAAAAAATAATTTTACAATCCTTTAGATTACAAGTTTACCTTAATCACAACTAAATTAGAGTTTTATTCCACAAACATTTAGATTATTTTAGAATTTATTTTCCCTGCCTAAAGGCTTTTTTTTTTGTTTTGGAAGTTTCACCAAGTTAGCTTATTAATGGCAGATTAACGATCAAAATATAGAAAGTTAGATTTTGTTTGCTACCTGGATTTATTACAGAAATATTTGAATGGATTCCTACCATAAATTATAGCATGAATTTTTTTTTGCTGCCTTATTTATGTGCAATACTTCAGAAGGCAAACAAGCATTACTTTGTAGGATTAAAACAAGTTTTTATTAGTCTTTCATCCACTTTAGCCATAATCTATTAAAGACAAAAAAAACCATAACTGTTCTTCATATTAAACTGTATCTTAATACAAAGTAATTTCTCAATCCATTTTTAGATTTTTTTTCTACAAAATCTAGGTGGTTCTATATTCTTACAAATTGAAAAGGGGCCTGCACAGAATTACTCCCTTATTTCTATTCTGAACTTCTAAAGTCGTAACAAAACTTCAACAAGAATCTATTTTCTGCTATGACCCCTTGACGCAGTTTTCCTTATGGTTGCTTTGGAAACATTATGATCGTTTCATCAATTCAACTTATGGAGCTCTTTGTGTGTGAATTTGTATATCAGTTCTCATCAAAACTTGGTAAACTTGTTTTTTACCTTTTTTTATTTTTGTAAGGTAGGTGATGATTTTCGTGTTTCCTCAGTAAATGAAACTTCTGTCACAGTAAATAAAGAAAAAAAGCTGTTAAATTCTAATAGTCTCTAAAAGTGAATAGCTGTCTTTTAAATTGAACCATCAACACTCCAAAACTGCTTCTCCATCATCGCACAGTATTTTAGTAAGCTATTCAGAAGAAGACTATAGAAACTTATAGGCATAGCTGTAATTGGTACAAAAATCAGCTGCCAAAAAATTCCATTCAAAGAATGGGAGTAGTCAAATAAAATCAGAATATTAAAAATTTGAATACCATACTTAACTGAAATACCTCACTTGGCTAAGATTTTATGGTTTTAAGACTGTTCCTTTATCTGGATACTTAGTTCTAGAACAACCTCATCACAGATTTTGCACTTACCTTTACAAGAGAAAGAAGATATGTTTTGGTAGTCGTGAGATATGACATCATCTTGATCTTTAATGGCTGCAGTGTTCAGTGCTGGGAGCCCTTAAGTTCAGTAAAAGCATGTGAGCCATATCCCAGTAGAAAATTCTTATTATATTGTTAGAAGCAAAGGACTATAAACATACCCAGACAGAGCAAGTAAGCCTTACTACAGCCAGGAGTCCTGCAGAAATACAGAATAATGCTACTGGTATTAATTAGCCAAGTCATATATCAGACATGCAGGTTTAGGGCAATGGTTGCCCAAAATACACGTATGTGTCAGTTCTTAAGAGCTCCCCAGAGTTCTTGAGAATCATTATTGGAGAGCGTGTTGTGTCGCCTGTTCCCACATTGCCCTTCTTTCCCCATGCAGCTTTGTCACAGGACTCTCAAAGACTAAGATGCTGTTACAATTGATAATAAAATTTCTGAGCTTTGAACTTTATCGCCTTCCTTAATTCTTCTTTCGTCTCTTAAATTCTTCTAAACCCTGATGAAGTAATAGTCTCACTCTATTTTTTCAAAATGTCACCTGCAGTGACCTGTGTCCTTTCAGTTTCACTGCTCCAGTTCCCAGTGAAGCAGCTAGTGAAATTCAAATGTTATGAAAATGAATGACAGTGTCTTTACTGTCCATCTAGTTATCTATTGTGCAGCTGTGTCAAAAAAGAAACAAAAGCACCTTAGTTCTATTGTTAGTACATATTTTTGTCTTCAAAAGCCAGTACAGACTGTTTTCCAACACATACACAATAATGAATTATGCTGAAAAGAATGTGTGCTGTGTGAATCAATACCAGATTCCTGTAGCATTAAAATTGCCATTAGAAGCACCTATGCGCTTTGTGTTTTTTCCTATTAACTAAAGTTTAGGAATAATTCCAACTTTTTTTCATCTTCATACTGGTTTTGTATCTTATCACAGTCCTCATCAGAAACATCAGAAATCTATGTTCATTTTATAGTGTCTTCCATACTCCTTTACTATGCATTTTTCTTCTTTTCCTAGATATTTAAGTAAAATCTATTGGCACAAGTCATTTATTCTGACAAAAAAACCAAAAATTCTTAACGGAACATCCCACCTAGCTATGACTCGTGGCTGGCATTGCAAAATAAGGTACACAACAAAGCAAACAAAAATCTAGGATGGAATAAAGTGTTGCCAGATGGCATGGGAATCATCAAGAGACAGCTCTATTTATGTTGTTCTTATTTCACCTGTAGCGATGACTAGATCTACAGCCCTCTGAATCCACTTACTGTATCTTTCTAGAGGAGAGGGGGAGAGGAGGAAAGAGCAATGTCACAATTCAGTGTCCAATTTTTCCTGGGAGAATGTTTTTGACTGAAAAATGAACAGTGGATAGCAAAAGACAGTCCTCTATACAGAATCTAAAGACATAAGTACAAGGAGGAAAAAGGAGGAGTCCTTTTTTAGGAGCCTAGAGGAAACCCTGGGAGTTCAGTCTATTTATAAACAGTTGGGGCACTAGCTTCAGTTGCATTTGTATCATGTCCATTTATATTATATGTACCATAAGAAAACTCTTACTGAAACATAATCTTTAAGCAGGCTGATCTAATTAGAAATATTATATTGCTCTTACCTCTGATTTCTATATTTCTGTATTCCTTCATAAGTCTACATCATTTGGAAATATATCTGAGACACCTAGCAAATCTAGAGAACCTCATTAAAACTATAATAAAGCTATTTTTTCTACTCTTAAAGGTACACGGCACTGTTGGAGAGCCCTGGTGGATTTGGGTGGAAGACCCTACTAATGATCACATCTATCATTCAGAGTACTTCATCATTCAGAAAAAACAGGTAATGGATTTTATTCAGAATGTCGTAGCAAGACAAAAATAAAGTTAGTGAGATGCAGATTTTGTAAGGCCAAACAGTATTTTGACCTAAGCAGATTTTCAAATCAGTAGCACAGCTTTCAGTTTCAGATGTATGTGATAACCTTGGACTTCCACAAAGGTGTTTTCTAATCTCAGATGTCCCTCTTTCTCCTTCTCCTTTGGTGGGACAGTTATTTCCAGGTGAAAAAAATAAGACTGTAATGGTTTTGTCAGTTAAAGAAAAGACAAAGCGCCAGCCATATTTTTATCTTTTGAAGTCCATGGAAACAAAATCCATTCCTAGTGGTGAAATATTTTATAAAGATGTGAACGTTTTGCACATGGAGTTGCACACATACTTTGTTGCTTTGTGTTGATAATGCTTATGGAAGTGAGACAAACTGCGTTTTTTCAAGTTACTGATTTGTTAGTGTAGTAATTATTCTCTACGCGTTTGCTTTAGGTCATGACTAAAGAACCTCAACTGCTGGTGTTCACAATCCCGATTTTTGAACCTCTTCCTTCTCAATATTACATTCGAGCTGTGTCCGATAGATGGTTAGGAGCAGAGGCTGTATGTATCATAAATTTTCAACATTTGATTCTTCCAGAGAGACATCCACCCCACACAGGTAACTTCAAATTTGATCTTTTTAATTCATCTTGCTCATACTGATTTTCCTTATGATAGTGCAATAAATCTCTTAACTTCTGCTTCATTGTAGAAAAGTATATGGAATTCCACTTTGTGATATATTTGTATTATTGAGACCATTTTTTCACTAACTTTAAAGCTGTCTAAAATTTTAAATTCCTGAACAAAAAGCAGCTCATTTCATCTCAACGTAATACCAGCCTTTTAGTTACTCCAGATTCTCTATAAAACATAGGAAAATTGAAAATGTCATATAAAACTAAGCAAATCTCTGTTACAGTATGCCTTATCTTAGTGCTTGTAAGTATTACATTTCTTCTGGACTGGTTAAAAATAATCTTAAAGTGGATGATTGTATTACAAATGGCATTCAGCAAAGAAAAAACAAACACAGTCAAAATTTTGAAAATATGAAACAGTTTACTATTTTTACTAAAATAAATTCACGATAGCAAGCACTGTTACAGTACCAAACATCACATTTCAACTCTGCGCTGCTGATCAAGTCATGGCCTTCCCCTCCCCCTCCTTTTTTAACACTTGGCACAGAAGCATATGTTTGTGTTTTGCTGCTTTTTTTCTGGATACATAAATTGCTTTATACATTCATTGTGCCTGATGTCATTGTAAAACCTTTCCACTGTAATTACATTTGGCTCATCTAGCAGTCTGAAGTGAGTGCCTTCAGAAATACTCAGTTCTCATACGGTGTTGTCCTTTGGCGTGCATAAATTCACATGTGTTTGTGAAGTGTTTAGCTATTGTTATACTGTACCTACGCTGTCTGGAAAAGCATGTGTAACCTTTTTATCTAATTGACTGATCACTGACTACTATTCAGAAGAAACAGAAAGATATTTACACATCACCAGTTATGGAGCCTCTAGGATTTATGGTAATTGATTTCAATTCCCATCTGGTTCCCACTCAACAATGAAGTACGTAGAGGCCCTGCTAAGCAAAAAACCCTTCTTTCTCCTCAACAGAGCCCAAGAAATCACAGTTTCAGTGGAAATGATAAAACAGCCATAAGGTATCACTGAAAAGCATGTGAAGAATATTAGGCATCATTGTCTCAGTACATTTTATGACTCCCATATCATACCTTAATGTGAAGCACCCTGAAAAGACAATGAGACCTCCAGCCACCAAAAAAAAAAACCAAACCAAAAAAACCCCCAAACTTCAAAGCAAGCATCTGCATAGCAGAATCACTGCAGTCTCCTTAATTTGGTAGGATTCCAATTCCAATCTGGTTATATATATCATCTTCCAAATTCCACAATCTCTAATTGTTTGGATAGCAGATGCCCTCAAGATATATTGAGGATCATATATTGAAAGTCTGTTTGTTTGTTTATTAAGATTATATCTTTAATTACACGTTTAAAGGATTAGATGCAAAATTTAGTTGTACTCCTCTGATTTGTATTACTCCGTCAACTTAGGAACTCCAAAGGATCCTTCCTTAAATAGATTTTTTTCCTAGAATCTGAAATACACAGACTGTGCTGTCCTCCAACTCTGCATTCTGTTATCATAAGAAGCTGGACATACATATAATCTAATATAGTGAGCTTAGAATTTACTACAACTGGGTAGAAAGGAAACAGCTTTAATAAAAAGATTAATTTATGCAAATGGCTGGTTCACAGCTATCAGAATACTAACAGTACTTGCAGAAATACTTCAGAGCTATAAAATCAATTTTTCGTTATTCCTCATCAAAGTTCACAATGACCCAAATGTGGACTCTGTGTCATATGAGATATTAAGTAAAACAGTTTCCAGTGTAAGTTGTTTTCCACTAAAGTATTGGTTAATATATTTATCTTCATAATAAACTGTGTTATGTCATGGCATCTCTTGTCGTGCACTTATGATTATTTTGTGGTTTTAGAGCTTCTGGATCTTCAGCCTTTGCCTGTCACAGCCTTGGGACATCGGGAATATGAAGTCCTATACAAATTCACACACTTCAACCCTATTCAGACCCAGATATTTCATACGCTTTATCACACAGACTGTAATGTTCTTCTTGGAGCACCTACAGGTTCTGGAAAAACTGTTGCAGCTGAGTTAGCCATCTTTAGAGTTTTTAACAAGTATCCCACATCAAAGGTTTGTAAAATAGGTTTACCGGAATCATTTTGTGTAGGCATGTTTTCAGCAATACAAAAGCCTAGAAAAAGACTAGGGCAAACTGAATTTTGCTTTATCCAATTTATACCTGTCTGGATGCAAAATGGTACTGCATTAGGTACATTATGCTTTTATTTCAACTTTATATATTAATCAGTGTACAACTAGAGTTAAATCTAAAAACATGACATACAGGCATGCTGGATTTCCTTTTCTGTACTTACCTGCATTTCTGGCTTTAATCTCATTCTACTAGCAGTAGTACTGTTTTATAGCTATTAGTTCTCCAGATGAATACAACTAGCCCAGTCTCTCTCTTATTTAAACAAAAACGTTGCAATTAATTACTACAAGCCAATTTTCTGTTCCAACTTGCCCCTGTGTTTTATTTCTCAAATTGCCTAAAAGCTGAACAACTCAGCTTTTGGAGTTTTGTTTTCAAACTGAATATAAATCTGTATCTTGATTTAGCCATCTTGTCTTAGTTAACCACATTTTAGCTTTAAAGTCTTTGGAAAAAATATTTTTATATGAATGTGAGATTTAACCAAAGAATAACCTTTGAAATTAACAGAAATCATGTACATAAATTCCCTATTCATCTTTGAAATTTCAGTATCTTCATGTAATTTGTTAGTCCAAGTGAGGTAAACAAGACATTCATACATTTTCAGCTTATCTATTAGACATATAAAATAGCCAATTCTCAAAGGAATATATCTTCTAGGTTTTAATAAAGCTGAAAACCTGGCTATACATTTTAAAGAATGGATGTGAATTCTTCATGTAGCAGTTTCTTCATGTTCAAAAGCTTCAGAATATTTAACCATAAATCTGTAAATAAATATTGTTTCTACATGTCAGAGTATTCCCTCCTGCACAGCAGGCTACTTTGAGGAAAATATTGTGACAGTTTGCTTAAAATAATCAGCTTTTTAACTTAATTGGTAATGTTTTAATGTTTTAATAGTTTAATGACATAACTAGAAATCAGGTAAGATATTGCTTGCTGGAAATTCTGATTATTTCTGTTCTGGAATGTTAGCTTGCAGATTTTATAGTCCTGGCAAAAAATGGCATTATTTATATAAGTGGGGTTTGATATTAAATAGTGTGATAAATACTTCCATTTCAAGAAACTATTCTTTCTCTTTCTTAATGTATTTGCTTGTTAATGGCTGAGGAAACAAAGCAGTATTTTCAAGTGTTAAGTCTTCTAAATATAATCCTGTTGTAGGTCATTTAAGGAACCCAGGCCTTAATCATTTTATAGATAATGAGTATGTTCAAATCTCACAAGTATTAAATAATTTTTTTCCTTGCAGGTACACTTTAATAAAGGTTTCTTGTTTAACTTCTGTTTTTGTGACTTTTCTTTTGCAGGCAGTGTATATTGCACCCTTAAAAGCACTCGTTCGTGAAAGAATTGAGGACTGGAAAGTTAGGATTGAAGAAAAACTTGGTAAAAAGTATGTTTCTCCTTACCTAATCAGAGAAATTAGAAGCAAAAGAGCAGCCCATCAAGTATGAATAAAATCTACAGAATACTTTTGAGTATTTCAAAATAGGTTTTCATTGTATACTATCCTTCAAATTTCTAGTACTTATAAAAAATGCTATCAATAGTCATTGCGATAGCAAAATCAAAACTAAAAAAGGGATACACTTTGATACCCAGCTATTTTCATTCTCATTACTTGCCAGTTTAACAAATATGAAGTTCAGATTTCTCTATGCAGTATCCTTGGAAATTGAAATTGCAAGCCAAAATAAGCTTTCTTTAGAAACCTCAGCTATAAGGAGCTCATAGGAGTTGCATGAACTGTATACTACTGTTCATGTATTGTCCTTCATATATATATAAATTAGATATAATTTTATTCCTTGGTAACATTAATTTCTTGATGATCTTCTCAGGTATTGGAGTTCAGCCATTACTTTATGACATATAAGGTATATCAGTCATGTTGATGCTTTCCAAAATTATACCTTCTTGAGTTAAAACTTATATCCATAGGATGGATTATTTAGGGCCTTTTCCTTTCCTATATATAGCTTTTTTTGTAAGTTAAAGCTCAAAGCACACCACAGGTTTCAAAAGAAAGAGGTGCTACTCTATGTACCTGAAATTACCAGTGAGATTCCCGCTATTACCATAGCAGTGACTTATTAATTGGCAATTTATTTTTTTTTTGCTATTTTAATAGCCTATGAGGATAAATTATTTGCTTCATAATTTTAAAATATTGTCAGGTAATATTTCCATTTTGAAATTTACTCTATTACTTGTGACTGAAATTTTGAACAGAAGATATACATTACTTAGAGGAATTTTTATTAGATGTTCAAGTGAATGTAGAATGTGTCATAGAAATGTAAAAAATCCATTATATTCAGTCTAAAATGATGGATCATCTTAAATGCTATTTGTAGAACTTGAAAGGATAATAAGGCAAACAATTGGAAAAACTCTGCTATCTTCCCAAAAAATTACCTCAGGATAATTTCTGCTGCAGTCTTAATGGAACTTCACCAACAAATGCAGATACACTGCAATCTAGCCTTGTTATTCAAACCAGAGATCTATACATAACAGTAGGCAGCAACTTGGTAGATTCCTAGAAAGCTTTCATCCTGGCTATGACAGGATGTTATGATTCACATTATATCATACTAATATTCTTATATTATCTTCATTTTGAAAAATTAATCATAGATGGTTTGGGACTCTCATTCACCCTCTTCTTTTTAAATGGTTTTGCTAAGGAATGGTATTTACTAGGAAAACAGACAGGTTTATTTACTTAAAACAATTTTGAAAATCCTGTTAGAAGTATTTGACCAGAAACAAAATGGCTTTGTTTAATTTTGTTTCTTCTCTCTTTTAAGACTTAATGTTTAGGAGTTAATATTTGAACATTAAGATGTTCTAAACCTTTGTAAAGCCAAGCCACCATCTTTCTTACAGGGTTGTAGAGTTGACAGGAGATGTGACTCCTGATATGAGAGCTATTGCCCAAGCTGACCTGATTGTTACTACCCCAGAGAAGTGGGATGGTGTCAGCAGAAGCTGGCAGAACAGAAGCTATGTTCAGAAGGTTTCCATTCTTATCATAGATGAGATCCATCTGCTGGGTGAGCATGTTTTGTTGTTTTTAATCAGAATTGTTGCTAAATTTGAAGAAGTGTGCTGGTACTTATGACGTGAATATACTTTCTGACATCTGAACCTTTTCTTTTTCTCTGTTTTTCAATGGCCTTTTCATTTACTAGGCGATGAGAGAGGCCCGGTATTGGAAGTCATTGTGTCTCGAACAAACTTCATCTCATCTCACACAGAGAAGCCTGTAAGAGTAGTTGGTTTATCCACTGCTTTAGCAAATGCCAGAGACCTTGCTGACTGGCTAAATATTAATCAGGTATGAAAAATGTTTCAGAAGATGGATATGTATTTGTGCTGCAGAAAAACAAAATAGCAGTTTATAGGATAATTCAAGGTCAAACTTGAAAGAAAATGTTTTCTTGTAGATGGGTCTGTTCAACTTCCGTCCATCAGTACGCCCAGTTCCTCTGGAGGTGCACATTCAGGGCTTTCCCGGCCAGCATTACTGTCCTCGCATGGCTAGCATGAACAAACCTGCATTTCAGGGTAAGCAACAGGCTCCTAGACCTTTTCATTCTTTCTGTAAAAGAAAAAAAGACTTTGAGCACTTTACACAGTTCATTTGCAGCACATTTACAACATGTGTTACTGTATGTACTCTTGGCATGTATAGGGGGAATCTGCTCTGCTAATGGCTCAAAGCTATTTGTCTGAAACATAAAGTTTGCTGCAAATGCAACATATAACAGAGGAATGTAATGTATTTAGACCAGAAGAATAAAATTAGTGCTAATGAAGGGGAAATAAAATGTGTTTTCTCTTAGTGTTTGACACCATAAAGAAACATTTGTGTGAAAATATTTGAAATTTAGAAAGTAATAAAATCATTCATATTATTAATCTGCTGAGGTATTTTCATATGGACCACTGTATGTAAGCATTAAAAAAATTGTGAACAGAAGTTGCAAGTCAGGCTAACCTCCTATAATTCTAGTTTCAAAGCAATAACCATAAAATTCAAAATTTGTAGTGCATCCAGAAAGGCTTCTGTTTTCAATTTTTTATTCTTAACAAAGCTGGCAAGCAGGATAGATTTAAGAAAAACTCTCGTATTTTATTTGAACATGTTTTGTTTCGGTTACATAAGGAATATTTATTATATCAATTAAAAATAACCTCCAAAATAAATTTTGTAATGTGAACTGCTGTTGATTGTGAGGTGACATTTGTGAGGTGACTTTTTAGCTACTTTAATTAGCCTTATGACAGAAGCAAAGTATTGATTGTGGACTAGAGACCAATCTTGACAGCTCAGATTATTTACACCTCCACAAGAGCATTGTACAAAAACACTAATGAACAATAAATCTGTCTTGGGCTGTTCTGCCACACCTGTTCCTGAAGCAACAAAAATCCATTAGATGCTGGGCTTTTAAAATATATAGATATATTGGCATATATAGTTGTAAGGTATAAATACACATGAATTATCCTATTTCAATAATATCACAACTGTATAGTGTGTGTATATGCAGGAGCACATGCTCGGTAGTATTCATGAACTGGGGAACAATATGTGATGGTGGATAGTATGAAGTAGTTTTCAGAAATTAACAGTGCATAAATTTAATTGCTAGAATGAGAATTACTTAAAAAAACACACAAATGGATTTAAGCGATTTAGAGTATTTGAAATTCTACATACAACTGTTTATACTTCTAGTGCTTGTTGATGTTAAAAAATCTGTACACGTGATTTATTGAGGGCTTTTTTCCCCACTTGTTTGACGTGATATAGTCAAGGTTATATTAGCATTTCCACGGCAATACTTATTCCTGAGACCATAAAAATTTCTCTGCAACCTGAAATTTTTCAAGCATGGCCTGAGCAAGAAAATGCTTTTTTTAAAAGTAGTAAAACATAATTAGTTTAAATATATCAGACTAATTAGTAAACAACAGAAACAAACTTCTTTTGTACCATAATGCCCACTTTCACAGCAGCTATTGAAAAGTCACTTTCTACCCTTTTTACTTTTTCTAGTTTTGGTAGATTGAAGTGATCCTTTGCAGGCAGACATGAGTTTATGCAGTCTGAGCTCTCAGAAAGCAAGTTTTGGACCTTGATGGCACTTAGCCTGAGACAACATATCCCAATAGGGTAGAAAAAAGCATAACATACTTATTAGGCTGAGATAGAGAAATTCACAAGCTTTGATGTCTAGAAAGCTTGTCCAGGTTTTGTGGTGTTTTGGTGGGTTTTTTTTCCTAACCTCTTCTCTTAATTAGCTCACAGTGATCACTGAAGTAGCAGGGCAAATTAACTCAGACTCAGCTAAGTGTAGTTACATGATCTTTGATTCAGAGATGGTGTATGCTCACCTCAGTTCTATCTGGCAGAATAGAGACCAAGTATACATACCTGTATATCACCTGTGGAGAGGTGTATCAGCTGTCTAGGTATTGCAAAGAGAAACTCTATAATTTTTGTCATTAAAGGGCCTAATTCTCAAATTCTTTTTTCCTCAACAGCAATTCGGAGTCATTCTCCAGCCAAGCCTGTTCTTATTTTTGTGTCATCCAGACGTCAGACAAGGCTTACTGCCTTAGATCTGATAGCTTTCCTAGCCACCGAGGATGATCCCAAACAATGGCTGAAGATGGATGAAAGAGAGGTAGAATCATTTAACCCGCATTATTTGTGCTCTGCTTCTATTTTATTGAAGTTTGTTTGAAAAGAAAATACATCTAAAAGAAAAGAGTCATTTGAGGGTAGATCTTGAAACAGTTATGCATATGCTAAATTTCAATATGTGTTAAAACTGGTGTCAGCATTAAGACTATATAAGCCTCTTTGCACGATCTGAACTTTCGAACACAAACTCTTTTATCTTTGTTTTTCCTGCATATCTATTATTAATGCTACTTCCATTGTCCCAGACAACATATATCACATGGTATAAGTCTTTGATACAAAGATAAGACAAAGAATAAAAGAAAGAGGACTAGTGTTCTCCAAAGTTTACAGCTGGGAATCTGTGACATATAGATGTTGAGCTGGAATTTAAACCAAATCTCTTTCAGTGTTTTAGGAGCAAAATCATCCTTCTCATGAGATAACTATGTTTAGAGGGTTATCTATATGCATATATATCTGTGTGTATATATATGTGTATGCATATACATGTGTCTATCCATCTATATTCTTATAGATATATGTATATAGATAGATGTACTGCAGAATCAACCATTTAGGAATGGTTCAGTCTTGCATATCAATGAAATAAATCAATGTTTAAAATAAAAAATAAGATAGCTTCTGCCAGTATCTTTGTTATAAGAACATAAAGATTACAAAGTCAAACACTCAGATGTAAAGCAATGCTGGAGTAAAGGTTTAATTTTTTTATTTTTAAAGCAATATAATCTTTAATTACATTTTGTTATATTGCTTCTCAAAAAAATCCTTCTTTCATTTATTGCAAAACATGAATGAGTCAAATACTAAACAATTTTTCAATATTCTCTTTTATCTGCATTCTTCAAAATGTGTACTAGATTTTATTTACTGCACTCAGTTTGGCACCTGCTCTGAATACAGAATTATTTATTTCCTTCTGGACTAATGGTCCTGATTATAGTATATCATTGCTTCAGAACAATTCTTTTGATTAATATTCAGATTTCTTAGATTTTGGAAGTTAGCTTTTTCTAACAGTTGCAGACCTTCTGCATAGGAATTTCAGTGATAATATAGGGCCAAATATAAATAAATACAAGATCCAAACTGAATATTGTATGAATACTTATATAGCAACAGTTGTTATGATTAATTATATAATTGTATACCAAAAATTATATGCCAAAAAGTATAGGTTTATAGATAAGATTATTTGATTTGTTTGCTCTTTGCAAAAAAATAAAGTGTGATTTTTCTGAGATAAAGCATAACATCTGTAACCTTCCTCTTTCAGATGGATTTTAAAAGAGAAAATGGATGTCTTGGCTGATGAACTACTAGTACTAAAACATGTGACAATTTAATGCTGCTTTTCTAATTGTATAACCTCTATTTAATTTTTTCTTGACCATAACAGAAACATTTCATAGCAAAACTACTACGTAGTAGTAGTGTACTCTAGTACCTTGTGCTAGTTTACTGTAGTAATCTCACCTACAATTAGAATATGCAACATGCAGCTTGCCCTAAGTGACTTGCATTAATATGAATAGCTTCCTCATGTCCTGTGAGCCACTACTATCCTAAAAAGAACTGTAACCGAAGCGTCTTCACTTGCTGGAGAAGGGTTTTCTATTAGGAGTCTTTGAATTTCATGTGTTTCAGAATAAACCTCTAAAGGTTTTGAAAGAGGAGCCAACAAGGACAAGCAGACTTTGCATTTATTAGTTCAATAATATTTGCATATGATTTGTATTTGAATTAATAAGCTGAATGTTTGGAGCATAAGATACCTACCAAGTTACTCGGTTCTGATTAGGTAAATGTAAAAGACTGAGGATTAAGTCCTAAGTTGTTATATCTTACCACTATTATGCAGAACACAATTGTGTTTGAAGTACCCACAATTTCAAGTGGACATTTCTTTAGCTAATTATGGGACCAGTTTGTAGTTTTGTGTTTTAAATGAGCATGATTAGCCTGAGTTACATTTGACGTTCAAGCAAAGGACAAAGCTATAGTAGTGCTACATACATAGTGTATGTCCTGCTTAATTCTTTATCCATAATAATTTTTCTTTTAATTTAAAAATTCTAAGTTCAAGTTATAGTAAAGTCAGGCTTGGATGAGGTGAAATGGGCAGAATTCTCTCTGTATTGCTATAGCATTTTTAAGTATTAAAAGTAGAACATTATAGTAGGTATTCCCTACTTTATAGTAGGCATTCCCTGTCTTAAACACTTGCCTAAATATTTCAAGTGTTTCTCAATTCCATATGGGATAAAAATGGACCAGTTAGAAGAAATAAATTGTTGTTGCCTTTAAACAACACTTTTTGTTGCCTGTCAGTTTTCCACGTTTGTTTTTTGCCAACCAGTGTTCCCCTAGGGCAACTTACAGACAAATGACTTTTTGTAATTTTTAATTGTGAAGTATGTTGAGATATAAGAGATTTTTCACAAATGTGTGTATGCAAAGTTTACAAGCTTTACAACAGGCCTTGGTATTTTTCTTCATTCAGCCTTATTTGTATGATACTAACTTTGGCTGACATAAGATTCCTTTGAGAACTCATTGGTTAGTTTTGTTTAACGGTGTAATTGGTTTTGCTACATGATGGCCGAATGTTAGTCTATGTTTACATTAGCTTCCCAGTGGGTAGACTTCATAAGGTTTCTTAAATTGCTGTAAACAATGCCATCCATAATAACATCTGGAAGACTGATATTGAGGTAGACACAGATTCTTAACAGTCATTAAAAGTGATTTTTCTGTTACCCTGCATGGCAGCTTTTCAGTGGTTGTAACAGAGAGATTCAGGCCTTGTGGGGGAGACACCAATACTGGATCTTTGTTACCTATTTATCAGCTATGCCATCATCTTAACCTCCCTAATCTTCTCTGTAGAGATTCTCCCTGTAGTGGTAGTGCCAAACCAGGCTCTCATTTGCAGCATGTGAAGGGTTCTGTTCACAAAACTCCAGACTGCTTCTCTTCACAGTACTCTCAGATAACAGGCAAATCAACCCTCATCTCTGCCACCCAGCTCGAAGTATCAAATTCAGACAATATTTCAATCAGTTATATTTCAAAGGACATGAACTTGTATGAAGCTTCTGGAATACATATTTGTATGTATAAATGATGTACAGAAACAACCCTTCAACTGTTGCCAGCAAAGTAGACAACAGCATACCTGGATCATGGAGGAATCATAGAAGATGTTCTTTCCCTCAAACGAGTCAGTAGTCTAACAGGTGCAACTGAATTACAGTCAAGAATGAATTTTGTTCCACCTCCATCTACTGAAAATATATATTACAGACAGCTCCATCCAGTTTTGGAGATGGTTCTTCCTCGATGTTTTCCTTGAATTTCATGTCTCACGTACAGTTTCCTGCTCATACCCATGTTCCAACAGTATTCAGAAAGTTGAGACAGCAGTCAGTCTTCATAAGAGTGAACAGCACTTGAAGAAAATTGCTGTTTCTAGTACTGATAAGTTTTCCAGTTCTACTGGACCTGTTGTTGCACAACAGTAGTTAGATCTGTTTAATAGATTCTATCCAACTAAGTTTCAGGCTATGTGCATGCTTTTTATGAAGAAATGTCCACTCAAATACCTCATGTCTAGTTTAGTCTGAGCAAGGAAGCCTCCAATGATGTTGAAATACCCTACTTACTGAGAGTTGTAACTGATACTTCAAAGCTCATCCCTACCTTTGCCAAATGCTATGCATAGCATGTGCAGACGTTCTTCAGGGTTTAAGCAGGACTGCCACAGTTTGCCCAAAGTAGAGTATGAGTGGGCAGTCTCTTGAAGAAGAAAGAATAGTTACCTATCTTAGAGCCTTAGAGGTGCGTTTTTTCTTTTTCTGTAAGGCACGTTGTCCATACACATTCCAAAACGATTCTCTATCCCTCTTACGATTTGCAGTCCCAACACAGTTTGTTTTTCCCCAGAGAGTGAAGCAGCAGCTGAAGCTGCCTTCCTTGCCATTTGCAGTGGTTGCAAGGACTCTTCAGTAGACATCACTCTAAAGATCATCCTAGTTATACTTAGGAGGCACAGGTGCATCATGACAGAAATGTTAGTAGGCAGTGCATGTCAAAGAGAAGCCTGCCCCTGTAAATTGAGTAATTCTTAATTTCTTTATATTGTTCATTGATGCCAATGAAAAAAGAAAACCTTATGCTTACCCTGCTTTTTTATATAATCATGAAATGATTTTTAAATATACACTTTCTAGCTGAAATTCTAGTTGGAGCTGTCAGCCAGGACTGTCATGTTCAAGCTTGTGACCCATTACTTATCTTGTTAAAAGGGACAACAGCTCAGATTATCCTTTTGGAAACAGACAGTGCCACCAGTTTGTGATGGTAAGCTTGGGTAAAGATCAGTTACATTGCTCTACATTAGGACTGACTAACGAGGAACAAGTTCTTCTCTTTCAGAAATTGCATCTACATCTGTGGTGGTGGCAGATGTTGCAATCTTTTTACAACATAATTTATTAGAATCAAGTTTTCAGTTTATTTATTTTTCTCTAATGTTTTTACTGCTTTTTGTTTTTAACCTAAAACAAAAGTACAAAGTACTTTTATTGTTTATTGTTTGAAGCTAGAATGCAGTTCTCGCCAGCAAACAAGCAGGGTGTTTTCTTATTTGGGTTTGGGGGGGGCGGTGTTAAGAAATTTATTCCCTGGCCAGATACTTGGATAATTTTTTTTTATATTTACAGTGCAAGGACAGAGAAGAAATGTACCCATGTACATAGTTTTAACTTTAACCACAATGATTTTTGCATTCTGCTTTGTGCATCGTTTTAACATCTGCATCTTGTTAAGACTGTTCTTTATGAAACCTCTAGAAATAACTAAAATCCTTCAGCACAAACATACCTACTGTAATATTCAATAGCATCCATACCAGGCAATAGCCAGCTTCCACTAAATTCAAGGGCACTTGAATGAAGGATGTTCATTGACTCCAAAAGAATGAATCAGGCCCATACTGATTTTGCAATTTTAGAGACATGAATGTATAAACATGTGTGCGCTAATTATGGATTTGTATATGTGTTTGTACACTATGTGGAAATATGCATAGACATATGCATGAAAGTGAATTAAATTTTACCATATAGTTCTGTTTTGCATTGCAAAAACAAAAAAACACCAAAAAAAAAAAACCAACAGCAAAAAAAGGGGGAAAAAAACATCCCAAGAATTGTCGCAAAGACAAAAGATTACTTTTCCTTCTCTAACCTTTAAATCAAATAACCTATTATCTCCATGTTAATGTTCTGAGGTAATGTCGTGCTATAAAACAGGAATAGAAGTATCTGGTCTGTGTCATGAATAGGTATATTGCTGTCTTTTAGATGAGATTTTTAGTGTTAAATGTATATGTTTTAATAATATATCTCAACTGTTTAAACCATATTTTAAAATGTTTCTTCAACAGTCTTATTTGAGGTGCTTTAGGCATCTTGTCTTGTGTGGGAGAGTTCTGGAGTATAAGTCAAATCTTCATCAAAAATAATTTTATAAGATGACTTTTTTTTCTGCCTTTAAAGATCAGGAGGGTACCCAAGAATGATTTCTAAGTGTTTCACTCATTATAGAAGTTCAACTTCCTTCTACAAGATGTTGTTTTTATGACACAAAAGTGTGTCATAAAAAATTAACATTTAGTTATAACAAGGAGATGTTTTTATTTCACTTAACATCTGTAGCAGATGTGAAATATGTAATTATTTTTGTAAAAGACTTCATAACTTTCACGATTCTTTTGTTTGGCACATCTTTCTTCTATTGGGCATTTTAGACAATTGATAAGCATTATTCAGTGGCATATGGTCTGAGTCTGACGTGCTTTGAAAAGAGTAGAGAGTACTAATAATGAGGATTCTGTGAAAATGGGAAAACCAGCACAACAGATATGCTTTGAGAAAGTATGGGTTTTTAGCATCTTGAAACAATATATCACACTCAAAGGGACAGAATTGGGCTGCACAATCTGTTAGCTCATTCTTGTCCAATCTGGTCTCCTCCTTTCTTTTGGAGCCAGCATTGTCATCAACTTGCTGAATTATACTCTGACTGGAATGTATTTCAGGCACAGGGTAATGTATCTACTTAAATGGAATCCTATCTTTCTACAAAAGCTTTTTAAGTATAATAAATTTAAAATATAAAAAAGTTCTATTAGCTTAAAGTAAATGGTTCAACAGTTTACATATGTGCAGGAACAAAGAAAATGACTACTTACTAGTTTCAGAAAAATCTAGCTTGTTCAGAGATTAAAATATAAAAGGTAGAAATAAACTTTATTTTTTATAATAAATATTCTGCAAAGCTACTAGAGTCCCAGATTGGTTTTCAAAGTTTTTTTTATTAAAGGTGGATTCCTAATCAAGCTAATGTTAGGAAAGCATAGGAGATATTTTTGTTTGTTCATCAAAAAATCTCTGAAGGATAGCAAGACCTTTTCTGCATGGGCCCAATCCTGCCTGTCTTGGAGTCCAGGGAAAAAATCCCTCCTTGCATTAATTTCCCTGCATCAGTGTTGTATGGGGTTTTTTATGTCAGTACCATGTATATTTCCTTATACTATTTTTAATACACTTTTTCTGCTCTTAAGATAAAATATATTTTCTTTACCCTTTTATGAGTAAACATTACAGTTGTTTTCAGAAAGATAAATAGTAATAAAGTTATAACAATGCAGAAACATTAGATTTGTTTTATAGTCACAATGCTGTATGTGTTTCTGGTTAATGAACCTATTAATTGTGCCATTATTTCTTAATAGAAAGTGATAATATTCTTACACTACACTGACATAAGAGAGTTATATTTTTAAATAAATTGTCATGAGAATTTTAAGCCTTGGATTGTGCCTATGAGTAAAATAGTTATGTTTATTACATTGATTTATGTGAAAGTAAGGGGTCAGCTAAAAATGACTAGGATTCCCTGCTGCTAAAATGACAGGATAGTAGTACATGCGCCAGCTCTCCTGCTAAGGGTTCTTTAGTTTTCCTGTGGTAAATTACAGTGCTTTGCAGGTATGACTAACAGCACCACAGGCCACCGCTGTAATACAAGTCAGACAGAAAAAAAAATAACCACCACTGATTGTAAAAGCAAGAAGAACATCTTTGAATAAATTCCCACCAGTGTGAATTTAGGATGTTTTATGCTGGCAAGTACATGGCAAAAAGGTTTAGCTCCAGTTCTGTACTGAAAATAACTAACACTGTAAAACTGTGTGCTGAAGGAGCAGTCTAATTACTATAGACTAATCCAAATCAGCTAATTTGATCCCTGTACTCTTCTAGAGGAAAAGGGAGTTTAGATTCATTATTTTCCCAATACCAAATTCTGCTCATGTGAGTAATGAAACAAATGTCATTGGAACTGGCTTGTTCCCTTACAATAAAGATATAATGATCATAAGGTGATGATTCTTGGTGGGGAGGAGAAAAATTAATTCAGCAATGTAGTATCTTTTGTCAATTTTTGAATGCAGAAATTGAGTACAATATAAATGCATTAATTTTTTCATTTATTTTTCTGATATTTACCAGTGTTGTTTTCTACTTTTTAATCTTAATTCCCTGACAAATGTATACATATAACTATTATTTCTCAAAGTGTCTATCTAAGGACAAGGAGCCTGTGCAGTGCTAGTACAACTTCATAAATCCATAGCACAAAAAGCATTAATAGGCTCAAAAATATATTTAGTAATGTATGTTGATGGTGATAATTGTAGAGAAAACGGTATACAGGTTCTCATTTTATCGGGCTTTTTTTGTCTTAGAAGAAAAAAATCTTTAAGATGGGTCATAATTCATCTTGTCTACACTGCAGTCACATGTCTACATGTTGACTAGAGAAATCAAAGGTTTGCTGATTGTATCTAGATAGACAAACTTTATCCTTTTACATATCCTCCTTTCATTCAGTCCTTTACTCTCTTCTGCTTATCTACCCCTCTTCTTGTTTCCCTTTCCTAAATAGACTTATCCCCTCTTCACTTCTCCGTGTATTGGTTTTTTTCTTTCTGCTTCCTTTCCTTTCAGTGTTTTATAGTCCCTTTCACTCTTTCCTTCTGTAAACATCCTTTTCTTTTATACATGCCAGCTCAGTTTGTACAACAAACCTTCCATGTCTTATAGGAAACTCCCAGGAACATCCAGGCAACTGCATTGTGAGGGAAAATAAAGTTTAGGAGCTTCCACTGACAGATGAAATTGATTGGACCAAGCCAAAACTTGAACAATATTTTTCTAAATTGGGTTCTCTGTTACTTTCATCAGTTCTGGTTCTGTTAGTCAATACTATTTCAACAAATAGACTTTAAAATGCTTTGTAATTTGCTCTTCCTGACAAAATTGATTGATTTACAAAATCTATATTGTTTGGGTTTTTTTCAATCCTGAATATGGACTATTACATTCACTGACTTTTTTGTGCCTTTTAAGGATTTTTTTTATAATAGTAGTGACATATGTTACTTGGGTTTAGATATGAGAATAATTTTATTAACATTAAGGTCTGAGAATTATAAAACCCAGGAAATGTTTAGAGGTTACCATTCTGAACATCAGAAGCGCAACACCTCAGAGTCCTAAGTAAAGATGAAGATATCACTGCAGTCATGCAGGTATCATATCTCAGTAGTTTGAGATACCCAGTCCAAGATGAGACTGAATACTCAGTCAAATTCTTCAGTTACCCTGAGTAATTTTTTCTGCGCTACTATTTTTTCTCTAACCTTGACTATACCTTCTAGGTTAACCATGAATGATGCTGCCCATAAGTATGCAATATCATCATGCCACTGCTGGTGGCACCAGGAAACCACTAATAAGAGATGAGGTTTGAAAGTTCCTGGCTATAATTATATTAAAATCATATAAATGGCCTTAGAAATAAAACAACAGAAGGAATATTGAGAGGTATAAACAAGACAGAAGTTGGAAAGCTCTTGTTCATTGTTAGTGAGGGGCTATTCACAGAGGTTGTCTACAGAAACAAATGAACTTATTATGGAATTTACTACTTGAAAACATAGGCAAGAAATATAGTTTAAATGGTAGTAGTTAAAATGTTTCCAAGTAGTCATTGACATGAGATTTGAAAAAAAATAGTAATAGTAATCAAAAATAGCTTTTTGTCTGGACTTCTAAAAGTTTTAAATTAAGGCACTTATTGTATGTTGGGTTTCACTACAGGGTTTGAGTCTATTAATTACAAACAAAAAAAATCAAATTAATTTGCATTTCAGCATGTGAAGAGGAAGCTTTTTTGATGAATAACAATTGTGGAATTATCAAACTGAAGAACTGTTTCTGTCTTTTCATAGGCATTAGAGAGCGCCAAATTTATTTTTCATTACTGTTACCATGTTACTGGTTGCAGGGATTTGCTATGTTTTTATACCAGTTCTAACCCCTTTGATACTAGGGATTGTATTAAACAAACACAGAGCAGAATGCATAGCATTTGCCAGACCTGTCAAGATATTTTCAGCATTTTCATTTCCTTATCTGCACTATTTAATATGTCAATAAAGTCATATGCATTTTGTATTTCCCCCCCCATCATTAATATAGTATTTGATTTTTTTTTTTTTTTAGACTAAAACCAGACTGTTCAGAGACTGAAGACTGTGTTTTCCTGTTTGTGTAAACAGCATTGAGCAAATTATCCTTGCTATAAAAAATAAAAAAGATAACAACCCGGAAAGTTTAAAATTTCTGAGTAATCTGTTTTAAAACATGACTATTCTTTCTGTTACAGATGAATGACATCATAGTGACAGTTAGAGATTCAAATCTGAAGCTGACACTTGCTTTTGGAATAGGCATGCACCATGCAGGTCTGCATGAAAGAGACAGGAAAACTGTGGAAGAATTGTTTGTGAACTGCAAAATCCAGGTACATTTATTTATTCTTTGAATCCTGCTGTAATGAGTTTTACATGGAATTTTAAAAGTTGGCTTTTTGTTACATATACCTCATTAATCTTTCTTTCTGTTTCAGGTTCTTATTGCCACAAGCACATTAGCTTGGGGTGTAAATTTTCCAGCTCATTTAGTAATTGTTAAAGGAACAGAATACTATGATGGAAAAACAAGGCGTTATGTGGATTATCCCATTACAGGTACTCACATAAATTATGGAAATGCTCATATGCTGAAATGTATTTCAAGCATATGCAAGTGATCTGAATTATTTAGTAACTGATCACTGAAAATACCTAATTTGGGTAGAGACTAGGAGTGCTGAGAAAAGGTTTTCTTTGTTTAGTGCAAGTTGTAAGAGAACTCTTACGATTTTATGTAATAAATAATGAAAATGTTTCTGTTTTGCAAATCATTTTTCATGCTAAATTCCTTTAATGTATATCATCCAAAATAGACATTAAACAATTAAAGGGACACTATAAAGTCATATTTAGCTACCTAGTTAAGTGTATAAAAGGAAGTTTTCATGCATGCAAATTTTTTTTTCCATCTTTGAAACCTTTTTTAAATAGAAGCAGATTTTTAACAGTAAACATAGCCATGGTTTGAAATGCAGCAGTTGAATCACACATGTATGAGAACATAAAATTTATACATAGTCACTTGACAGTAAACGGAAAATGTTAACTAGTCTAGAATCTTCAGTGATGTAAGTGATACTTCAAGTAAGTGATACTTCAGAAATAAGCAGCTAAATTAAATATTTGAATTTCTGGTTTGATATAGACTTTTATTGCTTTCTGGCTGCAGTAAACTCCACTTTTCATAAACTGTTCTGCAGTGTTTTCAACAAGCTTAAGAAAGTGAACCATGGAAGAACTTCTTTGAGAGTTCAGACAGGGAGAATATTTGTCTGGATGGTACTAAGCTTGAAGAATGAGGACAAGCTAAATTTATTCCAGGTTTCCTGTTCTGTTTTCCCGTTCTCTTTTCACAAGAGAAAGTTTATTATTAAATAATCCTGTACTACGCCAGAGATGTGTACACCTAAGGACAATCTAAATGTAATGTAAATAGAGGTCTTGCATCTTTTTAACCACGCACTTTCTTTTCAGCAAGAGAAGCTTACTAATGAAAAAAAGCTCAAACTGAAAATACTACAGGGGTTACTTCTCCAAGTAACCCATCATAGAGCTTAATTTAGTGGTTAGTGCTCTGCAGGAAACTTGGGATCAATTTCCAGACCAACTCTCTTGTTCAAAGATTCTGGTATGACCTGGGAGCTTAGTCATGCACACTTGCATTTTGTGACAGACTTTGGCTGATGTAAACTTAGTACAAACAGAGTACTTCCCTGCAGAGAAGTAGTATCTTGCTCATCCCAAGTGGAAGAATAGTGACAACTGAGTTAATTACTGAATGGGGAAAAGTGGTGAAGAAAGAAACCAACTGAAGTTTTAAATTTTATGTTGAATCTGTGGGACTGTCAGAGATCAGTAATAGAGAAAATAATATATTCAAAAGAAAGCAGAAACTCGATAAGCATTTAAGACCTAGTATGCAGTTTTAGAAATCTGTTGTACAAGTACTCACAAAGGCTTTAGGGAATGCTTATGCTTTCAGTCTTTATTGCCTTTTTGAATTCAGGCAACTTGGACGTTGGGGGTTGTTCAATTCTTGAATTTTCAGTAAGAGTTCGGGGGGGGGGGGGGGGGGGGAATACCCCACTTTGTGGGGGAAGCATTTAGATTTTGTTGTCTGCACTGCAACAGAAAATGCAGATTCCTTACTTTATGAAGAAACATGTGGTGTGGTTTGCTTGGAGTACTTTTATTTTTAACTTTCTAGAGAATATTTATGCATCTGGAAGTTCTGTGGATAGGTAGTACAGTTTTGCAGCAGCAATAAAATGAAAATGTAATTCATTTCCTTCTGAAATACTTCCAGAATTTCACAATACTGTCTTTAATGCTGCCCTCAAGTTACTCCTTCACTGTTCCATCATGGTATAACTTGGTTTCTCCCTGCTGAAGTTACCTTTCTGTATCAGGGATGCATTTGGCTCCAAGGAAGCAGCTGAGGGCTGAATGAATCATTCTGGAGTGTTCAGTAATTTCAAAATAAGTAAAAATACTTCTTTGAGTGAAGTCAGAGGTTTGGGGGAGGGCCTTTTCTCAGTTACCAGACATTTAGTCAGCCAGTTGGATCATATTTAACACTTCAGAAGTTTAGTCCAGTGATTAAAAGCAGCCAAGCAACATATAGTCAGTAAAGAAAATATTGAGTTTGGATAATTACGTAGTGGATATTGGCAAAAATCATTTCCTGAAGCTTTTTGGTAAATCCATTTCCTGTATGGTATTATGCACAATTTAATTCACCACATTAGAATAGCAAGAAGTTGTTTTATCACCCTCCTGTACACATACCTATTCAGAAACATAATTTTCAAACTAGTTTCATTTTACATTTTCATGTCACTCCTAAATTAACAAAAGGAATAAACTAATTAAAAAAACACTGCTGTCTATATAGCTCATGGTTACACAAGTGAAAATGTGTTACTAAAAGCTGTTTATCATCATTGGGCTGTTTCTCCTATCATGGTCCATTGCTGTATCCCATTCTACACCCTCTGGCTTTTCCTTCCCCAGCTGACCATTGGGCCAAAACCTTATTGATTCTGAAGCCAAAGAAATCACTTTTCAAAATGCCAGGTACTGCAAGCCACATGTTGTGCAGGTATGATAGAGCTCATAGAGAATACACAAAACATAAAAAGTTTTAAAATAAAGATTTAAAACTCAGTTATTAATTGGTTTCCATTGTTTATTCAAAGTTAAATAGCAGCTGGAGGCACCAAAAAGGAATCAGAGCTCTGTAGAACAAGACACAAAACAACCTATGCAGATACACTTCTCAGATTATGAGAAGACACAAACACATAAATTATAAGCATACTTATCTTGGTGGCCAGGTAGCAAGTTGAGCAAGTTTTGTGTAAACTAGTATTTTCAGTGTTTATATAATCATTAACTAGCATTTGCAAGTAATGATGTGTAGGCAGAGTAGTAGAGGTAAGCTTTAACTGTGACTGCTTTTAAATTTGTATATTGTGATCTGAAATAGGGACAACATATGATACGAAACCATCTATACTCCAGTGCTAATAACTAATATAACTTGTCCTGAAGTTTGAGTGGTAAGGCTCATAGCTGTCAGTAATTAGAATTTGCCTTTACCATTTTATCTCTAAAATATTCAAAGCCTAGGAAATAATATATAGCAGAAAAGCTTATACAAGGAACTTGTATTATTGTGAATTCAAATACTTGAGAATTAGGAAATAATAGACAGTTGCCATTGTAGACTTCGTAAGTTCTCTTACTCATCATCTTTAATTGCATATGATCAAACGAGGGATGGAAATGGAATGGAAGGAGAGTAGAGGAAATTTATATTAGATGCCATCTTGTATTCTATTGCAGTGGGTGGTCTTCAAGTATGCAGGAAGATAGTCTCTGCCAGGAAGAAGTTCATTGTAAATTTAACTGAGATGGAAAAAAAAATTAGATGCGTCAAAACCAATAGGGCATACAAGGCCAAAGAAATCCGAAAACCCTGTATTGCACATTATACAGTTGTAAATACATTTATTTATACATTCAAATAAATACATTTGTTTTATGCATTATTGTCTCTTTGGCAGATGTACTTCAGATGATGGGACGTGCTGGCAGACCACAGTTTGATGACCAAGGAAAAGCTGTAATTCTAGTTCATGATATTAAGAAAGACTTCTACAAAAAGTTCCTTTATGAACCTTTCCCAGTGGAATCAAGGTAAAGATAAAGGATTCAGAAAAGCTGATCAAACTATAAACAACACTACGAATGAGACATAGAGAAAAGTGAAACAAAATTCCTGTGCCAAATATCCCCTAAATAATGGGGTCCTAGAGGAAAATAATTTTTCTGAAAAATATTATCCATTTTTATACAGAAGAAACCTTTCTTCCATGAGTTTTGAAGCACTGTTGAGCTCTTTAGTCCATTCCCAGATAATACTGCAGATGCTTCTTGGTTCTGAGTGTTGTCTCAGACATTTGAATGGGAGCATAAACTGTTCTGCAAGGCCAGTGTGTAGGGCAACTACACATGATCCTCAGAACCCTCTCTGAAATTCTGTGACAAATTCTTGATAGGAAGAAAAATAGGTTTGTTCTAGAATTTTTTACCTAGAATACTTGTACCATTGTAGATACCACATTATTCAAAATCTCGCAAGTTCAGAAAGAAATCTGCACGGTGGAAACTATTACTAATATACTTTCAACACATCCACTTCCAAATTGCAATATTTTTGTCACAAATGTAGAAACATCACCTTTTGCAGCCTCTCTGAACTTAGTCAGTACAAAGTTTGCTGTCCAGCATAATGTCACTCATGCCTTGGTTTTGATATTTATAATACACTTAGTTGTTCAACAAGAAGCAGAACTAGTTACATCAGTCTCCTGTAGATGCATGCATGTGTGATGGAGGAATTCTCAGACATCTAATAAAGCATAAGCATTACTGAAAGCTTTTCTCAGTGATGAAGAATTCACAGTATTGGTGTCCTAAGGAAACTTCATCCCTCAACGTAAGTGATAATGGGACCTCTATCTGATCAGGAAATTTGTAGGAGCTTGAGAATGCTATCCACCTGTGAAATGTAGTTGAAATGGCCTAGTGTATTTGAAGGTTAATTTCTGTGGTACACAGACAGACATAATTTTTGCAAACAAAGAATGTGGAGACATGCACTTCATTTCCTTAGGAAACCACACTTTTCTTAACATATAAATTGCACTTAGCACAAAAGGTTAGGAGTTGAACTTCTTCAAAATGATAGCTAATATGTCAAAAGAGCAGTGCAATTAAAATGTTCATAATATATCCAGACTGTATGGCACTAGCATAAACTAGGAAATCTCTCTATTCATTGGTAAGTGGTACTTCTAAATAAAGAAATCATACCTTTAATATAACAGTAGTAATCACACCTTGTACCTGTTTGGAATACTATAAATATTCTACATTTCTAGTAGGTCATTTTGTGTGTAGATATATTTACTTTGTAGTTTGATGTATTCCATCTTTTACTACAAACAAAAAATACTTGATAAGTTTTCAGATGAAGACTCGCATACTACTAGCAGTCTCATGAAGTTCTATGTAGGTTGTGAACCGTTGAACTTAGAGTTGTCTCAATCTCTTTTGTGATCAAGTATTTGAAGAAAGAGGCTTCATAGCTTCAAAGAGAAACTGGGGGCTTTTGGAGGGTTTTTAGTTTTAGAGTGCTTTCCCATCTGTTCTACCAAAGAGCAGATTTATCAGCTTTGTGTAGTATTTCCAATTTGTAAAATTAAACTTCATATTTTTTAATTAAAGTTTTTTCTAAAAGCCATTGTTTATGTATTAGTTGTAAGACTTGACTACACAACTCGTCTGACAGGCCTTGTGCTCTCACTGATCATGGGTCTGAAATATAGCACATTACAAGCAAAAGAGAAAGCACTCTATTATGGAATAGCTATTGAATCATCTGTCCAGTTTCTGTTGGACAATCTGGGTAGAACATCTGTAGTTCTAACCTTCAGAAGCATGCGATCAGTGGTATAGAGCAGTAAAACAGCTACTCATACCAAATTATTCTTTACTTTTAGCAGTAGGGAAATAACAGTAGGAAAAGAAAAAAAATTATAAAATAAGAAAAATTATGTTGATCCTTAAGGATATTTGCCATTCCCTGATTGAACTTTAGCCAGGCATGATCTTATTAGATACCCTAATGGAGGTCTTTGTTCCATTTAATGACACTAAACAGTATTTTACTTTGTAAGAATCATTTTAAACGGCTTTTGTTCTTCTGTGTTTCTGAGTTTAGATCTTTCTGGGTAGAAGTAGCTGCTTTTTTTTTTTTTTTTTTTACATTGGATGAAGATGAGGCAAAATGGGGGGGGAGCAGTTTTGATGTAATTTTAATAGCCCTCAAGTATTTGTCAAGTATTAGCTAAGCTATTGCCACTGTTTCATTTCCTGTTTGTCTTTCCATATGATTCTCTATTGGATTAAACCAGCATGATCATATGGTCAACATACAGTATTCAGAAGTTCCCACTGAGTAGCTCCATCTGAATACATTCCATGAATGACTTCAACTTGTGTATTCTTGGTCCAATCAAAAAATAATTTGAGCTTCATTCCACTATCATGTAAAGAAGGTTACTGACCTTGCAATTATATTCCCCCTTCTTCCCCTCTTCTCTTTTACCAGAAGATAAATATATAATATTTTCAGATTAAAAGTAATAAACCTTTTAATGCACAACTCTACAAAATATATTACCTGTCTTTGTGATTGTAAAGTCAGCTAAGTCCTCTTGTTTCCTGTTCTTCAGCTTGTTAGAGGTGCTGGCTGACCACTTGAATGCTGAAATTGCTGCTGGAACTATTACATCTAAGCAGGATGCAATGGATTATATCACCTGGACTTATTTCTTCCGTCGACTTATAATGAACCCAACGTGAGTATAAAACACAAATGCAATTTAATCTAAAGGTAACTTCAGGGTAGAGTTGATCCAAAGGTGATCCTGCTGCTGTTGGAGCCTAGAATACTTAGCAGTCTCCAATGTAGGAGCATTACTGGCCCACACATGGAATAAAACTTGTGTGCACATTTTTTTAATAATTTTTTCTCCAAATATAAATGTATTTCTTAGCAGATAACTTTACAATTTAGTGACAAATATGAAACAGCATTACTAAGAGGACTACATCAGCATGCCTAAAATATCACATTCCTTTAGGTATTGTATTTATAATGTGTTAACTTTTTTTTTAGCTACCACGTTGATATGTTCTGCCCAGTTTTCTATAGAAAATCTATTAAGACCTGGATTTTCCTAATAAATGAGAGAATAGCTATCAGCTGTTTCTCTGTGAAGTTTACTTTCATTAGGGTATGCTGATGAAACCACGTGTGCAATATTTTCAGTGATTGTTATCCTCCTTAGCTCCAGCTGGTATGCAGATTATTCTGAGCTGTTCCAGCAATGTAGCCTGCCTTTGCCACAACAGTGTTTTGGGTAAATGGTATGTTACCTATCATGTGATCATTCACCCACCAGACTAATGTGGCAAATAAAGAATTAGGCATTTATAGCACTAAATATTTCTTGAGGTGCTCCAGAGTGTTGTATTTCTGAAATCGTGTTAATGTCCAGAACATTCAGCTGAATTTTCAGCTGGGTTCTTTACTGGCAACTGCTGGTGGGACCCTGCAGGTGATAAAATAATTTCCTTTAATTCTTTTTTAGTCTTTATTAGTTTTGAATTCTGCATCTAGTCCTATGCTGAGAATTTCCCACAAAACAGAATTTCCATCTAATCTTTGGAAATAAAAAATGCGGAGTGTTAGAACTGTAAACTAAAGAAAACATATTAAATTCTCTCACTTCATAACTAACAAATGAATACATTTATGTGGAAGGTATTTCTCCCCTCAGAGTGACAAACTGGTTTTGTGTAGGTTAGATGTGTTTGTTTGTATGACTTTGGAATTTGCACATGATCCATACTACAACTAATGTTAAAAACTATGCCACTGCAGACACTATTCTTTTTTAGTATAAAGAATAAGTAATGTTATTTTAAGATGTCTTGCTCTTGAATCGCCGTGTTAAAATGATTTTGTTGATCTGTCTTCGGCAAGATTTGATCATGTGGTATCTGTGGTAGGTGGATTTTTAAGACACAACGTATAGCCCAAAGGTAAGTGTAGAATATAGAAATGTAGTCGTTTGATTTAATAGGCAAGCTCTTCCCCATATAAAAGAGGTTCCCACTGGAGTATGAGGTTGGCATGTTGACTGATGGTCATTTTTTCTCAGCAGTTCCTTTAATGTGCAGTGTCATGGAAAGCTAAAACTGAAGTTATCACAGTATCAACTTTTAAGCAAAAGTTCTGCTATTCTGAGAGGATTGTGGGAAGAAAGTTAGGGGGGAAAAAAAAACACTGTACTACATAGTAAGGTGCAGAGTCTTTGTAGTGAAAAAAGATGAACAGATCTTGACTAGTCATGTCTATAATGGCAGGATAGGAATGTGTATTGAAGTTTCTAATGAAATTGGAGTCTTTCATTGGAACACCACACATGCAGGTTGGAACAGTTCACAAGTTGTGCTGCTTTACCCTTTGTTTCAATCACACAGAGGTACTCAGCATTCCTTCTGTACTCAGTCATGCAGGGAGAAAAATGAAGGATATTATTGACTGTGTCAGAGAGGTCACTTGTAGATACCATGTGCAAATGCAATGGATGTGCACACTTTCCATTCTTTGACATGATAATAAATTCTATGAAGTTTCATCCAAAAATTACTAAACTAGCCAGTTAGTAGAGTTCCTGCACCTACTACCTGTGGTATTTTCAGACCTCCTACAAGGCAATCAGTTCCAGTATGGTCAGTGTTTGGGTAAGATACATCAAAGGAAAACTGAAGAGTTTTATGAACAGAAGTCAGTGATAGTTGAGATAACTTTGAATAAATTGCAATATGGTAATGGAGTTTACTGTGCCGTAGATGAGCATATGAAATGATTGACATTACCAGACAAGAACTATTTGTGGCCCTTAATAATCCAAAGGTTTTGGGGTTTATTTTTTTCAAAAGAGTAGGAGCACAATGGCTGAATTTTGGTTTGGGTAGTTATGCAATACCCACTCGGTGTCACTTGATACAGTGTTCTTTATCATGTCTTGCCCTGAAGCAAAAGAACTATTTTCCAGCCAGCAGGTGATTGTACCTTAGTGGTGAATAAGTAATTCTTGTATGCATGATTGGTAAATTGCCTTGGGATTCATTGGCATAAAAGTCATTGCATGCGATGCTGTAAATCCCCAAAATAATGGGCTTAGATAATATGCAGAAGATTTATATTCTCATTTATTGCCAGTTTTAGCTACTTGTATATTAAAGCTGCATAAACAAATCTAGGATCATTCTATTCCAATCCAGTATCATAAAAGGCCTTACCGAATGCCTACAATTTGTGCTATTTAAGTAATGTTAATCTACCTTTGTTGTGAGATAGAGATCACACTATCCTTTTGCTCTAAGTATCCAGGTTTCTTCTAAACATGCAGTCATTACTGGAGTTTTTCTGGCACACTTGAGATAATTTGTTAGACTTGTAATAATGGACTTTTTAATGGTGTTGCTGAAAGTCTTTGCATGTTCCAATACTTCTTTTCATCAAACCATTTTCATTTTCTTGTTTGACGAACCCCTGTTCATCATAAACCTTATGGGTTTTAACTGTCTGGTTAAGAGTAGTAACTGAGCTGTTGATCTGGGGGAGTGAGGTAGCTGAGTGCTAGTTTTGTTCAGAGGCATGCTGACTAGTCATGTACATGCTGTTCAAGAGATGATGTGCAAATGAGAGGGGTGGTCCAAATAAAGCTGCTTATCAAAGTGTATCAGTCTCAATATCCAGAGTTTCTTCCCTGTTCTTTCTCTCCCTCAAAGCAATTATTCCTAAATGTAGAGGGTTTTGAATTTGCAAGTTAAGTCAAAGTTTCTGTGCTACTTCAGTCAAGTACTACGTGTTCTCCTTTCCACGTACAACTTTAGCCAACATGTTCTTTACTTAGGCAAGATCATACAAGACAGATCAGTGAAGTGCCCTGTTCTTTGAAAGGGGCTATTTTGAGAGGTTCGTCTATCTCCTTTCCTTGGCTGAAATTCCTTGACTATTTCATCCTTTTACCCTTATAAAAGATTATAATCTGCAACTTTCTACAAAAGAGAAATGGCTATGGGAAACATTTTCTGTAAAGCAGGTTATGATATTTTCCAGATACATGTGCAGTAAAAGAGAAATAGAAATTTACAACATATGTCAAGTTAAGCAGAATCAGCTTTCATTTGGAAAGTTATTTTTCAGATATTCTGAGAGCACACATCACATCACTGTTAAAATGGCGGGGGGGGTTATATATTTATAAATATATATGAGAGTGTGTGTGGTTATATATACACACTTATAAAATCCATTTTCCGTGTAAGTTCCTTGTGAAGACCTGAAAAAAGTATTTTATTAATTCATTCTGAGAATTGTTAAGGGGGGGGGGGTGTCACTTCATGTCAGTCTTATGAAGTTTTCTGTATTGAAAGAATAATGTAGCATAAATTGTAATTGAATTAACTCAGACTGATGCTCTTATCATCATATATTTAAATTTCCTTTTCTCAGTATGGTAGCTGAGTATGTCTGATAACATGTAAGTAATATATCTGAATAAAAAATATTATTATATACTGTTCCAATATTGTTTCTGATATCAAGGTGAGAGCTAATATCAGCCAGTCAGAATAGAATAATATGCATTTCAGTGATTAAATTGCAGTTATTCAGAATTTTAGGGCTAGTTTGGAATTATATCAGAAGGGGGGGATTACTGAAGAAAGTTAAATTAGCTAAATATTAACTAAAAAACTTTCCATTAAAATGGAAAAGCTTGGCAGTAGCTACTAAGAACAGAAGCTAAGAAGGTGCAGGTATATTACAATGCAGTAATTACCAATATCCATATTTCGAGTTGGTGAACAGCTATTTCTCAGGGTGGCTTCTTTCTTTTACAGTCACATTTATATCTGTGTGCATGTATATATACTTCATAAATAACAGCTATAGGCATTATTATGAATTTCATAACAAGAGCTTATTTTGTTAAATTAGGGTCACAGTGATGTGAAAAGTACAGGAATGTAGTTCATGGTATGCTTTTACTAAACTATTCACACGAATGAAGTTTTTCTGATTCTCTCAGACTGGGAGGCCCCAGGCTGCTGAGTATTTGAGCCACCTCCTGTTCCCCAGTCTGCTGCAGTCTTAGGTGAGAATGCAAAGCTGAAAACCCCGCATCTCCCCATTCAGAAACCAAATTGACATAATTGTCTTCCTACTCTTGGATATGATTTACCTGTACAAATTATCTGCTGGAATGTATCATAGGAAAAAGAAATGCCCAACCAATATGTAAGCAAATTTACATGTGCCTATTACCTCTGATTTCTCATCTTATGAATGCACCTCAGGAAGTAAACTTTCGTGTAAATATTTTAATTAGAAGCAGTGATGTGGAGGCAAATACCTTGCTGAGAGACTGGACTCTTTTTTGATCTTCTTAAATAACCACGATGTACCATACACCAAAAACTGATTAAAGATACCAATGTATCTATTTCTCATACCTGGCATAAGCGAATGCATGAATATACCAAGAAAATACAATACAAGTAAAATACAGGTAGAGAGTACTGTCTGCAGCATTTGTGCATGCTGTAATGCATTTTAGCAAGCCAGTCACGGACTCCAGAGTCAGTCAGTGATGCCTTAACAACAGAAGTGAGTTGGTACATTGGTTCATAGGTCTCTGGCTATGAAGGTCTATCAATTGTGCCATATACTCAGTATCATTTCCATGATACCATTTGAAGATGGCAGCTGCTGAAGGCAACAAACTGATGAAAGTAGACACAATTGATGACTGCAGTAAAGCGATTTACAAAAATGACTGTTCTTCCCCCATACTTGTTCATAACAACATTCTGCTTTCAGGACTGTAAAATCTCAAAAAGCACGCTTTCTTCCTATCAAGTGAATGCTGTAGATTCGTCTTTCTTGTGCATTTGTTTCAAAAGGCCTTCCAGCTAGCAAGTTTTTTCCTTTAATATTTTTGGCTGACACTGCCACTGATTTTCATTATGTGTGTCACTATTACTACCATATAATCTGAACATAAAAAACATGGTGCTGTAACAAATGACTTCACAGCATTGACAGTTATAGCAGGACCATTTCAAGGCTGATGAAAAATTTCCCAGAGAGATCTCAGGTTGGGTTTACATAAGCTAAACAGGAAATGATTGCCACTATTCACATTAAATCCTAAATGTTTTGTGTAACTTCATCTACATTTTATGTTCCCACACGTGTCTCTGTCTTTCTCAGCTGATGAAATTCCACACTTCCTTAGATTAGAGAAATAAGTTCATGTTTCATAGTTTGTTGTTCTTGCTAAGCTCTACAAGGTTTGGGATTTTAAATATATTACCTAAAAGACAATAAAAAGTTCCTTCAGTTTTTGATTGTTTAAATTTTACATACTTTGTAAATTTTTATGATACCTAGGGGTTTGTTATTGCTTTTTCCCAATGGACTACTAATGGAAGTTAGCCTGCCTAGCCCATGTGCTAGATGCTGTTAGGATAAAACTGCCTTTGACTTTCACACCTCTCAGGGGACGAGTAATTGTTGTGTTCAAACAGCCTGTAATTGTGATCCCGCTGGCTTTCTCAGTACGCTTCTGGCTATTAGAATCATTAAACAACTCAGCACCTGTTAACAGCATTGTAAATATTCAACCCTGCTTGTGTGCAGGTTGAGTCCAATATAGGAGAAGGCTTACAGAGCCCAGCCTCATAAATTAGAGCTTCTGACAAGTCAATTATTGTGAAACTGGGCTTCACTGTGAAATAAATGAAATGGTGTGCTGATAAAAAGGTAGGCTGTCTGTTTATAGCAAAGGGAAAATAATGACTAGATGATTCAATGCAGTGAGCATGAAACTGCATTGTTTTTCTTCTTTATCTGTAATTAAATAGTTAGGTAATATAGCTTCATAGAGGAACTCACATACGATGCAGTTTTTATACTTGGAGCATACCAACATGCAAAATTCAACTTGCATTTATGCCTGCACATTCAAAATACTCACTAATGTCATGATACCTCTGTTTTCACTAATGATTTTAACATAGTCTTTCTAGATGAATGGCTTTGCTTTTTATTAGGGGAGAATGTGCTGAGTGACCAAGAAGCTCCTGTGGGTGTGCTCAAAATTATATTTGCCCCATTATAGGTAGTAGTTAAAACACACTGGTACCACTTCACTCAAGATTACAAACCATTTAAGATTTTTCATTACATTGTTTTATTTGCACTAGGCAGCTAGATATTTACTCCCCTGACAAAAAAATTACCAAAAATCAGCAAATTTAAAATTCACATAATTTTTAAAAGGCATTATAATGCCTTTTATGATTACAACTTCAGTGTGAAATACTGCAAATTAGGCAGAGCACAAGACAAAATCTGTTTGAATTAGGGTCTTAAATTACAGTCTCAAAAAAGAATTTCAGAGTCTTGCCCATATCTCTTCCTTTGTTTTATCAGTATTCATCATAAATGTTGGGGTACTGCAAATAACAGTGCTTAAATGATATGGTGAACATCTGAATACCGTGACAGCAAAGTGCCTTAATTATAATCATTTCAGTAGTGTTCTATTCAATTTAGAGAAAAATACTAATGAATCAGTAGTGGTTTAAATGTATAAAATAGAAAATCATTTCACATCCTTAACTTGCATAGCTAATTTGCTCAATTATTTTCATAAGGTAAACAAAATGTTACAAAGTAATTTCTGCTAATAAACAAAATCTAAATGTGTTCAGTGATAAGATGTCAGGCAGATAAAAGGTGCAGATGGAAATATTGATCATTTTTTATCATTACTGTATTACTTCAGTCAATTTAAAAGGGGACTCATGAAAATTAAGTTGCATTGAAAACAATGTTAGAGTAGTTTTGCTACAAATAAGTTTTCTTTGCATAAGGCTGATAATGTATAGCTGTCTACCATATAAAACTTTTTAGTCAATATAAATATTTCTCTTTTTTTGCTTTTGGGCAATAGCTATGTTTAAAATATTTGAGATCATCTCAGCATGAACCCATATAAAATATACTCCACTGCCATATAGATACACTTTGTTGTTATCTAATGTAGCTGACTGTTTCCTGCTATCATAACAGATTTTTTTAATCTTTTCCTTATGGTATTAGTATTTTACTCCAACTTTACCCAATTATAAGTGAACGTTCAAAGCATCAGAGAATTAACCCCATAATTTGGGATTAATAATAAGGGAAACAATCTGAAAACGGCTGTACTGCTATTTAGCACACAGACTTTTTTCAGTTATGCTATTGCTATTCAAAAAGATAAATTTTAAAAACTCTGTTTAAGAAAATAATAATGCAAATCAGATTCTGTTAAAAAAAGATTCATGGAAGCATGCTTGTAGTATATAACAACGCAATTCCATCTTTTGAAATTTGCTAACAGCAGCATTACAGTGAATGAAATAGAGCTTAAATCAGAAAATGGGATTCATCTGTCCAAATATATCATCAATAGCTGAACTGATTGCATAAAATTCTTTTTTTTAGTCAGTGATTACATTTCACCTCATCCTAAAGCAGATAAATAATACTTCAGTTGAATAGCATTCTGCAAGCTCCTGTTTCTCTCCATTGGCAGTAAAGGGAGTTAAAAATACTAACTCAGGTATAGTTGTAATCATGAAAAATCAGCTAAAAGTAATCTCAGCACACTGTTTTGCAGCCTGTTGTTCACCTGCACAAACTAATGCTGAAAGAACCTACTCTCCATTACAGCATGTGGTATTGTTTCCAGTGGGGATGTTGAATGTGTTGTAACAGAAGGAAATTTTAGTAAAGCAGCTAGTATGAACAAAGGAGTATTTTTCATCATTGCAGCAGTCTCAGTAGTCTATTTGTGTGACAGTATTTTACAGAATTAAATGAGCAGGGACAACCTTTTTTACTGTGCTTGTTAACATTTCAATAAATCATCAAATATTTTGTTTGAATTCCACTTGGAAATCACATTATTTAATTGCTCTGCTTAAATTCAGAATTTTTAAACTTTCTGAGCATGCTCAAGTTTTCCTTTACTGCTCATTGAACTTAATTGTTATATTTTAAATTCGTGCCTTCATTGAATCTAGGACACAAGTTCTTACAGTTTTTTTCTGGAGTTTTCTAGATAAAAGCTCTCCCTGAAATTATGTTAGTTTGTGTGAGTAAGAATCTTATAATACAGCTTAAGTTCTATGGTTAAGGAGTGCAAACTTCAGTCACTGGGTCTTTTTTATACACTGGCATAACAATATGTTTTGGCACACTTTATAAACATTTTTCCTTCATACAGATAACTAAGAATCATTGTTACTATATCTAGTTTACCTAAACAATTTTACCTGAAAATGAACATGTGAAGTAACCACAATGACAAGTAATCTATTCCTTTTTTTAGCATTTTTAACTTTGAGAACAAAATGACGTGGAAATATAACAACCAACACCAACATTTGGATTGGTGTATGGTTACTTTTTCAAGAGATGTCACTATATGCCTAGTTTTTCTTTTCAGAGTTCCAGGATGTAAGAACAGTTGCCATCCTTGGTGGGTTTTCTTCCTTTCTCTTGAAGTTAAAATACTGTTACTTGTGTTAGTATTGCTTGTTTACTTTCATACTTACATGATCAGGAAAATATACTTATGCAATCAGGAAAATTTTCCCACTAAAAATATAGCCAGTCGAGTTCTGTTTGTATCAACCTTTCTATTAATAGACAGATAAATTACCATCTTTCCATATGTACATGCTTATATTATGTTGGTTACTCCCACAAACCATTTAAGCATCATGAATTTCTTGTTAGACTATATAAGGGAATAGTTCTGCATTTAATTGTTTAGTGTGGATATTTGCTGTTCCAAGTATGTGTGTGTATTATAGCAGCCTTGTAAGTTTTCCTACAAGACGTTATTGTTTAAAATCTTCAGAGTGTAAAAAGTATTCATGTAATGCATCTGTTTTCAATTTATCTAGTTACTATAACTTGGATGATGTGAGCCATGACATTATGAATAAGTACCTCTCAAGCCTTGTTGAGAAATCCCTCTTTGATTTGGAATGTTCCTACTGTATTGAAATTGGGGAGGTAAGACTAATCTGTGCCTTACAAGATTCAGTAAGATACATGCTCCTAAAATTTGGGAACAGCAAGATACATGCTCCTGATTTGAGATGTTAGAATTCATCTATGGAGCTATTTGTAAGACTTACATTGAAAACTAAGCTTAATTGGGGTTGCAGCTAAATTATGCTAAATCGTTTCTGCTGTTCTCTCTTATGAAGTAGTCTTAAAATATTTTACAGGAGGAGCCACTGTAGGAACCATTTATACTGAACCATGTAGGAACCACATATATTTGATTCCTCTTCTAACAGGATAATCGCAGCATTGAACCTCTGACGTATGGCCGCATTGCTTCCTATTACTATTTGAAGCATCCAACTATTGGGATGTTCAAAGATCAGTTGAAACCTGAAAGCAACATTGAAGAATTGCTCTTAATTCTCACAGTAAGTGCTGATATTTTCTTAATTTCAACATATGTAACTCGTGACTCTTAAAGACACTTAGAAATATATGAAAAAACACCCCGAAATTAAGAAAAACCTTTCTTCCCTGATCTTTAATTTTATTTTTTGTTGTTTTGAGTAATATACCTGAATCATTTTTTTGTTTCAAGTGTTTCATCTAAACAGTACATCAAAATTAGTGTATACACCTGTTTCTTTTCTTATGTCCCTTTATAATGTTCATGATCTATACAAATCTGATGGGTTTTTTTCTAAGTTAGGTATAATAGTAAAATGCCAGAATAATAACTGCATATCAACGTCCTAAATCCATACCAGGGCCATCACTTTGCATTGGGACAATCTGGAAGATACAGCAGCTTTAAGAAGTGGGGGGACATGGGGAAGACCTGTTTCCTAAAATGCCTTCTTTTCATTCTCCTAGCCACCTCATGATCCTGAGGTCATAACCTGCAATAATATTAGCTCATACAGTTAGTCTAGTGACTGTTTAGTAGAAAAGTACAATGCAAGTCAAAAGATTGTAGGGTACAAATCTGGGGACACGGTGTACAATGCAGCATGATAATATTACATTCTCATTATAAAAGAATCAGGTTTTACTCCATTTTCAAGCACTTAAATAGTTATATCTACAAAATCCTCTTTTTCAAAATGGTATAACTCCACTTGTATACACATATTTGAAAATAAGAAGTGCCTGAATATTATCCAGGAAAACTTATTTCTGCCCACTTAATTATAGTCTCTGATATATTATGTACAAGTGGCCCAAATTCTTTAATATGCTGATTTCCAAGTGTTAACTTCAAAATCTGGAGTCCCATCTTATAGTATTTATGTATGTTACTTTTCTATTCACTATTGTTTTGACATGCTGCCAAAATTTCTCTAAGGAGCAATAAAAGAAGAAAAATAAAAATAGTGCTATTCAACAGTTTGCATCTCAACAAAACCTGATCAGCATTTTATGGCACTAGGAGAGCCACTTTTCTAGTACAGAGACTTTCTTTCTGATAAATTTAAATCACCTGCTGCAAACATTCAGAGTGTTAGAGCTCAGAAATAAAGGCCACAGTAATCTTTCATAATGGAAAGTGTTAGACAGCCTAAATAGGGGAATTGCTATCACTGACCCTGCAATATCTGTTCTTCTGTTGTCAGAAAACATTGCAAATTATATGAAATGAAATTCAGTGTATTCAGCTGAATTCAAAATGGTAATCAACCACAATTCCTATATATGCTGTATGTAAAATAACTGACATTTTAAAAAGAAATACCCACTAGTGAACAGAAGTTTAATATAATGTTGAATATTCAAGGTGAGAGCTTTATTCCAGCTGCTCTTTAAATTCTCTTCTCTCTAGAGAAAATTTTCTCCACCTAGAAACTTCAGAATTTTTTTTCAGACAAATTTGTTACAGGGAAAGTTTGAGAATAGCATTAGCAGAGATGGGGGACATTTCATGACACTGCCTAAGCTAGTAAGCAGCATATGGAAGATGAATGATGTAAGCAGAACCTAGTGCTGTCTATCTTGTCAGTGCTCCTCATCTATTTGAACATCCATGAAGTGCAAAGGTAAATGGCAAATATTTCTGTTGTAGACAAAACCTAGCACCGTACTGTTGGGCAGAGACTGTAAAATTTAAAATTAATTCATCTTGCTTTAATTCTTTCTAATTCTTTTTTTTCCCCTGGAAATATAGTCTTGGAAGTTGTCCATTTACAGTCTTAAGAGGAATGAGACTAAAAATAAAATCAGTTAGGGGTCAAAATGTGCCACGTATCAACCTGAAAGATGGAAAGGATGTATGAATACTGGATGCCATTATAGCTGACAGTTTTTCCTTACTTTTTATGCAGATATTGATTTTCATAATTATTAGTGGAATTAATGTTCTGTGTTGTTGAAGGTACAAATTGAAAGGGGTCTTTTCAGTCTGATGTAGTGTTGAAAAGAACTGCCGTTTCAACAGAGTTATTGCCAAGGATATTTTTTTTTTCCCCCTAAACACTGTGAATTAATGAGTTTTATAATTACGGCAGTTGCTTCACACCTCTATTGTTAACCAATGACATTACATCTGCCTTGCTCCACTGGTGCCTTCCTCCTTCTTATTGAAGCATTTAGCAGTTTTGGCAATGGGGAATTACATGGCATGGGGTAAGTAGTCTAATTAGGTATAAGTGAAAATCCTGAGGGAGAAGGATATTTAAAAAGTAATTTAAAGAATCTCTTAATGATGCTGGAACTGAAAGCTGTAGCTATAGTACAAAAAGGCCAGTTATCGTTGCAAAACATAATTATAATTGTGATTATTCTGCTGATCACTCAGTTTTAAAGTTTTCAATTTTGGCCTGTGCTATTTAAGAATAACCTTCCAAAACATTTCTCAAATGCAGTTGCAGGATTTTGTAGATGTGACATGTGGGTCTTTTTTTTGTTGGCATTGTTCATAATCTTGCAAACCTTCAGACATTTACAAGTTGTCTAATGTATATAAGGAAGGCAGAAGTGTACAACTGTAACAAAGAAAATACTGATGCTGTGGGTTTGAAATGGGATATATACAAGTTTTTACCAAATTGTCAATGTGTAACTCGAAAAGGAGCAAAAGTTTGTTTAAAACAAAACCAGGAAAAAAAGCAAGATTGCATTCAAGAATTCGGAAATTTATGATCGTATTAAATCTGAGTTTGATTAAGGGAATTTGAGTTTCAGATTTATATTTTGCCATGCTGATGGGAGTGTGCAGAATTCAGGATCATTCACCGATGAATTATCAATGAATCTTTGCAACTCACATGAAAAAGTAGTTGAGTCATCCTGTTTCTAGTGCTGATGAGTCTCTCAGAAAAGCCACTTGACAGCAAGATTTGTTTCTACTTAGTAGTCAAGACCATTCAGTCTTCTCCAGTATCTGTTCTTTTCTCTGTTTTTATTTTATCTTTTCACGTGATCATCTGCCAGCATTTTGCAAGATCAAATGAATTTTTTTCCAGTATGGTTTAGGGGTTGAAGTATCTATAACATGAATAGGAATGGCACATGGGAACAGCCCTGCAGTCATGTTGGAAGTATACAATAGTAAGTGATACAAATAGGTGGGGTACAATCCCCTCATGCTTTCCCTTCTCTTCTCAGTAAATCTGTACTCGAGATGTTTAATCTGTCTAGGGTTTGCAGTTAGCAGGCAAAGTTCAGATTCAGTTACTTTTGTATCTGACTTCTGCTAGTGGACCTGTAATTTTTCTGAGATAAAATGTTTGATGCTTTTCCATAGAGCTTTCTTTAAAACTTTCCTAACCGTGCTTCAGACAGTAGTAATCCAAATGAGCTTAATCACTGTTGAGTTATGGTGCTTCTTGCATTAAGTATTATTGATGAGAAAGTGTTCATGAATTATTACTGACAGGCTGGATTTCCCTGAGGTACCTAAAGACTGTTTCCTTTTATTCTGAAAGTTAGGTGCAAAGATTAGAACAGAGGTCTGGGTAAAAAACAGTGAGAGATACTTTGGGGTAATTTTTGTCATTTTCTGTAGTAAATCAGCAGTCACCACAGATCTTTTTAAAAGCAAATGTAGGTTTGTTGTACCTTGAGGAAAGGAGGTCTGTCTTGATGATTCATCAGGACTGATGGCTAGATCCAATAGCTTCATGATTTTTGGTGATTTGTTACTACGCTTATCTGGTTATCTGGTAAATATTCTTATTTACAGAGCAAATGCTTTGTCATATCTGTTCATACTAGGCAGTGAAGGGGAGAACCATCTTTCAGCCCATGTTTTATCTGCATGTTGTCCCTTATTTCTGTTATTTAATGCTACCTATAAGAGAGAACAGGTTGGTTTTCTTGTGCCTACTGCTGTCTTTTATGTAAACTGGTTATAAGAGATGGGTTTCTTTCTAACTGGGAAGCTTAGGGACAGAACAGCATGGTGTCTGTGTTATACTGGAACATAGGTATCCATCTTTCTATGATATAAACATGGACTTCTAAGTTTGCTATCCACATACCTCTTCGCTATATTTCTACCTGATAATTGACATGGTTTTGTTACACTGGCTTGTATTAGACTAAGTATTTTGGAATTTAGCAGTAAATCTGGCATTGCTGGAGTAGCAGATTTGGAAGGTAGAAGGAGGAGGTTCATGAAACAGGTGCTCTCCATCCCAGATACACAGGTAACAGAAGACTAAAGTTATTAACACCGTATCTGTCTTCCGTTACCTGTTAGGTATTTGTATTATGAGATTCTAGGTAACTCGGTGTTATGGGTTTGTGTGGCGGGGTTTTGGTAGCAGGGGAGGGGCTGCAGGGCCGGCTCCTGTGAGAAGCTTCTAGAAGCTTCCCCAGCTCCAAGTCGGACCTGCCTCTGGCCCAGGCCGAGCCCATCAGCGATGGCGGCAGCGCCTCTGGGAGAACAGAGTTAAGAAGGGGAACCTGCAGTGAGTAGGGGGATTGGAATGTGAGAGGAACCCGTCTCGGCAGATCCTGAGGTCAGTGAGGAAGAGGGGAGGAGGGGCTACCCCCACAGCCCACAGTGAGATGGCAGGCTGTCCCCCCCCAGCCCATGGAGGGGAGCAGGGGAGCAGATGCCCCCCTGCAGCCCAGGGAGAGAGGAGCCCACGCCGGAGCAGGGGGATGCCCCCCAAGATGGCCGGGACTCCACAGGAAAGCCCACGCTGGAGCAGTCTGTGCCCGAAGGACTGCACCCTGAGGAAGGGACCCACGCTGGAGCAGTTCATGAAGAACTGCAGCCCATGGGAAGGACTCACGCTGGAGAAGTTCATGAAGGACTGTCTCCTGTGAGAGGCACCCCACAGTGGAGCAGGGGACGAGTGAGGAGTCCTCCCCCTGAGGAGGAAGGAGCGGCAGAGACAATGTGTGGGGAGCTGACCCCAACCCCCATTCCCTGTCCCCCTGTGCTGCTGGGGGGGAGGAGGGACAGAAAATCAGGAGTGGAATTGAGCCCAGGAAGGAGGGAGGGGTGGGGGGAAGGTGTTCTAAGGTTTGGTTTTACTTCCCAATATCCTTGTTTTGATTTGATTGGTAGTAAATTAAATTGCTTTCATTTCTTCCCCAAGTTGAGCCTGTCTTTTGCCCATGACCATAAGTGGTGAGTGATCCCTCCCTGTCCTTGTCTCGACCCACGAGCATTTCCTTGTTTTCTCCTCATCCCACTGTGGCGGGGGGGAGGAGTGAGCGAGCAGCTGCATGGTGCTTTGTTGCCGGCTGGGCTTAAACCACAACACTCAGTTAACCTATAGCTTTATTTTCTGTTCATCATCACTGGCACATCCTATTCTAGCCAGGGAAATATGCAAGTCTTTTTACACTCTCAGTCTAAAATAATTTTATTTCCTTAGCAGGATTCTATCTTAAAGCTGTTGGTTCAGTCTGTCGTTAAGGGGCCACAAAAGTTTTTGACTCAGTGATAAACCATCTTTTCCACTTGTCGCCAGTTAGATGCCAAGGAAGGGGAATTAAGAAGTTACAAAAATATTGTCCAGGAACAAGCTAATGTGAGCTGTTCTGTGTAACATTTTCTCTGCAAGCCATGGCAGAAACATTGCTTTTGGTTTCTTTAATATATTATATAAAACTGGTTTTCTGTTCTATGAGCCCTTTCAGAAAAAAGTCAGATGACTCTTCCTAAGTCAGTAATTTTCTAGTTTAAATTTACATTTATTTTGGAAGGAAATAAAGGTGCTACTGTAATTTTCTTCAAGGCATACAAATACAGCAAGACTGTATTCATTATGTTACTCTTTTTAAATATGGCATTTCAGTGACAAGAATAGAAATACTTTATTATGTAAACTTTATATCAAATGAAAAGCAATTATGTTGCATGCTAACCTTTGAAGAACTTACATATTTTATTTCACGTAAATTGTGCATTCTCAACAATACAAACATGACTGCTGTGGCCACTCTACAAATAGGAACAGGCCTCAGCCATTATGCATATTTTAGTGACCCCTTATAATAGGAGAAAACTGTTACTTCTTACCATTAAGTCTTTTCTTCACAATAAGTGCATACCTAGGACTGTTCAATGCATAAAGTTCATCCTAAAGACGGGCATTTCCAGAATCATTTACTTAATTATTATACAGCTTATATTCTCTGGATTTTAATATTTTAAGACATTTGTGCTTCAGTTCCCACTTGGAACATCTAGAGAGTATCACAGTATCTTTAATAAAATAGTTTAAATTTGAATATTGTATTTGGCTTCATGGAAATAGAACAAAATGCTACAGTGAATTTTAATAGCATCCAAATTTCATCATCTATATCCAGTATATTCAAAATACCTTGCACTTAGCAGAAAGAGTACTTACATACATGAGTATTCTCACCTATTAAATTTGTCTTGATTTTTCTCTAGTCCCAGTAGATGGAGCAGTTTTGAATGTTACTGTAGTACTTAAATATACTAATTTTTTTCTAACATCATGACATAATTATTTCTTATTTTTCTTTTTCCAAATGATTGTTTGCTTTTTAGTTTGAAAGCATTGTATGCTGCCCACCTTTCCAGAAAAGCACAATCAGTTGGTAAATCAAGATGACAGTGCCCACCACTGATAGCTAACTGAACATGGCATAAGTCTTTCATTTTTATAGCATCAGTAAGAAAGAATTAGATTCAAAACCACAAAATATAAAACCTTCCCATCTCCAATACACATGACTCTCTAATCTCCGATTAACAGATCTCCTTTTTTTTCCCCTCCAATCTTCTTACTCAACTTCTGTCATTACTTGCCAGATTAAAAAACTGAATCAATACTCAGGAAAGTTAAAATAAAACCTATTTTAAAGTTGAAGGTAAAGGTTTCTGACATATATTTCCCATGAGGTAAGCTGTAAGACAAGAACTGTTATCTTGGAAATAATATAGTATCTTTAATTTCATGGGTTTTTTCAATTTCTTTTGATTGCAGTGCAGTGTCCCAGGGAAGAACTTGTGAAGGTGTGTATAGCTGTGGTAGTGGAAGCCAGTAGCCTCAGGCTACATCCCCGTTTCAAACAGCTGCTTTAGTAACTGTTTCTGTCAGAAAAATGAGGAAATAAATTCCTTTAACAGGAGCTATAGATGCAGTCATAGCAGCAAAACACTCACGTATACCAATGAAAACTATTTTGATGAGCCAGGAAGCTATTACACTTGTATCTGCTAGGGTAGATAGGAGTACTGTCCTGGTCTTATACTTACAAATGTGCTGCCAACTGTGGCAAATCAATGCTTGCCCTTGGTATGTATGCTAGGAGCAAGTTCAGTGATAGCAAGCTTGGTTTAGCTGACTGCTTAAAGCTGCAGGCAATTCAACCCTGCAGCATTTATTTATTTATTTATTTAAGGACAAAATTCTTTTACTTACCACTTAGCAGTTAGAATTGTAGCCATCATCGTTTTGCGAGATTTCAAACTGTGCATAGTTGTGTACATGCAGCCAATACTTTGCAAAGTATTCATATTGAAAATGAAATGGCTTTTTTTTTCAGCAGTTATGTCATATGGCTCTGTTTTCAAATATACAATATATTTGTTGAAATAATGTTTGTGATTGTTGAAACAAAACTGAAGTTCTAAACTGCATATTTATTAAGGTAAATCTGAACATTTTTCTAATACATAATGCTGCTTTGATAAATGGCTGTGGGTTCAAATGCCCCAAGTACTCCAGAAGGCAGTCTTACAAGCTCGATATGCCCTTAAGTCAGTACAAGTTCTACCTACTTTGTGCCTCCCAATTTGTAATTAAAGGGTTGACAGGCAAATTTAGGCCCTCTGCAGCCTGCAGTTCTTTTGTCTTCATTGGTTTCTAGTTAGTTATTGCCTTTGCTTTTCATAGAATTATACTATTGCCCTATAAATTATAGCAGTTACAATGATATTGCTGATGAATTTGTTTTCACAGAATTCAGTTCACTTAGTGACACCAACTCAGTCTTACTGACTGCTCTTTAAAGGCACACAAATGTTTTTCTCTGTCAGCAAAGAAGTTATTGCTCAGACTTGTTAAGAAAGAGGATGGCATTTTGTAGCTTGTTCTCTGATTGGAACAGAAGTTTCAGGATAAGGATTGGTTTGGCTGAAATAATTACATCATACAAGATTGGTATCCAGCATATATTGTTCCTTTAGCATAGTAGTTTAAAAAAAAGGACATAAGAGGATTACTGATCAGTCCTTAATGAAGTATCTGACACTTGTATTTTCCTATTTACATTTAGATTCTTTCTTTGTCTCATTCTTTTCTTTTCTTTTTTCCTGATGGAACCTGGCTAGCTTCAGAAGGTTGAATTTTATTTTAAATGTTGATGTTGTGTATTATCACAGATGAACTTTTAAGAAATTGGCCTCTCCTATTATGTCTAGTATTTACAAGGTGCTTTATTTCAGTTACTTAGGTAGCTCATGCTACCTATAATGTTAGAAGAAATTGCAGAGGGATTTTTGCTACCAAAAGACCAAAACTTTTCTTAGCATTTGAAAAAGTTACTATATATATTTGTAAATTTGGTATAGCACAGTAGCCTTGCTTTTAAAGAACAAACAGTTGCAGATTTTCTTCACCTCTGCAGCTTAATGGGCCTGTGGGCCTGTGAAAACAGTCAAATTATGCACTTTTCTAAGTAATTTTACCTGGGATTATGGTCAAATACAGCTTTCCTTAATTTATAGATCATTGTCCTATTTCACATGGAAGAGTCAAATCAGACATCACCAATTTGATTGGGTTGCCCACATGCCAACTTCCCATGCCTTTCCTTTCTGTCTTCCAGTGGAAAAGACTAGCAAGGCAGCAGATATTATTCAAACTACTAGTTTTCAGAAAGAGAAGATATCTCAAGTCTATTCCTCTCACCTTAGAGGGTGAGAAAATGGCTAAAATCCCTCTCACAACAGGTCTCTTAAATCCTTCTCCTGTCAAGGTGAAGGCATGCTACTGTGTTCACTTGTGTTTATTTAGTGTGTGCATGCATGTCTACTTACAAAATATTTTTAGGTACAACTGATGCATACAGCATTAAGAAATTTTATCTTAAACATATTAAATCATTGAATCCACAATATTCTGTAGGTTAATGAGATGAATTCCAGCTGGTTTATCATTTGCTTAAGGCAGCAAGCAAATGTAAACAACATGAGGTGTAGATAATAGATTATTTTTTCTTTTGTATATGATTGTCTTAATATTTACTATCTTCAGTCATAGAAGATGCTAATTTTTAATACTTCTTTAGCTATAAGAATGTGTGTTTGCTTTCTCTTGATTCGCACAGAACAGATGGATGCTTGACTGCCTGCTAATCCACAGCTGGAATGGTTTCAGCGGTTTCCACGTTGCTGGGTTAGAGTGGCTTTTCTAGTGGACTGAGAGGGCAGCAAGAGAGGGATATCATTATTCATCAGTATCCCAGTGGGATCGCTGCCAGCAGAGATTAATTTTTTCTGTTATGCTTGTAAAACAAGCTCAGGTGGAGTCTCTAATCCTCAGGGCACGGGTGGCAGATCAAGGAAGATGCTACAAAGCTAGTTAATTTTCAGATTCTAGGGGAAACAGAAGCTCTGTTAGATGTATAAATACATGATTGCAAATTTAAGTAGCTCAAATCCAAATGGGATCTTTCTAGACATCTGGTACTGAAAATCCCTGTTTTCTTTGTCTTTTAAAAGAAGTTCTTAAAACTTTACACCAGAGGCAAAATGTCTGCAACTCTCTTAATCATCAGTTATCTTTCCGTTTTAATTTTTTTTTTTTTTTAATACAGCTCTTACAGTGTACTTCAGGTGAATGCCTTTATTTACAGGTAGAAAAGACAACGTATAAGTCTGTGCAGGAACACAGAGTTTACAGTATTCTCACAAATTTGTGTGCAGTGAACATCCCCAAGAAAAATTATCACTTGCCATCCAAAAAGGGTTAGATCTGCCCTAGGAATGCATGGTACATCCCATTTGGGTGATGGGATGATCTGTTAAGGTCAGGTGTGGTACAAGGGCATTTTTGCCATGTTATTCACTGTATCAGACATCTGATCATTCATGACAGAAATGTTGATAGAACTTCCTCAAATCAAGCACACAAAATCACTGACAGATTGTCTGTTTAATAGACTTCAAATATTTTTTCTCTTACTGTCGTCTTTGTTTCCTCAGTGATTACCCATCTTCCCCACCCTTGTAATTATCAGTGTCTTTCATCTCTGCATTACCTTGTAGCTCTTGAGTTCTTCAAAACATTGGGTCAGATTTTCAAGCAATGTTAATTCATAGTTACACTGAAATGAGTGGAGATGTGTGAGTTTTTATCAGCAGGGATCTACCCTTATTGAAATTTACTTGCAGCAGCTGTCACTTCCTCTTCAATTGTGTTCTTTTATTATTATATTAAACTACTTTCATTTAAAAGTGCTCAGAGTGAGACCAGTAGCATTGGCTTGCTGAAAACATTGTGCATGTAGGCACCTTCCAAGTTTCTCATATATTCTTGCCAGTTCATATTGTTCTTCTATTATTCTGGGCTTGAGCCTCTCTTGAACAGAGGCTGCTAGTCATTTCACCACATGATGACAGGTATTCACGCCTGTGAACTTTTTATTCCCTTTTGTCTTTGGTCACATAGTAGTCTAGATCCGGAATTTAATCCAGTACAAAAATGCAGCAGTGTGCATTTGTGGCTCCCCACTAGGGGAGCTGCCACAGGTCAGCAGATCTGAAATCCAGTTTTCAACACACAGAGCTTTTACAGCTTGCTATTAACATATACAGTATGTATGGGCCCCATTTCACATCAAGAATTAGTAGCGCGTACTCCTGTCTCCATGCAGAGTAGCATTAACTTAATGCAGAGATCTGTTAACTTCTTCCCTGGGTCTGGGCTCTGCACTGGAAGATCCCAATGGAGGATCAAAGCCAAAGATGGAAAATGACTGATCGCTTTCCCGGGGAAAGCTGTGTGCCAAGATTTGCTATTACAATTTTTATTGCTATCATCATCTCAATCAGTAGTTCAGCCAGCTGATTCAGCCAAGCTCAGCTTCAAAATGTGGACAAACATCCAAATGGAACTGAAGTAGATTTCTCATGACAATCAGACTTTTGAATGTATACTCAGAGAGATTTTCCCAGTTTTGTGTTAGCACATTACTGAGTTCATGCACTGAAAAGATTTTCTGTATTAGTGCAATACAGTTAGTTTCAGTACAGCCAAAAACAGTCGGTTTTAAATCTTTCCTATAATGTGACTTCAGATTACAGGGGAGGAAAGTTGTGGGTCACTGCCCCGTCTAGGTTTTAAGATTTAAAAAAATGGGGTGATGATAATGCATTCAGAATGCGCAGGTTCAAAGCGTTCTCATGAAAAGTAATAGGAAAAGTCAGGCATCTTGGAGAGGTGAAAATCTCAAATATACCATTTCCAGTGATAAAATGTAATAATTCTCTCACATCACTATAATTCACTTTATAAATGGAATTTATACCATTCCATTTATATTTATTTGCTATGGTCAAAGTAACTTATTCTAGGTGAATAATGTGTGTGCCATACAGGTTTCAGATGTTTGCTCTTATATTTGTCCTACTTTAGTCTTCTTTTGCATTTATTTTTCCTTAAACTGTGCAAGTGTTACAGGCTTACTTATAATCAGTAATTTAACTTAAAAATCTGAGAGTGAACTAAAGCCACCTCTATGAAAGTTGTACAGGCTTAATACTATGAAAGTACCTACACATTTAGGGGAAAAATTAATGTATTGTAAGAATGGTTTTTATTAGGACTGGCCAAAAAAGTACCACTGAATTATGATTGTGATCATAAACTTTATGAAATATGGATTGTGAGAGTTAAGACTTAAAATCATGAATTCATTCCTTGTTTTCATATGTTTTAGTAAAGTATGCAATTTAAAAAGGAAATTATTCTGAAACAGAATGGTTCTGTAAGTATATTTTTTACCATTTGGTAAACCAATTACAATGATTGAATTATCTATTACTGTATCTTCTTGTACACTGAAACCTACCTTCTCTGATATGCTTAGGAAACTTAGAAAAAAAAGGGAAATTGACTTTCAAGTTAGTATAGAAGTCCTAAGAACATTTTTCCCATGTCAAATTATTGTTATTTTATATAATCCTCCTTCTCACATGTGCTAGCATGCTTGCATTTTCTTTTAGCAACTCCATGTTGAAGCAGAGGTCTGTAATTTAACTTTGTACTTTAGAAGTTCCCAGATCTGCTAGGTCATTCTCTACTACTGGTAGCTAATATTGCTGACCTCCTATTGCTCTGTGCGCAGTGGCAAAGGTCTTTCAGACTCCTGACCTCTGGTCATCAGGAATGTCATCAGCAGTTTGTAGTTTGGATGTTTTAAGTAAGAGGTGAACTTGTGAAATCTAAGCCCTTCAGGGTGTTTTTAAGTGATCACTCAACTGTTTCATTGCCCTAGCTTGTGCCTTTTATGATGTCTGTAATTGTAAAATTTGTGGTGTTTATCATATGCGGCTATTTAAAAGCAAAAATCAAACACTCGTCTGTTTAAAGTGAGAAGTCTGAGAATACAATTATATAGGATTTCTCTGATCACTAACATAAGAACTTTATAAGAATTGTAAGAACTTTCAACTTGTATGTTCTTATAAACTACGTTTGTAGGTCCCATTACTGAAATGTGCCCATTTTAAATCCTGACATATAAATTAATTTTTAAAAAATAATTTATTTACATAATTGCATGTTGATGGGTTTTACAACTTTATCTCTTCAACTTCTCATGCTCAACTGGAAATTTCCAATGCCCACTCTGGTAAGTCTGAAATCTAGAGCCCAGGGTACCCTAGCCTCACTATTTTGCTCCTACCTAGTTAATTGGGTTAACTTCACAATTTGATTCGAATTCGATACTTGGGGAGGGGGTTGACACTTATCTTTTATCTGAAAAAATGCATTAACCACTAATTAGACAATAAATAAAAAAGTTAGCGTTTGTTTCAAAAAGATACTGAGCAGCCCTTATCCCTTGGGTGTTGTTCTCCATCCTATGCATATCTGTTTTCCTCCTGTGATTTTTCCAAAAGTATAGAGTGGAGAGTACTCCAGTGGAAAACTAGAGAAGTGGCAAGATCATTTTCCTGTTACCCAAGCTGGAGTGGAGAGTTAGGGCAGGCAGAGTCCACAGTGGCAGGCACCAGTGCTGGAGAGGGAGCCCCTTTTCCACAGCCAGGGACGGCTGCTGCCCAGGGCCTGCGGCTCTGGCTCCTCCGTGCCCCGCGGTGCAGGGGCTGGCACAGGGCTTTGCTTTCTGCCCTTCCTCCCTGCCAGCCACTGACCCTAGAAGGAAGGGTTGGGAAAGCCCCCGTGGGAAAGGAACTGCACTGTGGGGTTGGCTCTAACATGCTGGACGCCATTTGATTGCACTGCTACGTACTTGTGCGGTTGACTGGGGGAGATGTTACATGGTATATGAAGGCAAGGAGCTTATTTAGAAATGGTCTCTGTGATGAATTACAGTATCACGTAGTAAATATATTCCAATCTTGCCTGACAATTTTTGGTTTCTTCTTTTGCGTCATGTTAGCCACTCTTCAAGGTCTCTACAAAACTTCAGCCTGCTCTGCTGCCTTAGCAGAGCCTGCCAGGCTGCCCTAAAAATCTGGAACGTCACTTCTGCCAAGTTTGTCTTAAAAGTATGGTTTTACATGTGTAAAACAGAGTGAGGATGCTCCTTATGCAAGTGTCTACTGTCTAAAAGAGGGCTTCTGATCTAAATATCCCTGTGTTACGTAGCGGCTTCAATAAGCTGGTAGAAATGACTTTTTTTTTCTTTTTGTCTATAATGAGTCTTGAAAACATGCATCATGTTTGTTCTTAAAACTTATAACTAGTAATATCTGTTTATGGGATATTGTCCTAGACCTTTTATATCTAAGAGTAAAAAAACACCCAAACATTTTAAACTTTGGAAGTTTGAATTATGTCCCATAAAACTGAGACCAAAGCATATACATTTATAGGCTACCAATAAACTCTTTAAAATAGGAGTTTATAATGGAATCTCTAACACAGATATAATTTTCAGAGTAGTAATTCTAGCAAGTACTTCTCTAATTCCATTTTTCGATCTGGTTTACATTTTGGTATGAGCTGAAAAACAACTTCTAAGTATGTGGTCAGTTTGGGCTTTTTTTCTCCCCCCCCCCCTTTTTTTTTTTTTTAAAGCACAAGATTTCTCACGTTTATTTGTTTTCTGAATATAAATGTAAGCTTGATTTGTGTTCCAGCTGCCTGCCAGGATACATTTGTGTACAATTAATGTCTTTCCTTATACATCAAACACACACTTGAAAATGTGATGATAAAATATAGTGTAAATATATTGGTTAATTTAAATAATTTTAATAATATATATTTGTGTCATTATTGTGTCACATAATGTGGTCTTGTGCTCTTGGGAAGAGCATGGGCCAAGGAAGATTAACTTGGGAACTTTTAGTTAAGCAATTTTTTTATTTTCCTTATAATACAGTTAATAGGGTCAAATGAGACTTTTGTCAGCACATGAATGGAGCTATATATATGTATATATAAAAAACGGAAATAATTTCAAATGTTTTTAAGTACAGAAGTTCAAGTATCCTCAAAGAAAAATTTAGAATTTGTGAATCTATTATAAGACATTATTATCCAGTTACCTAGCTACTCACAAACTACCAGTGCTTGTTATTTCTCTGTTTTGACCATGCTGCTTTTCTCTGTCCTATACTAAGGGTAACATAGGTATCACCCAAATGAGGACAATTAACAGACTGCTTTAAAGATTGAAGTCCAGCTACTTCCTATACACTGTAGCAGTCTGTGGAAGTGACAGGTCAGGATGTTACACTAAAATATTCTGTAGCACTTTGTACAATGGAACAAAAGACAAAAGCCAATTATATAATAATACTATTGTTGAGCTTATATTTGCCTATCTAGTTACTTAAAGATCAAAATATGCTGTTTTCACTTGGAAAAATAAATTGCATATTGGCATACCTTTGAACTTCTGATAGCAGCAAGGTAAAATTTACTTCATAATGTATTATTAGTGTTAACTGCAGAACAGCTGTAAAAAAAAAAACACATTTATTTATTGCAGCCCATTTTTTATTTTTCATTCTATGCACAAATGTATGATTTTTGCAGTCCTTCAGCATGTACTCAGACTACCAGAAGTTCATGTAATTCAAACCAAGGTTCAGGTAAAGAGGGTGCAATTACTATATTAACTAAAAATGATCCTCATCTTTTCTCCTTTTTTATTATTCTGGTAGTTACTTTCAGTACTAGTTTACTGCAAGATTTTTTAATACTTTAGCTTAACAACTGTTAATTTTGGTATCAAATTTTCTAAGAATGTTTTTCCCTTGTTTCTTTCTACATCAGAAACTTGAAAGAGAGCAAAACACATTGCAGGTTCGTTAAAGTTGAAAATATGGTGTGTTTGAGTTCACTGTACCTGTATAAAGAAAAGGAACATACAGGCAGTCAGTGAATTCTAAGGTAGTTTAAATAACAGCATTGCTAAAGAAAAGACTACTGGTTCAACTCTGGAATGTGAGAAACTATTTTTGGTTTGTTTTAGACACTCATTGTTACAAATTAATCAACTGCTCTTTAAAGTCTAGAACTCATTAACTTTGTAAGTTTTACTGTTCCCATGACTGAACCTAACTTAAAATATTCAAGTTTAGTTTAGTTGCTCACCTTGATCCCATTTCTGTCTATGCTCCACAAGTATCCTCTTCTTTCTTGTAGACAGATGGCAAGATGTAGTCACTTGAGATTTAAAATGTTTCAGAAGGTTTACGTGTGGTATAAGTTTATAGTTCAGCTCTCAGTATAAATCAGTAATTTCAGCCAAACTTACACATTTTGTGGCTAGAAAGAAAATCTGATATTTTTTTTTAACCCTAGGGACACTGCAGAGCATAGTACTCACCATGCTGGATACCTTATTTAAATTTTAGTTCAGTCTGACTCCTCAAATGCCTCATAGTACCAGAAAACTGCAAAATATATATTTTAAAATGGGATGAGTTGTTTACTTTTAGAACGGTTCAAATAAAGGGTGATGATAAGCTGCATATCTGGAACACGATGTTGCAGACAGGACTCTAAGATGATTCTGTGGCTGGTGTTATGCAGGAAACAGAATTCAATTATCAGAATAGCCCTTTGGCCTTGTAAAATGTAACTATCGAGTTTATGCAGGTCTACGTGTGACATTTCTCACTAGCAAAGCGAGCTACTGTCTTCTATATGACCCTGTATCGCATACAGATTGAAATGTAGGTTTGAGAGGACTCTTACACCCTCAAAATAATGCAGCAGTCTCTAATGCCCAAAAGAAGACATTATTGGGAAAGTCCATCACAGACCTATAGAAAAGAGAGATGTGACACGACTACCAAATGCACGATTGCAGAACCCATAGCTAAAATTCCTAGTTATCTCCTGGTATACTCCAAGTTATGCTTAGCTGTGTAGGTGCTTGTAAACATATTTCTACATGGGCTGCAATAGTCCTGATTTAACAGAAGAACAAGGGAAAGTGAAAAATGCACAGCAGTGCTTTGTGGTTTAACTATAAAGTTTGTATTAAGTTTCTTGACTGTAGAATGAAGATTAATGATTGATACGTAATTTGATCTGTTTTCTCACCCATGGAAGTAAGAATGGTATTCAGATATAATGTACTAAAATAATATATGTTATATATTGTATGGAATAGTTGAAGCTATAGCCTTTGCAGAACAGATTGAGATTCACAATGAAAAGGAAAACTAAAATGAAAAAATATTGAGTGAACAGCAGGGCCCATTTGAGGTGATTACAAAGGATGTTTCTTTATTCTGTCTTTTCTTGTGCAACCTGAAAACAGTAGCAGGGGGTTACAAGCAGAGTTCATCACAGAGTTGTCAATCACTGTCATTTAACATTTTGCAATGGAAGATGTCTTTATTCAAGGACAGCTGGGCAAATCAGAGAAACAGATTTGCAGTTAGTAGTCTGTCCAGCCTACACTAAGCAAACAAGGACAGGGCAGACATACTGGCCTCTCACATAAAAATATAATGGACTCTGCTGACCTTGGTGCCCTCCATTCAGCTTCATTCTCAGTTGTATAAAAGCTTCACTACCCATTCTCAATTTCCTTTAATTACCTACATGATGCAGATAAGAAAATGAACCTCACTTACTTACAGTCAATGATCACAAACAGGAAATTAGTTAGGCAAGTTGTTTAAAATAAGAGGAGTGTTTTGGAGGTAAATAAAACATGTGATGGGGAAGAATTAGGGAAAATGCATTTTCAGGAGTACCAATTGGTCTGGAGTGACTTGGCTGATCCTTCTTCTTTCTGCTACTTTAAACTGCAAAGCAAAACTAAGTAAAAAAATCTCCTTGGTAAATATTCTTTAAAATATCTTTGAAGGAGAAGCCAGTTAAATAAAAAGAGTGAAGCAAACATGCAGCCTTCTATAGAGCTTAAAAAGATTGTGACCTTAGGTTCAGAGAATAAATGACCACAGTTTTCACAAGAGATCTAGGAGAGACATCCAGGATTAAGCAGCAGTTGTCTTTAGTCAGTCTTCACTTCTAATCTGCAGTCAAGATATGAAATAAATTAATGATATTCTGATTTTCTTTCCAAATCTTAAATTTTCTAATACTTACCTTTTCTTTTACATTTATATCACAGTTTAGGTGTAGTTTCATTGTGCCATTAAAGAAAACAGAAAATTTTGTGCTGTCAGTTTTCAAGGGGGTGAAAAACAGCTGTATAACTGTTTTTAGGAATTGTCAAAAAAGGTTCTATGTGTTAGGATATTAATGAGTGGGTATGGTATTTTGCAAGTCAATTAGGTAGCTCTATTAGGTGTTCTAAAATTGCCATTTTCCTTTACCTTACTCTGCATTGGTTACTGTTGTAAATATTTCATTAGTATGAATTGGCAGGAAGTCTGACTGGGGACTGAGGACTAAAATGCACAGTATCGAATCTATACTTTAAGAGGAGTATAAAACCCTGAACACTTTAATTTAATGGTCTCTGCTAAGCCCATAGTTCGGAAGACATTGCCCTTCAGGCTACCCAAATGACTTTTTATTTTATGACAAAAGAAATACACTCTCTTAAATTACAGATGGAAAAGATATCAGATATTATAAAACTCTTACTTTACTTGCGAGTTTTATACTTTAAAAAGATTATTCTCATTCCAAACAAGAATATGCACGCATGCATGCACAAGAGGATTTTGTGGAGGAAAAAAAAATCACCAATTAAGTCACAGAACTGACTCTTCAGCCTGAATTACAGTTCTTAGGATGCTTCTGTTAAATTTTCTTTCTTTCAGAGACAGTGAATTTCCCTAGCAGGAGAATGAACATCTCTGCTCTGGCTAGTAGAACAGTCATACTCTTTCCTCTCAGCCCCAAGGATGTTGCTACTCATACTACATTTAGATTACCTGTTGGTGTGCAGCTCCTTTTTGCAACATGAGAAAGTTCTTAGACAGCTTTCATTTTGGCATTAATGGTAGTAGTCCCACTCTGGAACACAAAGGATAGTTTTCAACACCTACTTAACATTATTTTGCTCTTTGATCGCTGGTCATCTGTTGCTTAGACACTGACTGCTCAAAATATTGAAAATATGTTTTAAAAGAACCTTACCAGAGCTATTTCAAACCCACTCTGTTTTGAATACAAAGAGAAAAGTAGAAACCTTGAAAATAGAAAATATGAATTATTGACTTCTTTATAGCTAACCTTACAATGCTTTTGTGAGCCAGCCAGGGTAGGATATCTGTAGAAGGTCATCTCAAATACTGAGTGATCCAATGAATGTATTTATTTCACTGATTTTATTTTCTTCTCCTCTAATGCTAAATCAGCTATGTGAAAAATATATATATATATATGTATAATTGTGTGAATATTTGTGAATGTTTTACCAGCTATTGTTTTCCCACACATGTGATTTTGATAAATAAGTATGCTTTCTAAACATTAAAATGCTTCTATTTTAACAATGAAATCTAACTGTAGTAAATTAAATGCATATAATTTTAATGTCTCAGTAAGCAATAATAATTATTCTGAAGTTAATGACAATGGTTAATTTTTTTTTTTTAAGAATGCTGATGAGTACACAGATCTGCCTGTGAGACACAATGAAGATCAGATGAACAGTGAACTGGCAAAACATCTTCCAGTTGAAGTCAATCCCCATTCATTTGACAGTTCACACACAAAAACACACCTCCTGCTGCAAGCCCACTTCAGTCATGCCATGCTGCCTTGTCCAGATTATGCAACTGATACAAAGACAGTATTGGACCAAGCAATTAGAATATGTCAGGTATAGTAATGCATTTCAGTATTTAACTCTTGTTGGTTTACTATTTATTGTTAGTGTGTTGTAATATTTTGAATATAGAAAAATCTGAAGACTTCTTGCAGTCTTATGGAGAACTGGTACCACGCAGTGTGATACCACTTTGTTTAGGGAGGAACTAGATGCCCATAAAGATGCCCACTTTACAGAACTGGAGCTGAACAAACTTATGGTAAAAGACTGTGGAACTCTGGTTGGAGGCATCTGTTGCCATAGGGCTCACCTCTTCTTCAATATGCAACAGCTTTCTATCTCTGTATCCTGGAATGTTCTACATAAGTCTTTCCTGCATGGGTGTGCTCCTTGCAGATTATTATGCTGACCCCCAAGAACCTGTCTCCCATGGGTACTTTTATTTTCATAGCACCCAAAAGTGCTGTAGTCACTGCCAAGCATAAATAAAACATGTTTTGAAATGTGATTTGGGACAAGATACAGGGCTTTTCTCTGGCTTGTGAAAAGATATGTCTTCTATTTCCCAATTATCACAGAGTCAAAGAGCACACTTAAACTCAGTCTGGAGGCTTGTGACTTTTACAGTTGTAGTGCAGTCGCAACCCACAGAAACTAAACTGACCATGGAGAGTACTGGTAACAAGCAATCACGTGCACAGCTGCATGCCTCAAAAGAATTTTAAAGCAGCAATTTGAGTTTGGAATGGAGTGCTGCCATATCTGAAAAGCACAGTTACAGCAGGAAGGGTGAGCTCTAGTTGACGCAGGGAACAGCCGCCCCTCTGATTCTGCCGGAAAGGAATAATACTCTCTTTAGTAGAACTGGACAAGGACTCATTCACAGGTTCTTGAAGATCAGGTAGCCTTCAACAAACTATTCTTTTTATCTTCCTCAATTCAATATCTGTAAAATAGGGACAGCTATTCTTTCTTCCTACAGTTTTTGTTTGCTCAAATTTTAATATCCTCGGTGATCTATATGTCAACTATCAGAATGAGGCTTTGATCTTGTTTGAAGACTGTTGGCAATATGGGAACTGCAAACATCATTGTGTCAAGCCTACCAGTTTGTAAAACTATGCTATGAGAAATTATTAATCAATGCTCTAGACAGACAAAATACCATGGGCAATTCAGCGTCCAGTGATTTGGGTAAGTCTCGATCTTACACTAACAAAAACTGCAAGCTCGCGATACTAATATTGAACAAAGCAAAACTAAAATTAAGAAAAGGAAAGTAAGAAGCAAATAACACCACAGATGTTATTGCTATGCAGTCTTAAACTTGGCAACCAGCAGTGCTTGAATGCAAGTCTACTCCAGATATTTCAAATCAATAAAATCATGGTGCTAAAAGCTTCAACATATGAACAGTTATTATTCATAGTACTCAGTTATGAACAGAGAACAACGTCACTTGCTCAGGTGAGAAAATTCACCTTTGTTTCAAAGAAATCACATACAGGTTCATTTAGACATTTGTGGCATTAGTGTTTGGGAGGTAATTACATATTTGGAAAAAATGTAAATTAAAGATTCTTTTTAATAATTATTTTGCTCAATATTTATCTTTCTTTGTTAAGAAATTTTTTTTTTAATCCTGTTACTGTATAATAGGTATTTCAGAAACAATAATCACTCAGAAGAAAAACAACTAAAATATTCAACAGTTCCTTTAAACTGAAGTAGAGTTCAGAAGAGTACTATTCCATACTGTGCCTTGGCACTCAGATCTTCGGTTAACTACTACATAATGTTACATACACAGTCATCTTAAAAAAAAAAAAAAGTTGGTCTAAAAAAAAAAAAAGAAAAAAAATGCAAGCATTTTTTTATTTTGAAGTTGGCGCATGGTTTACATCTCTTGGGAGAATATTTGTTCCATCTTATTAGTCACGCTTTCCAAATGGAGGTTAAAGTTCCCAGAATATAAGCAATAGACAGGGTTACACTTTCAATACTGGTTGTTACCTTTTTCCTTAGCAGTGACCTGCTGATGAACTCTGGGTCAACAGAGGTGGAAAAAAAGATGTTAGTTGTGGAAAAGGAACTGAACCATAGAAGGATCCATTGATAACCATATTCAGTGGGTGATGTTCTCTGTGTGTGTGAACACGTGCTCACGCACCATCAAACATAAAATTCAGCAGTGAGACGGGAATTGGTTTTTTAGTTATGTTGAATGTTTGTTTATTTATGTACAAAGTACTTTAGCTGTTAAGGTTGTATAGCTAACCTTCAAATTGTGACCTGAACATAAACTGTTATTATTGCTGGCGGGTATATGAATGACAGACTTTCCATATCAGCACTGCTTTTCTGTTACAAGGCGGCAAGATCTTTCAAAGAGCTTTTACAAGTGGTTGTATCTCGGTACGTACAGCAGGCCTCCATCCCAGGTCCCCTGCAGAGCAGATTTGCCTTCTCTAGCCACGATACATAAGCAAGCCTCTTTCCATCACAGACTATTAAGCTTCTACACACTTCTGTGCTGTCTTTCACCTGAATCAGCTTTCTCTCCCGTGGTTCCTTTCACATCCCACCCATTGTGTCCTCCTTCCCATTCCTCCAAAGCCCTCTGGGCCTTTTTCATCGCTAGTGGCTTTAGGCACAGTTGTGTTAATGGTCAGTCAGAAAACTTAAGTTAACAGCATCAGATAGATAAATGTAGCTGCTGGATTTCGGGTAAGGTTCCACTCTCTTCTAACGAAAAAAATTATGCAACCACTCGTAAATTAATTTTCCTGAGATGTCTTAGAAGTTTTTGTTTTATGTTAGAATTCTGTTCATCTATACTCATGATGAAAGATAGAAGTCATAAGCATTTACTGGAATTTGAGGAGTCATGGTGCTGGCTCAGTAGTGGAATGTAATTGTTAACAATTCCATAGAAAATGGAAGAAATATATTCTGTTACAATTTTCCTATAGTTAACATTTCTTAGGTATAGATGGAGTTCACTGTAGCAAGATAAAATTTAATATCTATATACCCAGGATGAAGTACAGAATTCTTTCCGTTTTGCTGCAGAAATACGGGGAATAGCAATATGTAACCTTCTGGAAGGCAAATGCCTCTCTGCTCCCACACCCATCTCTGTAACGAGTGGCCACTGAGGCATTGACTAGATAGACTGAAGGAATGTCCCTGCCCGACACTGAAAAGCTCAAGTCAAAAACTAACAAGTTTGTTGTCAGTGACAGGCTCTTACAGATAAAGCACAGAAGGTTCCCATGGCTCAAAAAATCTGCTGTGACTTCCTATGTGACCTTGGCCAAGTCATTTAATTTTTATTTAATACAATTACAGTAGACAGCATATTCTCTTCAAGCCTAGCACTCTGTCTGCATTATTTTTACTGAGAAAAGATAGAGGTGTCAGTAACATGGTGCTCAGCACTCCAGTAGCTGCTCAAAATCACACACTTCTCCACTTCTTGCAGAAGAACGTCAAAGAATAAAAATTCTAATGAAATTATTTGTCTAATATTTTTGTAGAATATAATTATTATTGTAAAGACAATACCCTACCTTTTTTCCTATCTCTGATTTAAGAATACGTGAAACAGACTAAATCTAATCTCTTTTTTACTTCTTTTGTCAAGCCTTATATTTTGTGACTGTGTATTCAGCGATCAGTTCTTACTCTGCTGTTTTAAGACTATTGCCTATATTTGCATTAATTGAAATGAATAATTGAGGCAGTAATACCACCAGTCTCAGATTCAGCAGGGCAGTCTCTTCTAGGAAAGGGACTGCTGGCTTTGCGTTGGGATTGGCCACAAGCCTCCACTTGTAGTATAATCATTGATAAAATATTTTAATATTGCCAGGAGCAGAACTGCCATGGAACTCAGCCTTAACCTTTGAGAAGTGTTTACCTATGGATGTGTTAAACACATCTCAGTAGGGTACCTGTGCACTGAGAGAAGATGGACATGAAGTCAGATTCCAAACTGCAGAATAAAGACTAGTTTGCATGGGAAACAGGCACATCCCTGAAACGAGGACCTTGTAACACTGTCACTGATGGCCTGTCCTTCCCCGTCATGTTACTCCTCTAGAGAATCTAATTTTGACAGGAAATGAAAAACTCTTTGGATTAAGAGCCACATTTCCTTAGCTGGACGATGACGTGTGTAACACCGCTTTACCCATACTAAAACAGTTGAAGTAAATAAGTTGTTTCTGGTCATTTAAATTGCAGCTTTTGCTACAGTTCTGCTTATGAGAATCAAGTTTGTAGTACATGTTCAGGGTCATCAAGTATTGCACAAATATGCTGCCCAATTCAGCTGTGTTTTAAGAGCTAGCTTACGTATGAAATGCTTACCCTACTGAACCGCAGACTGTTCTGGCTGATGGTGGGAGCTGTATGCACTGCTCCTCAGGCAAAAGGTACTTTCCTGCTGTATCAGCACAGCTGCAACCAGCGGAGGTGCCCAAGCTGCAGTTCCCAGACTAAAAGAACGAGAATGTCCCTCAGCTCTGGACTTCCCATCCTCCCCAAGCCTCCTCAGTTCATAACAGCCACTAAAACTATTGACTTGGGGAGCCATATCCCTTGGATCGTTTGTTTTCCTGCCCATGAGGAAATGGAGTTGTCCTTAAAGATCCTAAGTGTGCTTTGAGCTCATATGTTGTCTATTGTTAGTGCAGGTGTGCCAATTACGTGCTGCAAGGTGGTGGGAGTTACAGGAATGGCCTATTTTACAGTTGTGTATGTAAGATTTGTCCAGAAGCGCCAAGGGAAAGAGATAATTGCTTTAATGGGTGCATTGGCAACTATAAATAAGTGGGCAGCTTTACTGAAGGAAGGGAAGAGAATCAAATTAACTTGAAAATGCAGAGGATTATTCAGAAACAAGTGAAGAGCAAAGGCCGTATCTCTTTAGCTACTACACGTATTCTTTGTGTATGCGGTAATATTCCAGTGATAGCACCATGTTTGCAATTTTACTTACCTACTGGCTGCTTTCATGGTTGGATGGCTATTATTCCACATTAGGAGGGTAGAAATAATAGAATGATCAGAAAACCTGTAGTGCATATACTGGACGGTAATGCTCATTTATAGGTACTAAACAGCAATGGATAGCTGTGTAGTGGAAGTACCTGGACATGTTGGGGTGGAATTACTTGCTGCCTGCTTGTGGTTTATAGGTATATATGTGGGAGAAGGGAGGGTTACCTTTGTGGCAGTGGTGTTGGGGTTTTGCTTGCTATGGATAATTGGTGAACTGGTGTATGGAAGCATCTTGGTCACAGTTTAATGATGATTTGGTGCTGCTTATATATAATCCCTCCCCCACCCATGACAAACCTTTTCCCAGTTGGGGCTGGAGGAAATGAGTAATGCTTAACCCATTTGTGTGATCAATTCACTTAAGCAGCTACTGTGAAATGTTAATCACAACTTTAATTTGTACTGCATTAGCATTTTGATTAACTTGTAGGCTTGCTAGCACACTTGAAGCACTTTTACTCATAGTTACAGCTCGGAAATGACTTTTTGATTAATTAAGTTTGTTAGACAGCAGCTGAGCTTCCTGAATGCTAACCTTATGGGGCTAAAAGTTCAGGAGAAAGTTACTGGGAATAACTGTTGCTGTTGAAAAGGATTCTTGTGAATGCACTCAAAAATTTTTAATTATTGAAAAAATATTATATTACTACTTTGAAACTGACTTTAAAGAGGGTGATTTTATTATGAGAAAGATGCTGTATATTTTTCATGGGTTTGGTAAATTTGTGTACGATTTGGAACAAATGCCATCTTTAAGACATTGTTTATGCTAGGAAACTGGGATTTCTTGCCAAGACATTTTTATCAAAAACATTTTACTGTATTTCCAGCTCACTAGCATAGTGGAGAATATCAATTTATTAATTAATAATTTGAAAATAAATTGGATATTGGGACTCAAGTTCTGAACATGTTGGGTTATGCCCTACCAAGTTTACATTGCTGGTATCACATTCCATAGCTGCTTTTATCTCTGTAATACTATCAAAAAAAAAAGTCAGTAAGAACCCAAGGGTTGCACTCCACTAAATGTAGACAGTAAGTGATTTGTCCTTTCCCTGGTTCTGATCGTACTAATAATGTTACTATGGAGGCTAAAGGAGAACACAGGGATAGGAATCTTACAAAGCAGCTAGGAAGGTCATAATTTGCATACATCAGTGAGACCTTTATGATGATGGGAGAATGAAGAATTAGTCTCTCGTAGGGGGTAGAAGAGCATATGGAAGAGGGAGCTGAATATGCTTGTAAAAAAAAGTGAAGGAAAGGGGGATGCAGAGGGCAGTATAAAAGGAGTGCCTCCTGAATAGGATTAATTACATCTTATTCGCTGTATCTCTGATAAAGTACAAGGGGGGGGGGGGGTAAGGGGGGTTTGCTGTAGGCTGAAACTATACAGATGTATGAGTCTGATTTAATTAATCTGAAAGACCTCCTCTCCCTCCCCAAATTAATACATTTCTAAAAAGTAATCTTGGACTAGATCTCCGAAGTGCAAAGGTTCTGTAGATGCCTCTTTTGCCAATATATGACATAAAAAAGGTAGTGACCTTAAAACCCTCTGTAAGACTTCTTCAAATAAATTCCAACTTTTCAAGTCAGTTGTTGTTTCTGGGGTATATAATTGAAGCATCATAATCATGATTTATATAAAAACATTAAACTTATAGTACATGGCATGCTTTAACATCTGGAAAAATATTTTACTTGTAGTAGTATGATCTCAAGTCACATGTGGATCATAATATAATATTACATATTGGAAGTTTTCCTACATTTGAAGCGTGTGCAAAAAAGTATGATTATTATTATTCTGAATTCATAGTTTTCAGAAAAATGGGTAAAATGCATACACTTTTGCATATTATTATCTATAAATATTTGTCATATAAACTCTGTAGTCCTAAACAGCTGTAATTAGGCACCATTCTAATGATTTTAACTTGTATTCTAACTGAAGTTTAGTCCTAGACAACAGAATTTATATTATCATGCAGTGAAGACAAGAGTGGGGATATTTTGATTATTTGATATTGAAATACTATACACAAATTCAGGTACAGAAACAGCCTTAACTCTGCTTTTTGATGTAACTGTGCGATACCGGTTTGAAGTATTTTAGTCTTACACAGTTTATTTCTTTTAAATACCTGTTTACTTCCTCAAAGCACCACTGCAGAGTAAGAAAGACTTATATTTGTTTGGCTGAGAATGTGTTGGATTTACATTACATAAACTTACAAGTCTAAGGTGAATGTCATTTTGTATAGAGGGCTGTATACATTAGTGTACCAACCTTCAGTTTCCCGAATGAAGCACTCAAGAAAGTGTCATAGCCTGTGAAGCACTCATACAAAAAATAAAATTAATCTTTTAAGAGTGGATAAATTTGAGCCAGGAAACTCACCCTGAGTGCTCCTGAAGTTTCGGCCCCCATCCACCAAGTCATTACCACCAATGGCATCACTGTAGGCAGTCAACTTTTAGCTTAGTAATCACAGATGTAATTCTCAGCTGGAATGGCACTTCTTACATTACCTTAGTCTCCCTTAGCTAGCCTCTGTATCCAGAGCAGTTATCATTGTTCATTTAGCTTCATTGCGACTTTCCTTAAATATAATTTAGCCACAAAATATCGACATTTATATTTACAATTTTTACAATTACATTTATATTTACAGTATTTAAGTAAAAATGCTTAGTATATTCACAGTTATATGACAGGTGACTTCAAGCAGAAGAAGCAATTATTCCAAGCAGTATGCAGTCTCCTAATAAAATGCAAGCTGTTTCATTTTAACACTTCAATAACTTATCTTAAAGGAAAAAGCTATTTAATTCATTTGAGTAGATCAGATATTCTGCCAATTGTACAGTCTCTGTTCCCCTGCCACCTATCCAGTCGTACAAGAGTGATCCAGACTATCTGGCTTTCAAATGACTGATGTGAAAGTAATACCAAAAACAGTGTTAAAACTTTGCAAAAAAGTTTCTAAAATAAAAGATTTTGCAATCAGGATATTTTAGTTCCTAGACAAATCTTAATGGGGAAGGGGGGGGAGTGGAGCAGATATGTTTATTATGGAACAATTTACTATCTGTTGTTTTGAGCATATATTCAGAGTGCTTAAAAACACCAAAGAAAAGCAATGTTTTGCTATCAGTGAGTGTTCCACACACTCACCTCTCCCACATCTTGCCTCCATCTTTGCTTTCCCTCCAGCTAAGGAATTATAAACCATAATTGAAATTCCAAGCATCGGTAGTAACTTTGGCTAAAAAGAGAGAGACTGTTAAATCTGAGCTTCATGTTAGACCAGAAAGGTACAATTTGATCAGTTTAAGTAATTCAGTACCTTAAGGACAACCAACCACTGCTCCTGAAAATAAGATGATAGAAACCTGATAATAGATGCTGAGGGTTTCATATTAATGTACTTCTGGAATGAAGAAAGAAAGAACAAGATTTTGATCCAAACATTTTGATATTCAATTCGGAATATCATCAAAATGAAAATTTTTGCCATACCTGACAGGTATACCTACATCAATCAGTTACTGAGCATCAGCTTTTTTGTCCTACCCATGCCATGGTTTATAGCTTGTTGCTACCCATGTTGGTACAAGCCAAGGTATTTTTGATAATGACAGACAAAATGTTAAAGGATGTGTCACTAACTGCTATTATTACTTTGTTGTTGTCCAAGTATGACACTTGAAAGGCTTAAAAGCTAACGCCTGATTCCTTCAATAAAACCTGTCTCGGTATAGGCCTCTGCTTTTATTCTCCTAAGTGCAGGAAGAGGCCCAAACAGGCTGATGGTAAGCATATTTTTCATTATAACAAGCAACAGTTCCCTTGACTCCATCTGTTTACCCCATCTTTTCTGCTTTAGGTTAAAAAGTAGTGGGCTTAGGGCTTTTTTTTTTTCAATTTGTTGGTTTACCAAAAAATATTTGTATCTTTTTTCTGTAAGTAAAAGCATCTTTACAGTTTTGTTGGTTTATTTTTTGCACTCGCTGTCCTCTTCTCTTATTTTTTTCTCTGTGATGAAGTTATCCTGTGTTGGCATGAAATTGGGAGGCTAGAAAGGCAGATAACCAATTTGTGCCATTTCTCAGTTTAGAATAATATTCTTAATCGTTCCAATCTTATCAACTATAAGATATTTAGAAATTACAATTATACTGGTTAGTACTTAAAAACAACAACAACAACAAACCAAACAAGTAGCAACTGGAGAAACTAAAGAGACTAAATGTTATTCATCAGATAACATAAATATTAAATACTTAGCTTTTTTTCTTTTGCCTTTTATATTATTTTCTTTATTTTGTTGCTACATTTTATGTAGCTAATTTGGAGATAGGGGAATGACTCAATTTGATACCTTGAGTATTTATAGGAATTTCAATAACCATATAAGTATCAAGCATCTGTGTTTTACACTTAGCAGAAAATGAAACGTGTGTGGGTTTCCAAGGCAGCAGATGAAACAAGCCAACTTTACCATTGTTCTGACTTTTTCACAATGTCACTGTCTTGGATTTCACATCCAGATAGAGATGCTGTGAATAAATTCTATGGGTGAAGAAGCAGAAAATAAGGAGGAAAAGAGGATTTGCCATGTGGATTCATTATAACAATGTGGAACACAGAGTCTCACACACACAGGCTTTCCTTACTCCCTACGGGATATCTATCTGTAGGCCTCTATCAATTTCTAGGAGATTTTCTATGTGAAAGGATCCTCCAGTTAATTTCAGTGTCTAGCTTGTTTTAGATTTGTCTTTCTCTTACGTCTTCTCTCTTCCTTTCCCCTTTTCAAACCTCTGTTAAAAGGGGTGGGGGTAGGGGAATAGATTTTAAAAAAAAAAAAAAAGGAAAGAAAACAATGAAAACAGTGTTATGCATGTATCCTCAGAAGCATTTTATGAAAATACCACTGCTTCATGCTGACTAAATATACAACTTACTGTTTCTTCTTGCTGCTCATGGAAAAGACAGGATATCTGTACACCCATTATTCTTCATGTATATACAGCAGTCTTGTCATTGAGGAACATGATGTTTCGGGCTGTGTCAGAATAGCAGAAAGGAAAGAACAAGAATCAGGTAGTGGAGGATAGGAGGGAGATACTGTACTGTCTCAGCAACACGCTCAGAGACACAGACTGTGCCGTGTGTGTAGGCTTCAATATATTTTAAAATGTGGAAGCGGGTAAAGAGCGACTTGCCCTGTAAGTTTAGAAGGCGGACTTCACTCTGATACATGCTGAGAACAATTCCCTCTTTATCTGACTAAAAATCATGTGAACCAACGCATAAATCTACAGGCCATGAAGCTGCTCCTTTCAAATGTGATTTCTAACATAATTTTATTTTCTATTTGGTAAAAATAATCGTGCCTGGAAATCACCTTGGCAGGCCAAGTGAAAAGACAGAAAAAGAAAGCCATTAATGTTGTGCTGTGAGGTACTATTTCTAGGGTCACTAGAAATGTTATTAGAGTGTTTCAGGGTGCTGTGGCTTTTCCTTCAAAAAAGACAAGTTAAACGTTAAATCTAGATCTTTATTAGCTGAAATGCACTTTATCCACAATTCATGAGAAATGAGACATTTGTGTAATACAGGGTAACACTTTAAATGTTTTTCTAAGTGTCACTGATCTTATCACCCCAATCTGGAATAAAACCTGTTGAAATTGCATTGTAAACTGCTAAAATAAACTCTGTGACTGGCCAGCACTGCAACTAACTTGTGTCTTTAAACTCAGTATTTCACCAGAATCAGTGTAATTTAATTGAAATAGCTCTGCGTGTGTAAACAACTCCTTTGTTTAAAGAAGATTTCACTGTTTAGTTTGCCTTAAGTAAATGCTGCCTTTTGTTTGTCTGTAAAACATTTGATTAAATGTAAAGACTTACATAGACAGCTTCTCCTCATTACACTAGTGGCTGGAAAATAAGTTAAAACGATGCAGGTATCTGCTGTCTAAGGAAGTATCAAACAAAATCATTTGTCTTTAAAAGAAAAACCCATGGAAAGATCTTAAGCTTAGTCCTAAAATCAAACTACAACTCTCTTAATACCAAGAAAATGGTATTAAGAAGTGTTGAAACTATTCAATATACCAGACTCTCTTCTTGCTTTCTTAAAAAATGTTTTCTAGTATTTTAATCAAATTCCAAATTCCTTACAAGGCAAACCACTTTTAAATACATGACTTTCTACTGAATTAGAGTGTTGTAATGTGAGGACGCACACTTTATTGTGATCATAATGGTATAAACAACAAAATAAGCAAGACAACTAACATATTAGAATTTTTTTCACCAGCCGAAATGCTTCTATAAATCATAATAATTGTTTTAATGTACTCTAGACAGGGTGAAAAGTATACTATATATGCAAATAACTGCATTTACTATTTAAAAAAAAAAAAACTTGAAAACAAAAGCTCATGTTTGGTCCTTTCTCCTTTGGAAGAAATTTTAAATTCTCTTTCAGACTAACCAAACAGAATTTAAGTCCAGTGAGGAAAAAAGCAAGCATAACAATTTTTTCGTGTCAATAGGGCCACTCGCAATGCACAATCCATAATGAATTTTGCAGATTTAGATCTTTATGCTAGTGATACTTATAGTATACCTTTTACTTGGATTGTTGAAAACATAGTAAGTAGAAATGGACAGAAGCTCATGAGACATGGAAGGCAGGATGATTGCTAACACTTTAAAGTGTGATGTGTAGCTGCATGGCGGGGGGGAGGTGTTTGCTTGGGTTTTTTATGTACTTTGGGAAGGCTTTTCAGATTCAGGATAGAGATGCCAAAGGAGAGACAGCCTCATTCTCAAGATAGTCAACTGTTCACAATGCAAAGGGTGAAATCCATGTTATTTCTGACTGCTCTTACTCACCCTAGCTAAACTATTAGCTATTTTGTAATCTTTCTTCAAGATCTCAAGTTAGGGGTCAGTGTTGAACAAAACCTCAAAAATACTCATTAAGCTAAATTTTAGTCTTTTTATCTAGTCCAATTCAAGAGATGTTTTAAGTCCTTAGGTTAAATTGGGAATAATAACTGCTACTGGTAAGTGACATTAGTATTAATTTTTGAACAATTGTAAATATGATGTTGTTCTTCAATAGTTCAAGGATTTTTGAATAATTGTGCAATTCTGGCACAGCTCTCATGTCACAATATAAACCAATACTACAGTTAATTGTAACTTCTTCCTTTACAGTAAACTTTGAGACGTATTCCTTTCATTCTGAGTTGGATTATGTAAAAGAGAGGTTATTTGTAAGGAAAAGATCCCACTGTCTGCTCTCACCCCCACAAACATGGTGTAAATTATCTTTTCAAGGGTAAGAGTTGATGATGATGCATGACTTAATCCATCTTTTTTCAAGGTTAATTCAAAAGATGCCTACTGCCATCAGTAGAGGTTGAAGTTGAAGGCCTAGAAATTCCTGTATGTTAAACATTAAATAAATGCTCTTACTTGCATGAACCAGGTACACAATTATACTTGCATTCTCTTTTTTTTAATATATATATGTCTCTTTTGATTAGGCAATGCTGGATGTTGCAGCACATCATGGCTGGCTGGTAACTGCTCTGAATATAACCAATCTGGTGCAGATGGTGGTTCAGGGCAGATGGATACATGACTCCTCCCTGCTTACTTTGCCCAATATAGAGCTACACCACCTTCACCTTTTTCGGTATGTAATTCTTTTAAGCATTTGCAGGTTTGCAATTTCATTCCACTTCTGACTGCTGATTGTGTTTGAATGTCATTGTTGTGCTCGAGAACGTTCATTAATGCGCCAGAAGCAGAACTCATTCTTTCACAGTGATGCTTTCCCAAATGGAATTTCTGTTTCTGTTTTCAATATTCATTGATTAATTAACTCCCACAGATTATTTTGAGAACCATGATTCGAGACAAATTAACAAGAGATCACTGGAAGGGTTCCAAGTCCTAACAAATCTAACTCTGTATATTAATTATCTCTTTATTTTAATCCATTATAAAAATACATTAGTATCCATCTTAATATCATAGATAATGCTAAGCTCTATAGACGCCTAGATGATGCAGTAATTAACGCTACCCAAAAATAAATGACCAACATTTAATAACAGAAAGCAGTATCAAGTTTTACCACCAAAACAACTGAAAACAAATGTTTGCTTTCCCTCCCTGGGCATATGTTTTGCTGTCTGTATCAGGAAGTGGAGCCAAGGCAAAAGGAAGAGTGTGTATGGAGGTTACCAAGGACCTATTGAGTGTCTTCCCGAACTAATGGCTGCCTGCGAAGGAAAAGAGAATGTTTTTGCTTCCATTGTGGACAGTGAATTGCAAACAGCACACATTTCACAGGTAATACTTTCTATCCATTTGGTCGTTATCAATGTGATTGGAAAGGAAGAGTAGTTGGGAAAAGAAATACTCACTTCACTTCCCCTCAGCAAATATCATGTGATGTTCTGTATAAAGTGCAACACATTCATTCCTCTAATTTCAAGGTACTGCTAGCTTTACGAAGGTTCTTCTCTGCCTGTTTTCATAATACTATTTTCACTTAATCCTTGCTAACCAGTAACAGAGTCTGGTTTATGGCTGATATTACCAGATCTCTTTGCTTTAAAGATGCTTCTCTAGGTCATTCAATCTGCTGAGTGTTATCCACCTTTTCATAGCCAGCTATGCACTAGGAATACATGCATTGCAAATGTCATCATAACTGGTTTCTGAAGTGGTCTGTCAAACACCATTTTTTTCCTGAGAATACCCTTAGTAAAAGATCCAGCACTCATTTTCTATTTGAAACAGAAAAAGCAGATGAAAATTTCACACATCACAGGGGGAGGAAAAAAATACTATTCCAAAATCCTGAGGCTGCTAGAGTCTTATTTTCAGTTTGATTTTCAAGCCATTCCTGGCAAAGGACAGCTGTATTCCATAGTATTCATTGCATGCTAAGTCTAGTGATTTCAAAGAAATGTACGAAAGATGAAAACTTCAAATGTTTTTTGTTTGAATATTTAAAAGGACAGCAATATGTCCTGTGTTTGACTGTTCAGCTTCAGTTAAACCTTTTACTAGTATGCAAACAAGAAGAAAAGTACTTAAATGTCTATAACAGACATCTGCATTTGTAACTAAATTAACATCAAAATTTTGAATTAAGAAAATGTATTGACATCAAAACAAGGCTTCCTTTAACAACAGATTTCTAACATAATACACATTGATTTCAGTCCAACTTTTAGATGTGATAAAAAATTAGAACATTGTTATAATTAGTTCAGGGAGAACTCAGAAGTAAACTTACTTAATTTATTTGCATAAATTGCCATTCTGTTATCTTTAAAAGCAAATGCAAATTGGCTCTGTCTGATATGATGATGGTTATTTGGCTCAAAAGTGCTTCAATTTGCGTAGCAATCTGGTGTCGTCTCTGCAGTGAGGCGATCCCAGGTAACATACAAATCCTGAATTATTCCAGAAATTAGTATGTTTAAAGCATCAATTTAAGTGCTAATTGCAGTAGTAATGAGAAAAAGCAGTACTACTGTGAGATTTGCATCTACTGCCCCATCAGTATGCCTGGAACGGCTGCTGACTGGCAGAGGATTTGGCTGCTAATTAAATAATTGTATGCATGGCAGTGTTCTCGTCTGATTCAATAGATGAAGATTAATCCTCAGATAAATATGTTTGGCTGGTATTGAAATGTCTTAGCAGTTTCTTCAAAAATAGCTTGTGTGTATGTGGTGTGTACATTCACGCTGTGAATGACTCTATGCCTCTATATATCTGTTTGTAAATACAGATACATATAAGATGGAAAAACACAATGTCTTAGCATCACATAAGGAGAAAGTTTCATTTCCATGAGTTAGGAATGGCCGTATTGGGCATAGCAAAGCCATGACTGTATTATGCAGGTCATTGCAAATGTGAAACCTTTATACCAGTATTTTATATTCTTTACGGCTTTTTTTTTTTTTTCCAGAAAAAAAAACCAAAAACTATTGTAATACCTTGCACAGAATTCAAATTCATATTGAGACTGCTTGTTGAGTGTCTTCAGATGTAAAGTCTTTCAGTGCACACCTAGGGGCCAACCAAGAGAAAAATTCTTCAATAAAGCATGCATCTTTATGATACATTTTCTATAAAGAAAGAATATAAGATTACAGAGTTTAAGCCTAGCATTCTGGCACCAGACCTGAACAAAGTCCAACAGGGTAGTAAGTACACCACTAAATTGCCAGAAACGTTCTTTTCCTAACAAACCTTTTACTTCTCACAGTATATTGAACCTATACCTTAAACCTGTTACTAGCATGAAACTGGTAAAACCAGCTTGAGCTTTACATAAATTTGAGGCAGATAGGAGAAGGAAGAAACTTCATATTTGGAAAGATGAAAATGTCTTTTAAGCAGATTGGTAATTAATTTTTAAATAGTAGCTCTTGAAGCTGCTCATGGATTTGGAATATTAGGCTAAGTCCTGGGGAGACAGATTATTGGCAAAAATGCTAATGATGTTATCAGAGGTTCATGAAGAATTTCTCATGTGATTATGATTTGAATCTATGGGTTTGGTAGGTAAATATATATACAGTATATATGTACATGCACACGCTGGGCATGTTGATATATTTAAAAGGAGATAATATGTGTTTGTCTTATCCTATACAGCAAAAAAAACAGTAGAATTGTCAAGAACCATCTAACAAACATGGGAGCCTGAGTTTAATTTTCCAAAGGTTAGTTATAATCCTAAAACTCATTGAAAGTCAGTGGGGCTTTAAAAGCTGACAGTCTAAATTCAAAAACTATTTAGACTGTTACTCTGATCTTTAGCCTAAGCTCCATGTTTGTTTCCATGATTCATTCTGAATCATATTTCTTTAACATATCTTTTTCAGTTTCTAAGTCACTTAGGCATTAGGCACCTTTTAAAATACTAAGCTGATATTTATCTTATTGAAAGAGAAAAAAGAAACCTCAAGATTGAAAAAAATATTATCCTTGCTGTAGTATTAGCTGCTTTTACCCTGGAAGTATGTGTTCCTGTAATCTTCTTTTTCATTTTCAGCTGCTACTACTTGTCTTTTTTCCTCAGTAAGAAAAGCATTTCTTCATTTTCTTCGTGTTGTGTGGATGATAAAAAGGCAGCCTGCTGTTCATACTGTATCAATGATAAAGCAGTACTAACTTTGCCTTTAATTTTCAAATACACAGGGCCTGGAGAATGACACATTACAACTACTTTCTTATCTAATTAGAAAGTTACTCAGAGTTACTTTGGTTTGTTTGCACTGTAAAAGCTACATAAAGACATGACAGCCTTTGACAAATAGAATAATATGTTGGGGTTGCATGGTATAAACCAGACCAAATCATAGTCTTCAACAGAGCAACAGGTAATGCCCCTAAAGGAGTTAATACATTATGATCTCTGCTGAAATTAAACTTTGTTCTAACATAATTGTAGCAGGTCTTGTCCTCTGAGATAGTGCACATGAACGTTTTCCAGGTAAATGATATCTGAAGTATAACCAAAGGGGTGCTCAGCAGGTTGGTGTATATTAGGGTGCCTCTACTGAACACAGCAGAAGTACACTGCTTTTGTGCATGGAGAGTCTCATACAGTAGGTGTGTACAGGTCCTACAGTAACCTTCATCTTAAAAACCTTTACATTAAACATAAAATCATTTGCCAGTTAAGGTGTTACTACTCAAGTTGTCTCATCCAGTGTGATCTGCTGGAGGTGATTTTAGTAGTGTCTTGTGTGTTAAATGTAGCAAAATCCTGGCAACAGCTAATTAATGAAGAATGTCTGTGGTGGTTTTTCTCCTTCTTCAAGGTGTTGCCTTTTTTTCCCCCCTTTTGCCTTTCAGAGTTGGGACAAAGAGGAATCTCTTTTCCCTTAATGTTCTAGCTGTTTATTTTCTGTTATAATTTTCCTGTCCTTTCTTAGCTAAGGCACTATTCATCGGTGTCCCCTGCTTTTACACTGCAGTTCCTGAGCGCTCACAGCTGGCCCTCCCCACCTTCCCCATTGAACAGACACAGCTGTTCATGCAGCACACAGAAGAGGGAAAAAAGAGAGATTAGTTTTTAGCCTAAATCAGTTTTCTCGCTTAGTTCAGCCAGGCTCTGGTAATGCAGCCATTTTAATCCAACATAAGTCTGTACCGCAGTCGAAATGGGCAGTCCTGCCCTCCCTATGCCATTTTCACCTCCCCTGACCCAGCTCACTGCACAGCCGCACAAATGCTGTGGCTGGTTCAGGGGAGGAGGTGGGAGCGAGCATCTGGGGACGAGGGGAGGAGGGACCATACCAACCCTCTCCCTAACAGTCAGAATGGCCTGTAGCCAAGTGGCTATGTGAATGCTTGTGCCAGCAGGGGAGGAGGCTGGACCACTTCTTTCAGTGGCACTGAAGGTTCATGCTTATTCAGAGTACTCGCAGGATTAGAGAATATGCTTCTACAATCAGCTTTAAGCTGATCTAAGTTCATGCTGTCACCAAAATGATTAGCTAGCTGATCCATCTAGCTGCACAATCACAACATGGTAGTGCCGACATATCGGGGACGGAGAGGGGGGCGGCTAGCTGGAGGGGAGGGTATTGGAGAGAGGGACGGCACCACCTTTTCCTACACAGTGCGACCTTAGGTCTGTATCCCTAATTATGTATTAACATATACCATTACTGTCAGCGTGAACCATGGCCATGATGTCTCCAAAAAGCAAACTGAGCTTTTATTAGGGCTCTAGATCTTCTAGCACAGAAAAAAGTAATCAGAGACGTATCAAGCACAATCTAAATCTAAACGAAAACAGATTTTGTTGAAACACAAGATGGTCAAAACAAAACATGAAAAATAAAATGTACTTTAGTCTTTTTCCAGATAAAACATTTCTGTTCCATGCCAGTATTGCCCGTGCGACTATGCCTACCCTCTTTGTTCCCACAAGGTCCTATTTTGACATCTGCTGGCTCTTTACCAAGACCAATATTCTTTCCTTCTTCTCCTTCCCACCCTCTAGCTTTTCATATGTGTTGTTTGAAAACATGGGTGAAGTGCTGATTCCTGTTTTGTTTTGGTGGTGGAGGGGAAGGAGGGCAGGGCAGAGGGTGGTTCTTGGTCTTTTGGTTTTTATTTCCAGTGCCAGCCTCATCTATCTTTTTCAGCCATAGTGAGGCCACAAATCACTGCCTCCATTCCACAGCCCATTTTCCATTTCTTCTTCCTAACAAATTTCATTGAGTGAACATGCTGATTTTCTTTTTACTAAAGGAAAGCCTGCACTACTCCCCTCCATCTTCGTCACAACTTCTCAGAGCTGCTTTTCCTTGTCTGATAGAGACCTAAATGAGAGATACATAGGACTACATTTTCAGGATGCCTCTTTAAGGTTGAAGAGAGTGTCATGTTCAGCTACACAAATTGTATGCCTCTAACAACAGTTCTCTGTACAAGGATGAGAAAAAGTTGAGGGCCTGTTGCAGTTCATCAGAAACCACAGAGACTTAAGATTCCTCAGGAGGACTATAAGGAGGGTTCGTGAAGATCGATGCAAGAAAACCTTAAAAAAAAAAAAAATAGGGATAACTTTGGATATGCAGTTGAACTTTTGGTTAATTATCTGAACTGATCCTCTGAACTCTCTGAGGTTTGCCCATTGCTAATTAGCACTGCAGTGACTTGTTCTTTATGGATTATGCTAAGGAAGTTTAATTTAAAACTTAATTATACTAGTTTTTAAGTGGCTTATAGGAAAAAAATACTTTAATCGGGAGTGGTAAGGCATTTTTCCTGTGTTCAGACATCAGTAATCTTAGTGAGGCACATGTAACGTGCTTGAGGAGTTTCACGTTTGTTTTATTTGCTTAGAAGAAAGTAGAGTAAGAGGTTAATGAAAAGTATTTTATGCTTGTGATCGAGAGTTGCACAATTATATATGATATTCTAATACATAATAAAATATTATTAATATAGAATAAATATGTAGAGTGCACATTGAATTGTTATTGTTACAGTGACAATGATTGTATAGATAGTCCTGTAATCCACAGGGATCTGTTTTTCCTACAGGCTTGGAATTTCTTGTGCCGTTTGCCAATTCTAAACGTCAGCCTGAGCATTAAGGGCTGTTGGGATGACCCAGTTCAGCCACAGAACGAAGTGCCTGTTCCTTCTTTGACAACAGACGCACGAGATGACAAAAGGTGGATTAAATTACATGCTGATCAAGAGTATGTGCTCCAAGTAAATCTGCAGAGAACCCAGATGGGGTATCAGGTAGATTACTTTATCATTTCCTTCCCAAGTGCACAAGTTTCCAATAATCCATTTACATTATCAGTAATGCTTTATACAGCATCACAGGTTTTTTTATGGTTTAAGTATTATGTAAATTATAAACACTTTCAAAGCCTTTTCTGTGTTAGTAATGAAGCAAATGGTTTTTCAGGTTGCAGCAGGATAGTAAATAGACTCTTAAGGTAAAACCCTAGAGCAATTCAAGTCAATGAAAAAATTCTCTCACTGTTTTTTTACAAACCAGAAACTCATAAAGTTCATTTGTTTGGGTACTATAAGCAGTGACAGTAGCTATGATAACTTCACAGACAGTGTTGAAGTATTCACCAGCCCCAAACTCCTGCCACTCGTGCTCTTGCATATCCTGCTTCCCCAAAACAATTTATAAGCTTCCCATGTACCTCCAAACTGCTATACCAGACCCATACCTATAAATATGTTTCCACTCATAACACATCCTCAGGCCTTTACTGAGGATATTTTCCTCATATTTTACATATGAAGCTTTTTTGAACAGCTCCTAGAACAACTTCTACTTAACAATTCTTTTCCACACCTAAATTTCAGTCCCACCCCTTTGTTCCATTAAAGCACGTCCCATTTCTTCTTGGGCTGGTCACCTCACTGGGCCCGCAGCAGGTCTTCATGTGCCAAGCCAGAAACACCAGCAGCGGCACAGGTTTCCAACTGCTCTGCCCATAGCAGCAGTAACTCGCTGTTTGTCAGCTCTTGGAAGAGTTAAGACCATGCCTCCTGCATTCAAATCAGGCACTGCTGACACTGTAGCTATCGCTTACTTATAGATGCATTTTTGGCATTTGCATACCATAAGCGGCATATGGACCACCATGATTATAATTTTGCTAATGAATTTTTCTAACATTTCAAACAACTAACAACAACAATTACTAGCATTTTTGTTAAGATATGAAGAAAAGTTCAAGATGTAAGCAGAGAACAGTTTCAGATGCTAGTTCTAAGACTCTTAAGATAACTTCATTTTGATAAAAATAATAACAGAGATACATATGTTCTGTTGTAAATCCTGAAGGTAACTTACCTACCTTAGTTAAAGAATTATATTTGCAAAGTATTCTTTTTTCCCTGAAAGACTTCTTGTCCTGACTACTGCAGTTCACCATAGCTTCATGGGGAGACTATCTATCTCATTTATAGGAAGGAAAAAGGTCAAAGCTTCTCCATAAGTTGTTCTATTTGCTGTGCCAGTTAGTTACTGACAGAGACTGTTCCTAACCAGAAGCCATGGAAAAGAAGGGAGCAGGAGCATTTTGTGCAGTGATCACTGTATTACAAACCTCTCCTAGAATTTGATCCCTCTTTTGTAAGAAACAGCTGGATCAAACTGTTTCTGAAGCTTCATTGCTATGGTGGTGCATTTTCTTCTGTATAAATCTTCAGTAAAACCTTTCCCTCTACAGAACACGAAATGAATGCTGATTGAGTGTGCATCATTATATCTTCAGCTTCCAGCTGTAAAGTCACTGTCTTAAAGAATCACTGAAATAATCTTTCCTTTTGCTATATCAACCTCAAATAAAGACTTCAAGTGCTGTTTTTGTCTTTATATTAATCTTGAACAATATTGTTTAGCTTTATTTAAAGACACTAGGTTTACAGTTAACCCTTCTGCAGAGAATAGCATTTGGAATATATTAGATGAAATTACAAAAAGGGAACAGTATTTCCATTCAAGTTTTAATAGCTTACAAAATAAGCAGAATAGTATCTTGTATTCTGGGTTTTTCCTCTGTGGACTGTGATTTTATTTTTTTTAAAAAAAAACACTTCATCTGAAAAGAAATAACAAAAATATTTTAGTCTGGCTAAATTATAGTCTTAGGTAACAATTCACAACAATGTAGTTTAGAGGTGGTTTTCATTCAGGGAAGAATGGCATTTTGGAAAGGTGATTTCTAGTTTTACTAAGCTGTTTCTTTTCCCCAACAGGGAAAGCAAGAGAGTAAAGCAGTGGCTCCTCGATTCCCCAAAGTTAAAGATGAAGGATGGTTTTTGATACTGGGAGAAGTCGATAAAAAAGAGCTCATCGCCCTGAAAAGAACTGGATATGTCAGAAATCGAAATACTGTTTCTGTTGCTTTTTATACTCCAGAAACTCCTGGAAAGTATGACAATTTGTAAATTAAGTTCTCTTAGTGATTATCTTTTCCAAGTAGTCAAGACCTAATTTCCACACTAACGATTTTGCTTTTTACATTTTAGGTGTATCTACACATTGTATCTCATGAGTGACAGCTATCTTGGTATGGACCAACAGTATGATATTTACCTGAACATTATACCAGCTAGTACTTCAGCACAAGTCACAACAGAGGTGTCTGATGCTATGTGTCACCTGGCTCTGAAGTAAGGTGAGCTGAAAAGTCCATTCAGAAGAACTGGTTTTGCAGCTAAAGACATCTGGTCATTCTGGACATCCAAAAATGCATTTGCCTTAGTGGAACCAACTTCAAACCTCAAGACAACTAGGAAATTGAAAGTGACTACTGTATTGACTCTAGTAACACAGAGTTAGCCACAGTGGCCTTACTCCTTTATGAAGATTTGTCTTTTCCTGTTTCATCTTTCTTCTTTCAGAGGTTATATTGTTAACTGAGTTTTGACACATCAAAATAAAAGACTAAAAGATATTGTAATTTGTGCAAATTTAGGGCTATAGTCTTAATTTTGGAAAGTGTTCTGTAGCCTACGTATTAATGTAGTTTAAATAGTCAACTTTTTTAATTTATAGGGAAAAATACAAAATTTGATCTAAGAAGTGCTGAAAATATTGATGGGTGTGTTATGTCACATTTAATAAAAATATGTCCATAAGAATGTTTTGTGTTAGATTTTTCAGTGTAAAATAGGATATATAGTAACAAAATCCTCCTCTTATGCATACTACATTTTGAAGGTGATAATCTAAAGGAAAAATGTCACAAATTTGTATTAATTATATATGCAGTAAATCTGGTTATAAAGGCATGCTAAATAGTATAAAATATTTCCAGTATAGCAATGATGCAATTTATATATAGATCATAATTAAAGTTTACCCTTCAGATGTATGTACATACATATATATTACATATTTACAATTACTTTAGTGGCTTTTTGCTGAATCTTGAAGGACTAAGGCATATAAAATCGGGTGTCCAGTTCTAGGTTTCAGTGCTAAAGTAGGCAGCTACATTCTGTAATAAGGGAGAGAGAGGCTACAAAAACAGGGTTTACAACAGACTGTTTGATGAGCAAGGAAGAGTTCTGCCAGATGATAGGTAGTGTCTAAGAGACACCCAGCTCAGTGATAGTACTATGGAGGCAATTCCACCTGCAAGACGTAAATCTGAAGGGAGAAGGTAGCAGCATCCTCCTTCTGCACAATACAGCAATGAGACTGTTTAAATCTCCACATCCTGAGGTCAGTCCTCTTCTCAGCCTTAAGGCGATTCAAGATGCTGAGCAAGCACTTGGAAGCAACATACTGCAAAAAACATCGTGCCTCTTCATTCCGATAGACTAGACCTTAAACTGAATATTAATATTTGAACTTGTTCAGCTTTGCATTTAGCTGATAAGCTTTGCCTCTCTGAGGGATCATTTTGCTATCACTTCCACTGTGTTTCACCAAATGAGAGAATACAGCAGAGTTGTTGCCTGGAAGCTTCCCAGAAAAAAAAAATTACACTGGTGGTGCTGCACCCACACAGAATCACAGACTGGTTGAGGTTGGAAGGGACCTCTGGATGTCATCTGGTCCAACCCCCCTCATCAAGCAGGGACACCTAAAGCTGGTTGCCCAGGACCATGTCCAGACAGCTTTTGAGTATCTCCAATGATGGAGACTCTACAACCTCTCTGGGCAACCTGTGCAAGTGTTTGGTCACCCTCATTGTAAAAAAAAAAAAAGTGTTTCCTGATGTTCAGAGGGACCTTCCTGTGCTTCAGTTTGTGCCCACTCTCTCTAGTCCTATCACCGGGCACCACTGAAAAGAGCCTGGCTCTGTCCTTGTTAACATCTTCCATTCGGATACTTATACACATTGATGAAATCTCCCTAAGCCTTCTGCAGGCTGAACAGTCCCAGCTTTCTCAGCCTTTCCTCATAGGAGAGACACCCCAGTGCCTTCATCTTCTTTGTGGCCCTTTGCCAAGACTCTCTCCAGTATGTCCATGTCTCTCATACTGGGCAGCCCCAAACCGGACACAGTACTCCAGGTGTGGCATCACTAGTGCTGACCACCTCCTGCAACCTGCTGGCAACACTACATTGCAGCAAAGAGAAGGCTGGCTGATTTCAAAGGGTCAGTAGTTAAACAATAATTTATTTTATATATATATCTGGCACCTCTAAACTGTGAGAAAAAAATTAATGAATTCTGTAGTTGAGTATTTTCAGAGATCTTCACATCACCTGATGATGTTAAAAATTTTATATTTTGTTATTATAGGTCAACTTTATTGCCTAAGAAAACAGGACTATAATAGAAAAAGTCATCAGTATATTAATGGCCTGCTAGCTGATACAACTGCCACCTTTGCCATTTAGACTATATCAATATAACTTGCTGGTGTGTCACACAGCAAACAAATTTTTTTCAAATTGGTAGGCAAAAGTTTGGTTATACACACATTTACTTAGTCTTACGCCTTTTTTTTTTTTTTTTAAAGAATTTTTTTTTTTTAAGAGAATTGTTTTCTCTAATCTCCAAATAAATTTTCACAGAAATTAAGCCCTTTCTTTGGCTGAAGCAATATATTGTCCCTCAACAATTTTAATTAATTAGGAAAAAGAGCTATGCCACAGTCAAACAACATACCAACATAGTGACGCTAGCTCTTGTTGCTTTGTAAATGCACATCACAAAATAGTCTAACTGCAGAGTAGCAGACAATAGCTTCAGTATTCTGTATTAATCAATCAAAGAGTGTCTGTAATGTCATTTGTACTTTGGTTTGGAAATATTGTATTTAATTTCCTAGCATGTTAATTGTTTTTAGAAATAGTTTGGTGACATTTCTAAATAACATATTTGAAACTTTTTTTTTTTTTACAAAAAGTATTGGATTCATGAAGACAAAGTTTGAAGTAATACAGAATGAATTTAAGCATATTGATTAGAATCAGTATTTATCTGAAAAATCCAAGAGAAGGAATTCCGATGCATTTGAAACAGCTGCTTAGAAGGAACAATCAATATGTTCAATCCAGTGATATCTAATGGTGGAAAGTGAGAATAGCTGTCTAACAAAAGTATGAAAATCAAACAAATGAGCAAATTAACAGCACATACAGAAATTCTTAATGTTAAATTTCTCATTCCAGTTTGCAAGCAGGTTGGGAGGGGGTTCCCCTACTCTGAGAGCAGCTGCAGTTAGTGCCTGCCTGCTCAGATATAATACTTCTTCCAAAAATTAAGAGCAACAAAAAAACATGCACATCTTGTGTATCAAGATGTATCTAAGTCCACCTATGTGACTTCGCCCTTTCCATCTTACCCTGTCCAAATCTGATAACAGCATCACAGCAGTACTTAGCAGGAGCTAGAGGAGGTTTGGGTATGTACAACCATCCCCCATCTCTTCTTAAGGAGCTCTTACAATGCAATCTGTTGTTCTAGAACCTTACTTAAGATTGTGGTTCTAGTCCAAGTACTGAATGTACCACAGTGGCACCATGAAGCCATCTTCACTACCGCAGGTCTTCCTCTTTTGTTGTAAATTGAATCTTTGGAGGCCCTCATTTCACCCAGATGAATTCAGGGTTTTATGCTGGTGACCCAAAATTCCTCTTCCTCATCATTAGTTTGCTTCTAGAGGCCATCTCTAGATGGCCATCCTGGAGGAAACTTCAGGAAGTCTCTCATCAACCTCCATCCTGGAGCCTAGTATAAGACTTGAACATTCACTGAACAGGCTGCATTTAAAGAAAGGTAAGTTCTGTAATTCCAATTTTCTAGTTCTGGGAGGTACTTATAAAGAGAATAAGGTATCCCGTGTGCATCTGCTCTTGCACATCACAGCTGGAATCCAAAGTCCTATGTTCCTCCCTCACTCAAGAAAAAAAGGCTGTGATATTTTTAAGACAGTCTGATGAACTGGTCCAACCAGCATCACTTCCCTACAAAGAGGCTTATTTCCTGCAGCCAGTTCTTAAATCATCACTCTCTTGTCTTGCTTCCACCCAGCCCATTTAAGGTAGACTTCCCTTTAGCTCCTTTCACTACCTGTAAACCCTACAATCAACACCTGTTCAGATACAGTTTTCCATATTAGTAGCAGCATATTATCATAGAAGGAATTTTTTTAAGCTTATCTCTCTATGATGTGATATGGACAGTATTCTAGCCTATGTAGTAAGTACTGAAGCAGGACAAAGTAAGGTTATACAAGGAAACCATATATATTTTTTCCACATCCTAAAGATCTCCATAAAAAAGTCTGAACTAATGCTAAGAGTAGAAAAAAAAGTCTGTATCATAATTCTGTAACCAGAAAGCCAAGCCATGGGCATAAAAGGAAGCCACCCATCCATCCAAGCATGTTTTACACCTCATATGAAATGGTAAATTTGTGCAAGTGATTTTTATACAAACTTTTTTTTTTAGTTTTAGGTATCCTTTCTTCCAGCTAAATTGCACACCTTTGGCCCTGATTTAGTTGCTTACATGCAAATATCCAGTGCCATTTAATATGCAATATCTCACCTGGCCTCCACTTTCAGCTCCAGAAGAATGTGCGCCATCTGCAGAGGGCTACCAGATGTGAAACATGATGCTGTTCTGTCACTCTCTGTGGATGCCCCATGTAACCTAAGGCATCTGAAATAGCACTAGGTATTTACACTCAGGTAATCAAATTGAGCCCTTATTACTTGCTTAGTCAGAGGCAAGCAATTCAGTTGCTTAACTGCATCTAATGCACTACAAAATCACCAAAGATATTTCAGTTGCCACTCCAGAAGACAGCAAGTCTTCCATAGGTCCTATGTCACTTCTGCTATCCCCGTGCAGATATGCCAATAAGATGGATACTTACCTACTCAAGCTTAATTAGCTAATCAAGCCCATGCTATTTTGTAAGTAAGTCAGAAGAACCTTAAGTGTTCAAAATTCTCTCTTCCAAGCTATTTTATGAGAAGGGAGAATTGTCCTGCTCCATGAGAAGAAGTATTTCTGACAAAAAGTTTGGATGCCATAGGATGCCCAGACAGATGTGAGCTACAAAAAGTGAGCAGGGCTGCTACTGAGAATGGTCCTTTGCTATTTACATACAATGCCTATTCCATTGGCTATGTTTGATTCCCACCCATCTTTTTAAAAACATATCTTGTTAAATGACGTCTTCTCAAAGCACACTGCAACTGCACTTCAGCAGGCTGTGCCAAGACTTACATCTGCACATTTGACACACATTTTTTCTGAAGTGATTTCCAAAAGCTCAGGAATGAACTAACCAAGTTTGTTATTAATGTCACACACTGGTAGCAGTAAGAGGTTAAGCTGCTTTCATGAAGTGTGTGTGAAGGGAACTTCTATATTAGAGGAACTTCTCTGGAAAGCAATTGTACTGCTTGTACTAAATGTGTAAATAATTCCTACAGACGATTCAATCTAGACAGAAGAAACAAGCTCTATAGAAAAGGATTCTCCACAGTGATTACACCATCCTGCAATTAAATGTTTACAATATGTCTTGTACTCAGATCTTCTAATGAGCTCCATACTGCATCAATGTGATTTGAATCTGGGACTCTCCAAGTCAGTAAGCCTGTCTTCTGCATCTCTGTTCCTAGAAAATCACAACCACCTTCTCTACTCAAATCTCTCCTCAGAAATAAAGAACATAAAAGCTTCACTAAGTCTCTGCATTAGGCTTCACTGCTTTCTTCCTCCAGCCTATCCTTGTCCTACTAAGACTCTCAATAAAAACATGCACCCAAAGTAGAAGGCTTGTGTCTCCCCATGCAGAAGGTCCATACACAGCAGAATTGGTGACATCTCATTGCGCAATGACAAAGATCAGACAGGTGAAAGACCAAGATGGAGATCTCTCTGAAAATAGCGTGACCACTGAGTGTGGGGGGTGTCTACATCTAGATTTTAGAAGAGAAATGAGAACTTGGGGGGGGGAGTAAATGAAGATATTGGCTATTGTTCATGTGCTAGAAAACCAATGGAGAAAAGAATGAAGTGTTCTGTGCTGAATATAAGATTCCCACTAATTGTAATGACAGCAGAGGAGAATTGGGCATTTTTGAAAAATCACGCTCTTGATAACATGATACATGTACAAATAGTTATAGGGCTATGCTATTAATTACTGGCAAGAAGAACAGTAGAAAAGGGAGTCTAGAAATATCACCACCTTTTTCTAACTACACTCTAAATCTCTACATAAATGTGATAAACAGCATTCTTCACACACTAGCAAATTTGCACCTTGGAATGGAAATAACTCAGTTTCTACCGCATAGTGCTAATGTGGGAAAATTAGGCTTACATACTTGACAGCGGTACTTTCTTCTAGCTAACAGGATAAAATTGTTTCAGATGCCAATAACACATGGTGAGTTCCCATTATGTATTTGTCAGCAAATCCAACTAATTAGGGACTAATTACTCATTGTAGTAGCTCAGTAATATCAGGTTCTGATAAACTGTCATCTTTGTAGCTGTGAAGATTCTGCAATTAAACCTTACTTTATTTTCTCAGATGATTGCAATGACTAAAGGGAGAGCTGGAAAAAACAGAGAAGATTCTGCCATGTCTATAAAAAGGCCCCTTCATTCAGCCACACCAAAGCAAGACTTATCCCTAATTTTTTTTTTTTCTATTTTGCCCTATCTAAAGTACAAGATATATAATATAATACAAGAGAGACTGCATAACTATTTAAAAGTTTACCCCAGTTACAGGATCTTGCTGTTTCCTTGGCATGGCTCTGCCCTGTCCCATCCCACCCCTGCCAACACAGTCTCTCATGTTATACTTGGACTAAGCTTTCTGGAATAGGACCTTTAGGGGAATTTCATTCTCTGTTTATAGGAAACATAGCACAGAGGAAGTCCTAATCCATGATTATGTCCCTGCAATCTGAGATCTACAAATAACCGCATAAGGCCCTACTTTGCTAAACTCAAAATATGATGCAACGTTACTCCAAGAATATATTAAGCAAATAAGACAGGTGCAAAATACGCAGCACAGTTAGCTGTATGATTAAGGCAAATGCCAGTTTAATTTTAGATTTTAATTTTAAGTGACTTGATTCAAAGAGGGAATGAGCTAGTCTGGGAAAAGATGGATGTGGAGATTTCTCAGTTCTCCTTGGTAATGAAATGCTCAGAACTGACCAAAGTGAAATAGTTATAGGCCATACCCACATGTGTGATGCACAAAGGCAGAACTTGCACTTGACTAGATGAGTATCTCACACATTTTTACTTGATTCCTACATGCAAACATTGACAATACTTTTCAGCCTCATCCTTGCAGATATTAGGAAAATACATGCTCTGCTCTTCTCAAGAGAACAAAGCCTCCATAGTTTATATACCATAGCATATGCATCACAAGGCAAACACTTCACACAACTTCACAAAGACCCCTTAGGAAAAGGTTTAGAAATTGCAAAGCACATTCGTAAAGGATTAAGACTTTGCTTTCACCCAGGTATACGTAGTTGCAGTGCCATCTTCTGCAATGCTACGCAGTAACTCAAAAGAAATCACAGCTAGGTAAAGTTTCTGAAACTTTTGCTAACAATTTTTGCTTCCTGTTGATAAAATAAACACAGACATGGTCACCCACAAATAATTATCTTTCATAAAAGATTTTTTTTGTTTCACATCAATATCTTGTAGCTAGACTGCAATAGCAGAGGACTTTCGCTAACAGTGCTGATGGTCCCCAGGTCTTGGCTTCACAGCATGTGACATACCCAAGGAGTGCTGTAATAGCTTTTTCATCCTGTTCAGTCTGGCCATGAACTTAAAACTTGGAGAAAACAGAAACAAACCTGCTCAACAGGTGTCTTTTTCTTGCAGCTATATTCATCATCTGATTACTGCATTCTCATCCCATAAGCCTACAAGACCTACAAAAATGGGTAACAGCTGACTCAACAATAGTTTTTTTGCTCCTAAAACTGTTTGACACTTCAAGCTGGAAGCACAAGAAAAGAGGAAATACCACCGTAACCCTGAAGACTTGACTTAGACATCCAATTTACAGAACACTTAGTTTTTCAGTGAGTTTCACTGGAAAATGGCTACCAACAGAGGGAGTTGGTAAAGTTGGGGGGTAAGAGAGAGAATGAAAGGAGCAGGGCAGGGGGATAGAATAAAATATTCTGGCTTCTACTCCAAGATAATAGTTTAAGTTGAAACAAAGACTTTCGTAGGATAAGGACTGTGTATCCTTTGGGAGAAAGCAGCTCAGAGTAAGACCATCATCCTATCAGGATGAAATTCTTTGATTTTACCTGTTCTAAGCATATGTAGAATTAATCAGTCTAAGCTCTAAACTATCCAGATTATGTAATTCTAAACGAATATACAAATGTGTTGTCTTTTTTTAAAAGTGACAGCTGGGTAAGAGACTGCTAAACCATTTTTTTTTCAAAAACATAACTAAATTATGAATTAAAGTAGTTGTAATGGTAAAAGGAATTCACTTAATCAATGAATTCATTTAGTCCAGCCCTATAGAGCCAAGAAATGCTACCAATCTCCTAGAATTATGTCCATTCATAAAGCCATGAGACAAAAAGCAATGACATTCAAACTCCTTAGGTGCTTAGGAGAAATGACATTTGGGTTATCCAAGCTGAATGAAGCATGTTCATGCAGTTACAATATAAAAGTTATGAGATAATGATTTTTATTTTGTTGATGTGTGCAAAGTGTTTGGGTTTTTTTTTCCTGTTTAGCTTTTTTGGGACAGAAAAGCAGGTTGTTGTGCATCATCTTTGGCACATAGATACGATCTGAACCTCCCTGGAAAACTGTCAAAGAATGTGCAATGACAGCTCTTCCCTTTTATTGCTGAAACCAAAATATCTGCATCAATGTTACTCTACACTCTGAGACCAGGAACACTCTGAGAAAGATTGACACCAGACATTTAGTTCATTTTCTGTCTGGTTTGCAGGAGGTGCTCAGTCAGATGCCAGCTCTGTGACTGCTGTGACTCCTAAGCTGACAGAGGCACCCGAGCTCCACTAGAGGATGTGAAAATTTACATCCACTCCTCTGCCCTACACATCCTACAGCAGAGGACAAGTATGTCGTCCTTCCAGGTCATGCTTCAGCTTCCTTCACCAGCAAAAGAGCGTGCCCAGAGAGATGCTCCAATGCACTGTTTTGGCAACAGGAACCTAAATTTCTATTCCAAACTTAAATGCACTTCAACTAAGCTGAGCCTTGTCCAAAATTTTCCCAGGACCAGGGTCCTCAGGGAATGCTGACCTTAAAGGATCAAAATCTTTAAGATATAGGGGTTTTTTAGAAATAAATGGTTCAGATGGATTGCTAGAATATTCTATTTTTTGTAAACATGAAATAAAAAATGAAAAATCTCACCAAAAAGATACTGACAAGAATGCCAAACACTTTGTTTCTTCATTTTAAAAACATGTAGTACCTTCCTATTTGTCTGAAAGTCTTGGGAAACAGCTGGATTAATTTAATTGAATCAGTGAAAATCTTTCGGGAAATATGGGTGCTGCTAAGGAAACAAACAGAACCTGGAAAGAAATCCCAATATTAAGTGACCAAAACATGCACTAAAGTTTCTTTTCTGTTGATGCATTGCCCTTTTGCTTCGAGACCGGAGGATGAAATGCATTCTTCACATATATTATTAGAAGATCGAATTTAGCTTCTGCTATTACTTTCAAAGGATTTGATGAATAGACAGTAGCATTAGTATTATCTAATCCTTCACTCAGACCTAGGACTTAAAGATTAACAGCTGCAGATTTTATAACATTTCTAATTCAGGGATAAATTGTATTTTCTTGAATTGGATGGGTAGGTAATATCCTAAAGTTATTTAATTCTTAGGAACCATTGACTTTACAGGAACAGACTAAGAACTCATGACCATGAAAAATTGCTAATCGAATGAAATTAGATGAAAAAAAATATCCCTAATGAGAAAAACAGGATAAGAATCCCATCTCCAAAGAGGGACAGAGCTTTGAGTCATGCAGACAGGGCTGCTGTGAGGCAACAGTCCTGTTTGGTTTTATTATACAATCTCATCTGCTTTCATTATGCCAAATATTTTGGCATGATGGCACAGCTTCCACAAAAACATACCTCTACTATTTACCTGGTGATTAGGACGCATTAGGGGAAACCATGGTCAGAAAAGGGAAGAAAGAACTGAAGGAAGGAATTTTGTATAGGAACAAATGGGTTAGTGGAATGCAGCTAATTTTTAAATAAAAAAGCACAAGTCTTATTTCTCATTGTGAAAGACAGCAAGCCTCCATTTTCACAGGAAGGTTCCAAGTAACATATCCTAAAAAGACAAGCACTTCTCCTGTTATCTTAGGCAAGGTACCAAATGTAAGTTACATTTCTGTGTTCCATCTTTGTGCTAGGCTTCCCTCTTCATATGCAGTTATCCAGTCTCATTTGAGATACCTAATTTTCCATATTCACCAGATAGGGGATTTTCAGCACCTCACATCTTGAATTCCACTCTGAGTGCATTTAGGTGTGAGATTCTTGCTATTTAAAAACACTTTCTTAGCTATAGCCCTAAAGAAGTGCATACTCTTCATTTTATAAACCACATATGCTCTCCTTTCCATTTTACACACCTATGCTTGTAGCTGTCATGTTACATCATACCAACTTGATGTTAGGGATAAGTAGTCTGCATTAAAAATTGGTCCATATCCTTACATTTGGAAGTATAGCATATGACATTAATAAAATATAGTCAGTAATGTCAACATTTCTCAGGGAAAGAAGAATAAACAGATTCATAGTAGAATGTTATTTGTATATATATAACCATATACGTAAATATTATAGTAACGTGAACACATTACTTATTAACATGAACATAACAAGCCATTGAGATTACCAGTTACTGTTGCCACCACTATTGAAGGAAGGCAATAACCCACTAAAACTAACATTCAGAAGAAAAATGTCACTTTGATCTTTTGGAAGAGCAAAGAGATTACTGATTGGAATCAGATCCCTGTCTATGTGTTAGGTTTATGCATAACTGGAGAAGACAATCTCTTTCGAAATTAACTTCCACTGCTCCATTTCTTTACTTATACCCCTTTATTTTCCTGCAATTAAAAAAGAAAAACAAAAAAAACAAAAAACCTTTGTCCATGATCATTATTTCATTCTTTTATCTGCCACTTATCTTTCCATGTAAGAATCCCTGTCCAGTTCAGATCACCAATGCAACATTGTTCTGCCATCTCTTCTCTAAATCACAAAACTTCAGGCTATGAGAAATGGCAATGTGATATGATGCAGTAATAAGGATAAATCAAGTAATTCCTTGTTTGAAATTTCTATTTTTCCTAATTCTTCTTTCTTTCCCATAGTTACGCTCGCTCTTCTACTTCAGCCCTTAACTCACCTCCATTTCCATTTCCCAATCTGTCTAGCTTTGCTTCTATTTTATTTATACCCCTCTTTCTCTTTTCTGTGGTCTACCTTCTTTTCTTTTGTAAATAAAAATAAACACATACACCTAAAGAAGTTAAAAAATTATTTTCTTACTACTGCTGCTACCCAGAGCACCTTTCTCTGGGCTTTCTGTATTTTCCATTGCCTTTTCCATTTCTATGCCTTTATCTTCAAACTGCATTCCAAAGACCGATTGTGGCCCCCCCCACCCCCCATCACCTTTGTTATGTGATCTGTTATAACCCTTCTTAGAGTAGTTTGGTTTTGATCCCAAGCACTAGTCACAAATATCTTTGTGGCAGATCAGGCTCTCCATTGACAGAGCTCCATGTCAGCATCTAATTGTGAGCTACAGTAAAAGATGAGCTAAACCAAGACTCATTTTCACATTTTTTATCCATCCGTTTAGTGCATTTGCTGAAGATTACTCCATGTTTTGAGTGATAAGCAATAACCAAGGCCTATCTTCTCCATATGGACAGGAAGAGGAAAAAAGCACTCCGTCCCTTGGGCAAAAAGTTAAACAGTGTTAGGCATCTTCAAGAGGTATCAATATGCAAATACCTATGCTATCAGTAACAACTAGTAGTAAGATTAGACTACCCCAGAGTCTTCCTCTTTCCTCAGAATCTCTCTCATTTTGGCCACCCTTCACTTGCACCTTAGAACACCATCTGTGATTGCACTTGTCCCCAGCCACACAAACACAAAACCAGGAGGTTTTCTGCAGCCACACTTTCTTTGTTCTTTCACTCATACTGAAGAGGAATGAGCAACACAAACCTGAGTCAGAAGAGATATATATTTTTTTTCAAGCCTAGACTATGCTCTTCTACCATCTGAGGCCCTCAAGCAACCAGATAAACAACAGCCGACTGAGAAACCAGCCAGGCCACAAAGTGTCTACAGAAAACTTCATCTCCAGGGTTAATTTCAGCTAATACTCTCTTGGTCATGAAGTACTACTGAAACTGTCATAGGCAAAGATTGCTTATCACATGACAGTTTAAGAAGAGATTCAATTTAGGTATAAAATAGCAAGTTCAAATATTCCACACTCAGACAGCAACAGTTGTCAGGCCCCACACGTGCACTAGATTGGATCATGACACAGAAGGATATAAATCCACATTCTTCAGATCATAAATCAGTCAAACAGGCTGACTGAATCCAGACAGGACACCCATAGGACTGGGTTATTCTCCAGCTGCCCATGACGAGATTCCCCTGGTGCATTCAGCACTGTGAGAACCAAGATACTGGTCTGATTCAGTTGGATCCTCTTGTGTTATGTTTCAAACTGTTGAATATTAATATCTCATGATGTTAAAAAATTTGCGGTTCCAGTGTTCTGACCCTATACAATTCTTCCCTTGACAGATCAACACATTTCTCAGCAAATGTTTTATTTCTGAAATAATTCAAAAAAAATTAATTACATTCATTTGAAAACAGCTTGCCTAAGCACACATTTGAAGCAGACATACTCCTTTCACTTCATGCTAATTCTTGGATCAATATTAAAAAAAAAAAAAACCAAAAACACACCCCCCACCCTATGGTTTTTTGCTTTCAAATGAGGGGAAAACCCTATAAGAAGATCAGATCTGGGGTACAAGATAACACAGACAATTTCCAACATAAATGCTAGTTATTAGGTGTCATGTAGAGTCAGGAGTTGCCATGGAATCCATTTGCTTCTAAACCAGCTCCTCCTGCTGGAATACTTTCTCATTATTATTTCTTTCAGTAGCACAAAAGGAGCTGGCTATAGAAGAAATGTTATTTTAGGGTAAAGTTTCTACTTTGTCTGCAATCAGACATGAAATTAAAATCTAAATTTAAAGCTATATTTCTGTCCAAATGTAAAGCTACACTACTGTGGTCAGAAGAACGAAATCATTGTAGACTTTTTATAGATTCAGTAAAGCAGAGAAAACAAATTATAGCTTTAGTCTTCCTTTCAGCTGTCTTCCCATGAGTGAAAATAAATGTCATATCTGATGCCTACTGTTTACATTTTTGCTACATTATTCTCCCATTATGCTTAACTTTTAACATTTTCATACTAGTTACTCTATGCAACAGTAGCCTCATTACCAGTCTAATTACTAATGTCCCAGTATACAGAACAGTGTGTGCATGCTGGACACTGGGTTTATTAGGCCAATGAACTCACTTGTTGTGATGTCAGTTTCAATAGATGGATTCTAGAAGAAAAAACGCGATCATGCCTTCAAACTCTTGACACGCCGTTTATTGGGTTTCAATTCTTTTGTGTACAATGTGCTGCAGTAAGACTGGAGGACAATACTGGAAAGTAACCAGCAATATTAGAAAACTATGTCAGTGATTTGCAGCTTGGCATGTTAATACTTATTATTAATATTATTGTTTATTATAGACATTGACTAGCATTGCATCTGGAAGCCCTAAACAGAAATAGGATCCTATTGTGATCAACACTGTATGGAGATAAACACAGCCCTTGCCTCCAAGAGCTTGTATTGTATGGTGCTAGCCTTGTAAACTGATCTGGGTACATAGATTCTTGTGCCCCTGTGGAGTCCCCCAGCCCTCCAAGGTGGTCAGAGCTTCCTGTGTAACCCTCCTACATGGAGAAGTGGCAAGCAAGTTTCGGGTGCAGGGAGCTTGAGCCTTTCTAATCCGTTCCTTTCCTGCCTTTTAGCAGTTGAACTACGCCAAAGCTTGAGCAAGTCCACCATCTTACCAAACTTCTGAGCCTGATTTACATCTCTCCAACTCAAAAATTTTGCTCCTACCAGGAAATCAGAAGAAGCTCTGTGCCATGCAACACCCTTCCCTCTCCAGCCCTGTATTTTCTAATGTCCTGTAACTGCAGGTACACTCCTGCACCCATGGAGAGGTCTGTGGTACCTCCCAGGAAGCTCCCCAGAGTGCAACAGCTTCTGGGACAGGCACTACCATTGGAAAAGCAAAAAAAGCACAGACAAGCAGGCTAGAGACAGAGAATCCTTTGCACTGGAGGGAAGGCAGAAGGGTTATTGAAGCCCTACAATGAATAGAAGCAGCCCAGCATCAGTAAACAGTGAAGGCTAGGCTGTGGGGACAGGACAGGGAACCACAAGCCAAGTGTGGCAGCCAGGCCGTTAGGGCAGAGGCCTCGCTAGCCAGGGCCCACCCCATACTACCTGAGCAAGGAGAGCAGGGCTGGCACAGGGATGGCAGCCAGGTTCAGGACAGAGTCCAGGTCATCAGGCAAGTCCATAGCGGCAAGGCAGGTCCAAGGTCAAGCCAGGAAGTCAGTCTGTGGATCGGGGTCCATATCAACAGGGTCCCTAGTGAGGTACAGATATAGCTGCAGTGTTTGCTGATAGAGCCAGGAACCCCTACAGCCTGGCTCAGGCAAGCACTGAGGGCAGAGGGTGTGGGTGGAGCTGCCAGGTGAGGCTGGTCAGGGCAATTAAGGCTTATTAGTGCACTCAGGGATCTGACACCCACAGTCTTCTCTTCTCTTGCCGGTGTGGCTGCTCTGACAAGTGGTTGAGTTGAGCCATGCACCAGGAGCATTTTGTGTTGAAGCCAAAATTAAAACCAGACTCCGATACATCCTAAGGTTTTAGCACATTTCAAAAATGTGGCATTAACATCACCAAGCTAATGCCAGACCAAAGAAATGACAACTCCTTGTTCATCTACCAGCTAAATCTGACAGGAATTACACAGAGCAAGTGAGCCCTGGAGCTTCCTCCTTCCAGCTGCAAGTAGTGGACACTCCTCAGGAGAGGCACTGCAGGGAAATTGTCCTTTTAATAGGCTCTAGCTTCAGCTGGTTACATCCAGCTGCCGCATTATGTAAACGGAGTCCCACCATCAGTGAATAATAGTCAGAATTCAGGGTTTAGAGAAAACATCTCAACAGTGAGGCAAAACCTAAATAAAAAAATACTAATTGCGGGCATATGCCAAGCCTTGGGAAACACCCCCACCCCTCAGCAACAGATTTAGCATAGTCTGAAATAGGTTAAAACTGGATGCAGTCTTACAAGTCTGGTGCTGTTTCCCTGTGCCCCCTTCCAATGTAAGCAACTGATGCCACAGTGTTTTCCTCAGAGACATTATCTCCTCCACATCACTTCTGAAGAAAACAGTTACAAACTCAGTTCATACTGCAGTTGCAATAAAGCATCTATTCACCACGTGGGGAATGCAGAGGAGAGTAGTGACAGGCTTGCAGAGCACCCAAATAATTGAGAAACTGTTAAGCGACAGGGGGGTTGCTCCCAGCTTAGTGCGCAATGCTTGTAAATGTAATTAGACTTGTAACCAAACAGGTATGAGGCTAAAACAAGTAAAGCTCCTACTAAAATCTATGCAGGGAATGTTTCCCACCTTGCCTTATGACAAAACTACAAGCATCCTGATGATTATGATACTCACCAAGTGCAATGGGCACCAGCTCTGGAGCTGTCAGGCAGCCTCACACCCTGCATCCCTCCTTTTTGGTTTGAGCAAGCCTATTCTCTGAGGTGATGGGAGGCCAAAGGCAGAGTTTCAGAGCAGCAGAGGGGGGCAGTTCCTCTTGCTATTGATTTCATCTGAAACGGCATGTGTTATTTCAAAGCGAAATGTGTCCTCGAAACAGGTTAAGCTACTTTTCTCCACTGAAACAAAGCAGTGATACAAGTCTATTTGTGACCTCTCAATTATCAGGTTGATAGTAAGAACAGACTGTGGAACGGATCCCACTATTTTAAGCATTATTCTTTGGGGTGCTGAAATTTAAACAGGCTTCTGCTGACAGATTTTCCCCTGACTAATGAAATAACTTCTTTGCTAATGAAAGCCAGGCCTTGGGAAAGGAGATTTCAGTGATAGTGAGGGGTCGGAGGAAGCCCGATGCAGCTCCAGCTCCACTAGCATACGTGAGTAAGCGCAGATCTCACGCTGTACCTGAGGCCTGGAGGAGACCACCCTCCCGAGGAGGTTCCCCCCACCGTGAGGTGGCTTGCCTGGCGCTGGCCTGTACCAGGGCGAAGCCCCCAGAAGGACGCTCTCGGTTTGGGACAGGGAAAGTGAAATCCAACCTAGCAAGCCAAAGCGAATAAAATAACTTAAAAGGGATGTTTCCTCCCCATCGCCCCTTGCAAGTCTCAGACCCCCTTTCTTGTAGGGGCGAGGAGGGCAGGTCCGACCCCAGGCAGCTGAACGTACAAAACGGGGAGGGGGCGAACACCGGCGGCCGGCGTCGTGTGGGCCCCTCTCCCTGCCTCGTTACCCGCCCCC
>NW_010972820.1:3943310-3945214 GCF_000737465.1 Haliaeetus leucocephalus | reverse complement strand
GGAGCCGGGAGGGCAGCACCGACACCGCCCGGGCCGCTGGAACCGTCCGGGGGCAGGAGGGGAGAAAGATGAACAGCCGTGCAGAGAAAGGAATACAGGAGCTCAGCAAGTTGTCTGTGAAGGCATAGGGAGGGCAGGGGACGCTTTAAAGTTTGTAATTTCTTCAAAGTTCGTTTCCAGTCCCGTATCCCTACCGAACAAGGGAGTTTCAGCTCGGTTCGGACGTTCGGTATACCAGGCTCCTTTGGAACTACAGAAGGCAAGAATAACGTGCCTGGGGGTAGTTGTTACTGACCATAAAGTAGATTTTTTGACGTTTCTTTAATTTATGTTTTCATTCGCTGCTCCGCGTAACAGTAAGAAAGCTTGACTCCCGATCATTAGCAGGAGAGTATTCAATAAGATAAGGGCTAAAAGGTAGTGACCTTTGACTCCACTGGAAAAAATGAATATAAATCATCTCGTTCGGTTTATGCCAAAAACAATAAAATTGAAAGGAGTGCGTGGTCAAGAGAAGTCCCCCCCAAAGCATCGCTTAAAAACTCCACGGATATACCGCCAGAAATTGTTCAAAAGAGTTACCGAAAATAGCTAACAATCCTGCCGGTGGCCGAGTACTCTCATTTTGCAAGGTTTCCGTAATTATTTTTTGAGAGATGCATTCGGAACGGCTTATATCTGAGAGCTGGTATCCAAGGGTCTGCTAACTGTTTCCTGTGTTTTGTTAGAGAATCGGCTTTCTCGTTGTCCTGAACATCCTAATAACATTAGCAAAAGAGCAGGAATAAAGTACCTAGAGCATGGCTCGAATCTTGGAGGTTAAGATCTAGATCAGTTAAAACATATTAATTGCTTCTGAATGGTCTCCAAGAGCATTTGCCGTGTATATTTATGTCAATAAAGCCTTGATTAGGGCACGGATGGAAATGCACATCACACTCCAATTCACCAGGGTACCCGAGCGTCTGAAGCTACGGGTCTCTTACAAGCAGCCTGGGGCTCCAGGCGCCCGCACTCGCATCCATCCTCGGGGCCGCGCACCTCCGGCGAAGGGAAGGCTCCGCGTCTGAGGACGCGGCGGTGGCGGTCTGCTCTCTGCAGCCGCCCGGCTCCCTGCGGGGTCGGATCCTGCCCTTCTCGCCCGTACAGGGCGGAGGGAGCTTCGGCGTCTCAGAATCTGCCCCTTGCTTAATACCAGGCCGATGGGAGTTTTTAAGCGATCGTGAGAGCCACCCGCCTGCTTAATTCGCCAATAGTTGCCTTTTTAAAAAGCTATCAAGAAAGCAGTGTATAGGCGACGTCTCATGCGTGAAAAGATTTTTCTCTGCATAAAGAAATGGCCACCTTATCGGGGGGGGGGGGGGGCGTTGGTAAACGTGTCCAAATTCATAAACTAATAAATACATCAGAGTACGCCAGAGTGTGCTGGAGAAGAAACTGGATCAGACGTGTCCCGTAGGGAAATGACCCAGTAGGGTTTTTCTTTCTTCCCCCGCCGCTTTGATTTGTACAGTTCTCTCCCCCCCCCCCCCCCCCCCCCCCCCCGCACACGCACGCACGCATCCTGCAGTATACGCTCCACATTGTGCCTGACTACACAAGTTTTCTACTACGTATAGTTGGAAACCTGTCTGTGAAACGCTTTGTTTTCACCCAGCCTTTCTTCAGATATCCCGTTTTATTATGCGCCTTTTAAAATCAAATTGCGCTGCAGTACCTGTGTGCTCAGTTTTCCCAATATTAGCTGTTTTCCAGAGTTTTCTCGCCCGAGAATAAATGCATCTGAACCGAGCGCAGCTCCCCGGGGGCTTCAGGCAGCCAGAGGGTCTCCCTCGGCCCCCTCCCTCCCAGCCCCGACCGCGGTGCCGGCGGCAGGGCACGGCCGCCCAGCCGCTCCGTTCGCC
>NW_010972820.1:3940859-3943204 GCF_000737465.1 Haliaeetus leucocephalus | reverse complement strand
GGGGGCGGGCAGCGGGGGGGACCGGGGCCCCCGCGCCCCGCGGGGCTCAGCCCCTCCGCTCGCAGGTGTCCCCTCCGCGCCGGCAGCGCGCTCGCTGTTGTAAACTCCGCTCCGACGGCTTGTACGCCGAGGAGTAACGGCAGAAGGGCCGTCCCGCGGGGGTGCGTTCAGTGTATCTATCAAACAGGATCCCGTAGTGCCCCCCGGGACAGAGGAGCTTCCCCGAGGGGGCGAGCGACATCGGGCTCTCGGCTGGCACGAAGACCACGAATTTAGCTGCGGCGGGCTGCCCTTCTCTGTGCACCTGGAACGGGGCAGTGCTAGCTCTGATCTCCGCTGGCAGAAGTCCCGTCCCTATTTTGACGAAGGAAAACAGGGCTGGTGTCCCTGAAAGGGCCACATTCTCCCCATCGTTGGGGAACTGCCTCCTGAAATCCGCCGGGCAGTGTCCCTAGCGTGCTGACCCCGCGCGACTTGGTCCGGAACGCCGTGACTTTGTCCGCGTTCCGTGCAACTTCGAAAGCTGAATAATCAATCGCCTTTCGTCCGCCGGTCCTTTCACATCTTGCACTTTATCTACCGTAGCGTTTATACACTCAAAAATCTACACACAGGGGCTCGCCGAGTCCGAGCCCCCGGGCTCCGGCCGCGGGGGGGACCGGGGCGGCTTCTGACACCCACCCGGGCTGCGGCTGCGGGGAGGAAACCGAGTCCCGGTACCCCAGGAAAGCGGATCCTCGGTGAGCTGCTGTCCTCGCTGGGGCTGCCTGGGGTTGGTTAGGTGGATGCTCGTGTTCCCTGGTATAAATTAGCAGAAGTATATCCTACTGATTTATTTATTTTTCCCAAACCAAGGGTGTTACAGAAGACACTCGCTGCGGCTCATGTTGACAAATAACTCGTGAGCTACCTGACAGTGTTAGTCCAGTTGTTGCCCATATGTCTAAATACCCTCCAAGAGACGTCAGTGCCGTTGAGCAAGAGAATTACCTCAAATGAAAACCAGAAGGAAGATGTTTTTTTTTTCCTCTCCCCCAAACCACTTTACACCTGATGGCAGTAACACACGGGGAAGATTTTTGAAAATTCAGTATCACCTTCCCCCATAGCAGCGATCGCTTTGCAACATGACGGGGAGCCGGGAGGGTGCTTTTTTTTTTTCTCCTTTTTTTTTTTTTTTTTTTTTTTTTTTATAATCCATACCTTCACTAAATGACTTGCGTTCGTGTTTGTTTAACAACGGGTCGCTTCGGTAAACAAGACAATCAAAAGAACATTTGAGACTACGTGGATACATTTCTCTGCTGCTTGTAGACGCCTGGACACCCAGAGGAGTTGTTGAATGCTTCTCCTTCCATCCTTCCTTTATTTACCCAAATGAACACAGGGAAAGCTTTTAACCGAAGGGAGATTTAAGGTGATAAGGAGCGAAGCTGCGCTTCGAGCTGCAGCCCTCCGTGGAGCAAAAGGGATGGATGGGGTGCTTCAAAGGCTATTTTTTTTGTTGACATTTTTCTTCTTTCGAAAACCGAGACCGTTTCTTCTTCCTCGAAATATTCCGACGGTTGCCTTGCCAGTGCAATCTCATTTTAAACAACTATTTTAGCCGAACACTCGCACCGACTGGTTTGGCAATTATTTCAGGCTTTTGAGCGTCCCTTATGGTTTTAGGGAAGACTCTACAACCCTTCTCTTCACACACACCCCCAGGCGCTCTCTTTCTGCCCTATCTACTCTTTTTAGGAGCCAGCAGTTTTAGGAGCCGCGCCTGTTGGTTTTGTTTTGTTTTTTTTCAGGGGACTAGCGAGATTAGGAATGGTCCCGCTCCCTGGGAAAGACAGAAACCCCCTCGCTCCACATCCACTTTGCGGGCAGTTTTAAAGTGCCTCTGTCTCCTGATGTAGGAGGTTTGGGGTTTGGGTTGGTTTTGGCTTGGTTTGGTTTTTTGCTCTTTTTTTGGTCTGTTTGTGGGATTCCTTGTTTTTTTTCCAGCATGTACCAAGAAGATTTGTTAAAATCTTTCTCCATCCTCCTCCCCCCGCTCCTCCGACTCGGTTCACTCTGTCCCACAGCGCATCAGCCCGGGGCTGAACCGTACCCCGTTAAGGGGGGGGGGGGGGGGAACACGACGACAGGGGACGTGGCTACAGCTTATTTCTCCCAAACACGACCACTTGCCTGGGGGGGGGGGGTTAAAACTGCCGATCCTCACAACCCACAGTCCCGAGGGACTCCGGCCGCTCCTCTCCGGTGCCCACCGGGGAGACCGGAGCGTCGCCTGGATAGCGATAGCTAAAAAATCCCACCTTACAACCCCCCCAAATAAAAATAAACCTCAACAGAGC
>NW_010972820.1:3939948-3940423 GCF_000737465.1 Haliaeetus leucocephalus | reverse complement strand
GTTATGTGAGAGGGAGAGCCTGGGAGCCGATAAAGGGGATGGGGAGGCGGCAATGTCTGTCTGCCCATCGGTGTGAGGAGCAGTGACAGGCGCAAACTTTTCCCCGTGCCATTAATGAACCAATTAAAGAGTTGGGCTCCTCACCCCGGGAGAGCTCTCTGCAGGCTGCCGGGCTCAGGGACTCAAGGTAGGTACAAGAAGATCACAGCCCACCACAAGCTGCCAGCCTCAGCAAGGAGCCGCAGTGATGTGCGGGGCTAAGCTGTGGGTCGCTTCGCCCCCGGTGGAAAAAGAGGAAAAAAAAAAAAAGAAAAAATAGTAATTTGGTTGGGAAAATGTGATTTTGGGGGGGGATTCCGGCTCGGGGCAGGGCTGGGCAGAGCGTGCCTCCCCTGGCTGGGGAGCGGCTGGGGCAGACACCCCCCCACTCGGGGAATGAGGGGAGCACCCGAGACGAGGGGAAATTTAAAAAAAA
>NW_010972820.1:3923844-3939938 GCF_000737465.1 Haliaeetus leucocephalus | reverse complement strand
CCGGTGCGCGGGGAGGTCTGGCCGCCGCCGCCGCGGTGCCAGCCCCGGGGAGCGCGGAGGGGACGGCGCAGCCCCGCCAGCACCGAAACCAGCCGGTAACTCCTCCGCCTTTGCCGAGAGCCGGTTTCTGCCTTGGTTTCGTTCTGGCCATGCAGTGCACACCTGGGCTGGGAGTGCGAGGGCTGTGGGAGGAGAGTGCGGGGCCGGGTCCTCTACGGGCGCGCTAGATGGGAAAATATACTTTTTTTTTTTTTTTTGTTCTTTCCCCTCTGGTGGGAGAAAATACTACACCCGCCGGAGGCTGGTTGTTGATTATTATTTCTCGCGGCTCCGCTGCGGCGTTGTGTACCGGCTCTCTCACCCCAGGACTGCTGTTGTCTTCACAGAGGCCCCCGGGAAGTCACCCAGCGCCCTGGGAGGCAGAGCACGGCCGGGCGTTTCGGGCCCCGGATTGACAGCGGATCACGGGAAGAAACGGGATTATTATGACCCTCTTCCGAGGAGCTATGCTGCCCGCCATGAGTAGGAAAAAAGGCCAGAAATACCTCATTTGGTTGCCGTGTGGTGCCGCAAGCTTCTAGCTTTTTTATTTTATTTTTCCTGCAGTTGCTTGGAGTCTCTGAGCTGCATTGGATAAATGCCTTTCCCATCCGATTGACTCTGCTTTTCAGAGATTTTTTTTTCTTTCTTTTTTTTTTTTTTTTTTAAGAACACCTCTCTGGTCTTCAATACTTGTTTGCGTTTTACACAACCGAACGGTTTTTCAGAGTAATGGCCGCGCTCCGAATCACTGCCTGATGCTCCGGAGAGATGAATTGCAGCTGAAAGTTTCCCTTCCACCTTTGGATGAATCTCTGGAGTTTAAATTGTAGGAAGGAAGGGGGAAAAAACCACGATGAAAGAGAAGTCCAAAAATGCTGCCCGGACTAGGCGGGAGAAAGAAAACAGTGAATTTTATGAACTGGCGAAATTACTACCCCTGCCCTCCGCTATCACCTCTCAGCTGGACAAAGCATCCATAATCAGACTCACCACCAGCTATTTAAAAATGAGGGTGGTTTTTCCAGAAGGTAGGTGGGAATGCCTATTCACCTCTATGTCCATTCCGATCCAGGTGTCGCTTGTCGCTTTTACTTAAAAAAAAAAAAAAAAAAAAAAAAAAAAAAAAAAAAAGTAAATCGCATGGGGTGGTGTGCTCGGAGGCCGGGTGCTCTCCGCTGTCACTTTCCTCTGTCGTAAATACTTTCCCTTCAGTTTCTATGACAGGTTTGGTTGGGGACTTTACGGTGCTTTTGTCAACACTTGAAGGCACTGAGCTCTGCTGCGTGTTCTGCTAAAGCAAACACGGGTTTTCTTTTCCCCCAGTCTCCCAGTAAGATGTGCATCCCCCGCCAAGCACGTGCGTGGCGAAAGAGGGGACGATTCACCCCTATTTATAGCCATACTATGGGGGGAGTTAATATATGGGTAAATATTTACATAAGTCTATGCAAAGTCCTAAAGCCTTAGTTCAAGTATCGAGCAAAGGTGCGGTTTACAGGTACAGCACAGGCGTACAGGCGTGCTCACACACACACGCACAGCCTAAATAAATAAGCCAAGCACACCGAATCGCATCAGGAATGCGATGTGTCTCGCTCTGAGGATCATTAGGGCAGTTTGAAGGCGTTAATCGACCTAGGAAATTTTTAACGGGAGTTTTGTACTCTGACATACTCAATCCCCCTGCCCACCCAGCGCTGCTGCAAGCCCAGCGTCCGAGCCTGGGCCTGATTCTCCTCCAGGGTCAGGCAACAGTAAACTTCACGTTGACTTCCACGGCAGCAGCAACAGTCCTGCCTGTCTAGCAAAAGCAGACTTAAGCGTCCTAAAGTATGTCTTGCTTTTGTGTAGAATTAGGATTTAAAGCGACCGTCCTGGGGCTTCTAGATCGGCTGCCAAGGAAAACAAAGAGCACAGAAAGTTAAGAGGGTCGGAATAAAGTTCTCCTGTGTTCTTACTCTATTGCTTTTATAAGAAGCAGGAAACAAAATCAAAAATACTTCAGTAATCTTGTGTTTGGATCAATCGAGATATCGTCTGCATGAAAGAAAAAGTATTGAGAGCTCTTTCCGACCTGTTAACAAAATTTGCTACATCTTTCTCTGAAAAGAGTGTGTTCATAAGAAATGGTACAATATAGGCATGTCCCTGTGTTTTCTGTCTCTATACCTCGAGTCGGTCGGTCGGTCTGGCTGTCTATTACGTTTTACAAATCAAGAGTGTGTATGCGGCCGGTTTGTTTGTTTTGCCTTTTTTTTTTTTTTTTAACCTGATTAAGTCTGTGAACTACTGGTCCTAATTCTACTTTTTGAAAGTAAACATGCACTCGGGCAGTCGTTTGGACTGGAGGAGGTACCCCCACACACCCCGGTTACGTATGAACGCTTATACCTAGAGTCCACAGCAGTAATTTCCAATCCAGTGCATCTTGCAACAGTTTCTCTAAATAACTTTCCATATCTCCGGGTCACTTAGAACCAAAGAAGGGGATAAATGAAACCTTTCAAAAAATAATAATAATTAAAGCCTTCATCAAGCCACTTCCCTCTTCTATGTGATCTGCCACCCTGACGATCATTATGCGGGACAGTCCTCTGTTTCAAAGGAGAGCGAGCTGTCCTTTATACTGTCAGCGCATACTTTATGAAAATGAAGCTATAGCAAACGCCGGTGCCCATGATGTTCCTAAAAGGATTATTAGCAATGATTTGTCAACCCCTGCGGTCTCAGTAGGCTACCTTTCTGCGTGATTTCGAGCAGGTCTCGTCAATTACTGGTGCCTATGTAGCGGGTTGTTTGATCAGAAGAAGCATATGGTGTTGCTTGTAGGCTGTGAGTAATCACGGGAAGAGAAGAATAGCTGATCCCCGTCCCTCGGTGGCAGCGCAGGATGTTTGAATGCCCTGGGGAACCGTGCGGCGAAGTGCGCCGGGGCCGGGGCCGCTGCCGGCCGCAGCAGATGCTAATTTGAGCGCGGAGGCAGAGGGGGCGGCTGAGCGGGGGCTTCGCAGGCAGCACAGCCTCCGCGGCCTAATTAAAGGCAAACTGCGAATTAGAAAGGAAGGCAGCGAGCAGGCACGAAAGGGCTGGCCCCTCCGAGGCGCGCTGCCGCGGCAGGCCCGCGGCACCCACGCGGGACCGCCGCGCTGCCCACCCCCTCCCGCCCCCGAATCCGCGCATCCCCGCGCAGGGCCGCGGGACGGGACGGGACGGGACGGACACACACGCACTGCGGGCTGGGCGCGAAGGCCGGAGAGCGGGGGCCGCGGCGTGGCGCCGGCCCCACGCGTGCTCCCTCTCCCTCCCACGCACTTCCGAGGAGGGGGGAGCGGGGAGCGCACCCCGGCCCCGCGGTGGAACGGCCGCTTTCCCTGCGCTGGCCGGTGCCGCGATTAATCAACCACGAGCGAGGGGGGAGGCGAGGAAGAGGGGGACGGCCCTGGTCTCCCGGTGCCCCCGGCCAGAGAAAGAAGTCATCGCTCCGCTGGGAAGGGAGGACAGGTAGTGGCAGCCAGGGAAACGACGCACCCGAAGGAAAAGCCTTTCCGAAAGGAGGAGGCAGGGTAGGGATGCTGGATGGATTGGATGGGGGGTCCGTCTGCTCGTTTTTCCCTGGGGAGGAAAGCGGCACAAGCCTCGGGACAGACCCGATGAGTCGGCCGGAGGGCTGGAGGTGGGCAGCAGGAGGCTGGGGACCACGGCACAGTGTCACGTCGTACATTTAAAGAGATCTTGGAGGAGTCAGCACAGAGAAGCGTTGTCTCTGTAAGAGCGAGCTGCCCTTCCAGTGTAACTCACACCCCCTCTCCCCGGTACAAGAGCGAATTTCCATCTGCCCGGAGAGTGCTTCCATAGGGGCTGGTTGTAAATAGTCACGTACAGAAAGATATACACTCCTCATCGCCGCGCACACGCGGGGCTGGGGACTGGGGCACAGGCGGAAAGAACCGGTATGCATTTCTCTGCATATTTTTACGTCTGCAGGGTTCCTGTAGCGAGAGAAGGTGGGTAGATTTCGGGTTCATTTTGGAAACAAGAGAGTTTCCTGGGAGTAAAATGCCAGGAGAGTCACACGCAGAATAATCACGGTACCGTTCCGGTCTCACTCCCGGAAATCTAAACGCAAATCGGTGACACCGAATAAACTTCATAAACCGAGCAGAGATTTTCCAGCGAGCTCCCTCTCATAATGGCTCTGTAATTCTCACAAGCTATTAAAACGCCTAGGTTTTCTCTCTACCCCTGATTTCACTTTACTAGGTCTCCAGCAGATTAAAACTGTCAAGGGCGAAAAGTGTTCAGCGGCTTAGGTAGCTTGCACCGTTTCAGGGCTAAAACCCTTCCGTCTCAGGAGGAGAAAGACTATAAGACATATAGTAGTTTTCGGTGATCAGACAGCTTTTGGAAAGGCTGAAGATCTGCTAAATAACTAAGGACAGTAAGGAGGATTTTGGGTTTTTTTTAAGCAGAACTTCCTAATAAAATCACTCGTGAGTTAACATTCACCTATTAAAAAAAATCCTAAAATTGCAATTTAACATTAAACAGTTAATAGCAAGCAACGTAGCCTCAAAAAATATCTGGAAGAATCTCTGGGATGTCGAAGGACTAAGAGTTTTCCTTCAAAAAAGATCCGGTCGGAATGACTAGAGGGGTAAGCCTTCACTGACCCTCGCCAGTACCCAAAAGTGAAGGGAGAAAACAAACAAACAAACAAACAAACAAACAAAAAAACCCGAGTGGCGCAATAAATAGATTTTTGTTTGTTTGTTTGTTTGGGGTTTTTTTGTTTTGCTTTTTTAGTTAGGAATATCTTAAAGGTCCTATTCTCCTTCCGCGAACAGAGAGGGAAAAGGAGGGTTTGCAGTCTCTGTCCTAGCAGGGATGGATCGTTTCGGCGCGGAGAGGCGTTCGCTTTTCGAGACAAAAGCAGAGGCTCCGTTTACGTAAACTTCGCCGAATCAGGATGGTTAACATTTCAATATTGAAACCCTTAACCTTGTTTTATTTTAAAGGGGGAAGAGATCAGCAGGAAAAAAAAAAATCCCTTTCCCACGTGGATAGGTGATTTAATGCTGTTTTTCTTACTGCTAAGGGAAATGATTGAGCATTAGGTTTCAGTGTTTATTTTCTTACAGAAGTTTTTCTCATTTAAGCTGCAGTTTACTCTCCACGCTGCCTCTCTGTTTAATTCCAGTTTTGATGTGAACTTAAAATGTGAAGTGCAGAACTAAACTACTAGCATGATCGTTGAAAAAGCAGATTTATGTGTTAGAAAGAATGCTAAGTGAGATGAGTGGAAAAAATCATACTTCCTTCAGAAACATCCTCTCCCTTCTCAGCAACATACGACCGTTTTAATGTTGGAGGATATTTTTCAACTTGCATATAAATAGCGTGTATTCGCAAGTGCATTGGTGCAAACTCTTCCTTCCCCAATTTCTTCGGAATAAGAGCTATTTGAATTTGCGTCTTCTGTAGAAGCGAATAAGTGGTTGGCGCTCGAAAATTTCCCTGATTATTCCCCCCCCCCCCCCCCATTTGGGCATGGTTCCGTTTGTTTGCATTTCAGAGCGCAATTCCGTTACCCCGTGTGTGCCAAAATGCTATTTCTTTCTAGAGTGAATCAGTCTCAGCATTATTTCCACTACCGTTTGCTTAACAGGGTTGTTTGTTTAGTCAACAGGACTTTTCCTCCCTCTTATTATTATTTTTATAAAGAAAGCGGGATGCTAACTTATCTCTGCTTCAAATGAACACATGTGATTTACCGAGATAATAAATCTTTACAAAACCTTGCTAATGGCCTCCGCAGGCAGTTGGAAATGAGCAGCATTTTTTTTTTTTTAAACTTAGCTTATTCCATTTCATCTGAACCCTCCGACGGCGACCCACTCCTTCACAGAAGCCTCATTTGGCCGAGATTTTGAGTTATCATTAACCACTGCCTGTTAAATTAACTGAGAAATCGGCCCTGTCGGGCGTTAGGCGATGGCAAAACGGAGCGCTGGAGGTGGACTATTTAATTAAACGGTTAATCGAATCAAGCTAATTCCTCGATACAACATCCAGTTGCCTTTTCGCTTGCCGGTGACTAGGGCGTACAGCTTCTGTCCCTGCGGCTCCCGCTGCTGTTATTTGTCATTTTCCCTGGGCAGCGAGGGAAAACGACCGTCTTGAAGACGGGGACCGAGCCGCCCTGCCTCCCCCTCCCCAAACAACCATCCGTGCCCGGCTTCTCCCCGCAGCAGCTGCCGGGAGGGTTATAGGGCAGCAGCGGGGCCGGCGAGGGGCGAGAGGGAGATAGGAAAGAAAGAAAGATGCTGCTTTACGAGCTGCACACCGGGGCGAAACGCCCGTGCCCGCCGTAAAGCTTTACGAGCGGCTTCGCCGAGCAGGTTGCACGAAGCCGGCGTGCGGGGACGGGAGGGGAGAGGGGCCCGGGCCGCCCCTCTTCGCCGGCTCCCCCCTCCCGCCCCAGCGCCGCGGGGGAGGCTGGCGGGGCCCGGCCTGCCTCGGTGCCGCGGGGAAGGGCCGAGCCCCGGGGCGGGGGTGGCCCGGGGTCCCGCATCCCTCGCCCCTCCGCGGGGTCAGCATCCCCAGCGGCGCGGGCGGCGGGCGAGCTGCCTCTCCTCCATCTTTAATAAGCGGAGGGCGGCTGTTGAAAGGGCAAAACAAACGCAGCGGAACAAAAGCGAGCGGAGACGTCCCCGGGCCGCGGCCCCCGGGAGGCGGCGGGGAGAGCCCGGCAGCGGGGCCGCGAGGGCCGCTGCCCGGAGGGGGAGTTCGAAGAAGCTCCTGGAAAAGCGAAACGCGCCGTGGAGCTCCTTGGACCCGCCTCAAGCCAGAGTCCCCGCTGCTGCCCCGGCGGGCCGGAGCCCAGGGCGGCCCCGCAGCAGGGGGGCTGCCTCCGGGCGAGCCCCCTGCGCCTCTCCCCCTTCCCATCCTCAGCAACAGGAGAAAAACTCTGCCCGCGGGGCCCTCGTTGCGAGGCAGCATCCACCCGGCGTGCACGGCTTCCGTGGGCCTCGCACCCCTGCCCTCGCCCGTGGGCCTCGCCGGGCCGCGCGGGGCGGGGCGGCCAGGCAGGGCGCGGGGGCCAAGTCCCCGGGGGGGCCCCCAGAGGTTGTCCCACCCCCTCCCGGAGGTAGCTGCCCCTCAAAGCCTGGCCCCCCCAAAGAAGGGGATCTGGAGCTCAGGCTGGGCTCTCCACTACGTGATTTTTGAACGAGGACGTCAAACCGCCCGTTCTGCCGTTGTTTTCGCTACCGTGAATCCGGATTGCGCTGAGATTTCATGACGGATAGTCCGTTGGGGAAATCGTAGTAACCGCTTTTAAAAGCCGGCAAATCAACACAAAGTAGATAAGGGCTCGCATCTTCTGGCCACCCCACCCCCACGGTCCACCCCCGCCCCCCTTTGCTATTGCCAGACAAAGGAGGGGGTCGAGGTGGGTTCTGCGCTGCAGATGCTCGCAGAGGGACAAGGAACCCGGAGATCAACCAGGGCCGAGGAGCTTCCCGGGCCTCCTGGAGTCTCACTTCCCCGCGCCCGCCTTCCTCCGTCTTTGCCTAGATCAAATTAGAAATGACTGAGGAATCTCTTCCCCCTTCCGTGGGACAGAGGAGCTTCTTGCGACAGTATCGCCACTGGGTAGGGACGATATCCACCCAACCCCTCCATTGGCTGCCGGCATCAAGGCTTGCATCAATCAAAAGATGAGGGGAAGGACAGGGCCAAGGCAGCCGAGGGCTGCGGCGCTGGCCGTGAGCCTGGCTTGGGGGGCAGGCTGTCGGGGGGGGCCGGCTTGCCTAGTGCCGGGGGTGGGCACGGCTGGGGAGAAGGCATGTCACACGGCCTCGCCGGCGCAGCTATCCCATGAAAGCGACGGAGGTGCTTTTTGGTGTGGAAAGCGCAGTGGCTTTCCATTGGGAAACGCCGAGAGAAAGGATGAGTCAGCACGCTCGCCCCGCGCAGGATCCGCGCGGTCTCGGGGCACGCTGTTAGGTAACGAGGCTCTTGCTCTCAAACTAAGCAAGAGCCTGGCTAAAAAGCTGCCTTTTTTTTTTTTTTTTCCCCCTTCTGACAGCGGACGCTTTCTTGTGCCCCAAATTGTTTATCTTCTTAGAAAAAAAAAAAATCCTCGAGTGGAGGAGATTGTTAGGTAGGAGCCTATAATCTACATTTTGTCAAGAGTATCAAATTCATTCCGAAAGAAAAGCTTGATCCATTTATTTTTGCTGCTTGAATAACACAGCTGGATGATGCCTTGAGCTTACTCTAGACGGTTGCTCATCATTCATTCGCCAAGAACTGGCCTAAATGGTGCCTGTGGGATTAGGTCAATTTTAGTGGATCTACTTCGCCTCATTTGGTTACTAATTGGTTTCTTGTTTTATAAATCGAAATCTCATTTTCAGGAAATTACAAAACCCATGCAGCCAGTCCATTGAGGTAATCCGTGGGTCGGGGGTATTTAAATGGAAATGGCTCTACGATGCATCAAGTATTAAGCAACAGTAAAACTTCGCCTCTATTTCCAAATGAAATGTGAGCTCGCTAGCTCCTTAGATCCATAATAGATACATCCCTTCTAAGGCTACTTATGTAAATATGATAAACCAGACCTTGGTGGGGGAGGGGACGCAGGGAAGAAAGCAAATTTTATCTGCTAAGGTTAATGTGGCATATCTTGGAAATCTTCCAAAACAGATTATGTTTTGCTTTGTCTTCGGCCACTTTAGCTGGGAAAATCCTTTGCCTAAAAACGATTTAGTTATCCTTCCCCTCACAAAGCTGCTTGTTTCTATTCCAAACCTATTATGCTACTGGCTCTCCAAATTACAAGAGAATCTTTAGATCTTGTTTCCAAGCGTAATCCTGAAGCAAAAGGGAGAGCTGATTTCCTTGTTTTGTTTTAAATAGACAATCAAAGGATTTGCAGAATTTTCTGCGGTAGGTCAAGTGCAAGAAATCACAGTTTGCCCCCTCGATAAAAGGAAATTGGATGTTAAAGCGAACAGACAGGGAAAAAAAGGGGGGGGGGGATATTAATGGAGAGGTTTTCTGGTATAATCTTTAAAAACAGTATTTAAGGGACATCAGGAGAGCCCGTCGATTTGGGAGAGGCTGGGCTTGGCAGTGAATAGAAATAGCCTCCGGCTTGAAAGTGCTGAAACATCTGGAAAGTACAAAGAATCTCTCGTGATAGGATTTCAAAAAGAAGGTACAGGTAGACAAGTGAAAACGTTTAATTATAAACCATTAACAGACACAACCCAGCAACGCGGGGTTTCCACCTGAAACACAGCGAGGAGTTCAGCGCCCCGTGAAGAACCGCCTTCCCGGGGGGAGGTTAACCTGTAATGCCCATGAGCTGTTCATTAACCCGCCGGGGTCGGGTTATTTTCCCTTTTAGAAGAAGAATAATTAGAGCCGTAAACTTCGATTAATAAGCAACTTAAATCATAGGCGGGGAGCGCGGATTTAGTACGGAATCCAGAAACCTGTCATTCACATTTCCCTCCGGGTGGGGGGACGTCGCAAGGAGCCGCTTTGGCCACCCCTGCTCTAACAGGCCGTCCTGGCTCCCCAGCAGAGAAACCTCTGAGGGGCTCGGAAAAACAAATATACAGCGGTTTTTTTCTCTTTCCCTGGAAGCTGTGCAAGACTTGCCAGCTCCTTGCTGATTTCGGGGGGGGGGGGGGCGCCGGCGGCCCGCGTGCCTGGCGGCTGGCTCCCGGGGCGGGGGGGACACACACACAGGAGGACAGAGGTGCCTGCGGAGCCCCCGGTGCATCCCCCGCGGGTCTACCCGCCCCGGAGGGCGCAGGGAGGAGTGAAGCCCAGGGACTTAGGAAAAAGTCACTGGCTCCCCGCTAATTGGCGTGGAGGAATTAATGGGAAGGAGCCTGTTTCTGGCTGGCACGCTGATACACGCTGGGGGCTGCCGGATGGGGGTCAGGCCAGAGAGATGCCCCTGCCTTTGTAGGGCTGTGAAGTTAAGGAGAAAGAGAGAAGTGTAGGAGCGGTGAAGAGACAAGTTGGCGTGAGGAGGTGGACGAGGAAGGGGGGAGCAGGCAGGGACAGGCGGGGACGAGAGGGGCTCGTCGCTCGCCGCTTCGGCGGTGGGGAGGGAGGGCGGGCGGGCGAGGGTCGCCGTGGGATGCCGCGTTCAAACACCGCGGAGGAAATCGTTAGCTTTGTTTAGACCGGCAAACACCTAGGTGAAGCCGGTCAATAGCGAGGAATGCCCGCGGCTGCCTGCTGTCGCAACCTCGCCCGTTTCCTTCGAAATAGCCGGGAAACGGGGTCCTGCCTTCCCCGAGCCCGCCCTGCGGGAGGGAGACCTCGCCGGCCGGACTTCGCCTCCCCTGGGCGATCCGCACCCCAGCCATCAATCAGGATTTGTATTTTTTTCCTCCCTTTTACTTTATCTTAGTCTGTGCGTGTCAGGCTGAGCCTTATTTCACGGCATAAGCGTAAAAGGTTTTAACTGCCCCGTTTAAATTATTTCAGCAGCAACACTGTGAAAAGGCATCGCCCGTAAATAGTTTCACTCCTGTGGAATAATTTCCGTGTGGCTGTTGTTCCTCCTTACTTTGCATAGGAGAAACCAAGCGGCGCCTGAAGCGTTAGACGGGTCCGGAGGGATTCATTTCTGGAGGGGGCATTTTGGGGGCAGATCATCCCTGTCTGCAGAGACCCCTCCCGCCTGCCAGAGCAGCGGGGAGGAGGGATGGCGGGGAGGGAGGTGAATCCCGGAGCCCCGGCTTCGCGGGGCAGGAGGGAGGACGGTCCGTGCCGTCGGACAGTGACTTGCCTGGGCCGCCCAAAGTGCCCTACCGCAGCCGTGAAACCGCGCTGGGCTTAGCGACAGGTAGTTTGCTTTTCGTGGGCTTGAGTGGGGATGACTAAAAGGGAGAGCGTTTTAACACGGGGCTCGGGGAGAGCTGGATGAGTCGCATCTGGTCGCTCCTCTCTCCCTCCCCAAGTACGTAATTACAAACCTTCCAGGTGAGAGGACGGTGGCCCCGAGGAGAGAAAGAGGCAGGAGGTCACAAATCAAACTGGAAAGTGATCTCTGGCGAGCAGGGGGTCTAAGCCCATCCTTATCCCTCCCCGTCCAAAGCCTGCTGGCTAATTACCCGTCAGGTTGTGGCCGAGCTCTGCCTCCCGCGGGGGGAGAACCCCCCGCAGGCAGCGCTCAGGAGCTGGCCTGCCCGAGAGGTTTCTCTTCCCCGGACACCGTCGTGCCACCTGAACCGCATCCTTCTCTCGACATCGAAGGCTTCCCTCAGCACACCTCTCTCTTTCCTTTTAAATAGCTCTCGGTGCCGTCCAGGAGCCCTGCGGAGGCGTCAGGAGAAAAGCGCTTTCCCTGAACCTCAGGGAGCCAGTTCCCAGTAGCCGAAGGCAGCACTAAAAAGCCCTTTTATCTGGCACGCTATCTCACTTAGGTCTTCGGAATGAGCTTCACCGTTAACTCAAAATAGATATTTTAGTATTCTTCTCTCACGGGAGTTAGGTCTTTAAAAAAAAAAAAAATCCACAAAAGAAGCTTCTCTGCGGAACGAAATCATGTCTGGTTTTCCAAAGATCATATGTATACAGGTCTTAGAGCGAATACGAGCAAAAAAAATCGAAAGAAAATTCCCCTCCAGCAGACCAGCACGAGTCAATTTTTCATCTCTTCACCTTACTTTTTTTGTGTGTCTTAAATAAACAGGACTTGGAGAAGCCTGGGGCCACTCTAGCCGAACCAGCCCGCTGGATAATGTTGGACGGGAGCTGGGATCCCATCTTTTGCAGGTACTGGCCTGGAAACGACAGCCATATGGTATTAATGATTAAAGAAATCATTCCCTCTTCTGAGCTTTTAATTGCCACCTTGACTAATTTTTAACTGTTCACGTGTTTAATAAAAAGGGGGACGGGAGGGGAACAACTTCAGGAATACGAACCGTCGCGGCTGAATGTCGTGCGATTTAACGGGGCTGTGTTTGGTCCCTCCGGGTCCTCTGCCCCAGCATCGTCCAGCACAGGGTCCGCAGCGAGGGATTCCCAGTGCATCCCAGTGATGGCTTTTCCGCAAGTTATTAACAACGTGACAAGTCCCGTCCATGTGCTGAAGCTCAGGGTGGTGTAGAGACAGGGAGAGGCTCTAGAGATAGGTTGGAGGAGGCTGTCCTGGGCTCAGCAGGCACAGAAATGAGCATAGACACAAAACAGGTAGGACACATTTGAAAACTCACACCTGCCTGAAATATTAAGGAGTATTAGCTGTTACTGTCACCATGCATTTTTGGTGGGGTTGTGTGGCCTTTTGGGAGCCTATTCTGCTCTCGGCACACCCAGAAGTCCCATCTTTGTCTGCTGAAATGTGCCTGATAACTTCTCTTGTCCCTTATTTACACTATTGAGAGTTTTAGAGCCTCCTTGCTCACTTAAAGTCTCCTTAGCAAATATCCAAGCGTTAAACCCCCAGTGACATTTGAAACGGGATAGAAATGTTCAGGATTTCTGGGACCGACATATTAATCACCAGGACCTCTTCTTAGGTACTTCCCAGGCACTTTGCATTACTTTTGAGCTCGGCCCCCCTGAGAAGTGGGTTGTATCTCAGGTGTCCAGGAGATTTAGAGGGATTCTTGTCCAGGACTTGCCCATTTCCTTCCATCTTTTTGAATAATCACAGCCTGGACAGGGATGCCTGTTTGCTAAAATAATCCGAGGGACAGGTACTTCATGAAATCTCTCTGTCTTCATGGGTGGCTCTATCCGTCTACCTATTGATATATTTATACTTCCCACCCCTCAACCCTTTTCTGCAGACGTTGGATGGTTTCATATTTGTCGTGGCTCCGGATGGCAAGATCATGTACATCTCGGAGACCGCCTCGGTGCACCTAGGCTTGTCGCAGGTACGCTGGGGGGGCCGCTAGCCCCCGTGCCTGCCCGCCCCGGCCCCCGGCTGACAGGGCAGCTGCGTGCGGGGAGGGTGAGCGGTGCCGGCGATGAAGCCCTTCCTCCCCCTCCTCCTCCTCCTCTCTCACAGGTAGAGCTGACCGGCAACAGCATTTACGAGTACATCCACCCCGCCGACCACGACGAGATGACGGCGGTGCTCACGGCCCACCAGCCCTACCACTCGCACTTTGTGCAGGGTAAAGTACATGGCCCTCCGCCCCCCGCCTTGGCCTGCGCGGCCGCGGAGGGCACCGCGCAGGGGCCGCGGAGCCCCCCGGCTCATCCCACCTCTGCCTTTCCTCCCTCCCAGAGTACGAGATCGAGAGGTCCTTTTTCCTGAGGATGAAGTGTGTCCTGGCCAAGCGGAACGCCGGCCTGACCTGCGGGGGCTACAAGGTGCGTGCCCATGGCCAGGACCCCCCCGGCCCAGCCTTCCCGCGCCCCTGCTCCGGCAGCGCCGAGCACGCAGGGAGGGCGGTGAAAACGGGGACAGGAGTGGGGACGAGCCCTCTGCCCGCGGGGGCTGTCCCAGCCCGGGGCTCTTTCATGTGGTTCAGAGCCAGGATTTCTCTCGGAGTTTCAGGTTAAAGAGCTCAAACCACAAAACCAAGCAACCGAGCTCCCCGTGGGTTTTTTTTTGTTTTATTTTTGCTTTTTAAAGTGAACCTCGCACAACCACTGACGTTCCCGAGGTGTCTGTGGAAGCTGTCAGGTGACACAATGAGAGCCCTGGGTTAATTTATTCCTTTATTGGGTAACTCGGCAGCTTCAGGGGCAGCTCTCCAAGCCAAGGGTCTTGCCCGGGTGTTTCACACGGTTCTGCTCAGGGCTCCTCGGTGGGGACAGCCCCTGCTCTCCGACCTCGCTGCTTTTGTGTCAGCTGCACAACGCCGAAGAGCGGTGGGTACCTATAACCCAAGGAGATGCTGTGCCACGATGTGCCGCAGAACAAGAACGCCTGTTGAACTTAGCCCGGGAAGAAACACTCTAATAATAGAGAAGTAAGGGTGGAAGTACATGGCACTCATCTGCAAGGATACGTTTAGGAGACGTACCTAAATCTACGTCCAAAGATACTTTCTGGCTACGGATCGCTCCATCTATATAATAGACATAGCTTACACATGTGACATACGCACACATGTAAACTCTTTCTCTCACACGCATACACTCTTCATTACAAAGTTGTAACTGGCTTGGCACTTCCGCGTCTTTCCTTTTTAGAAGAATAATAAAAGCGTAGTTAGGAGGTGGTCCAAAAACCTTAAGTCAGTGGAAAAAAGAATCTCGTTGACTAACGGGCCTCAGATCAGTGCTGAACTCTCGTATGGAAAAAACCCCAACCCAGACAGAAAAGCAGAAAACCGGCAGCCGGTGCCGCTCTGCCGGAGCCGTGGCCCGGGGCAGCCGCTCCCGGGCACACGGCGGCCGCATCGGCACCGGCCGGGGCGGGCGGGTCTGTCCGGGTCCCCTCCGCGGGGAGGGACCCCTGCCGCAGCACCCACCCACCCCCGCTAGGCAGCCCCCGAGCTTCCCTGTGTCTCCGGCAGGTCATTCACTGCAGCGGGTACCTGAAGATCCGCCAGTACAGCCTGGACATGTCCCCCTTCGACGGCTGCTACCAAAACGTTGGCTTGGTCGCCGTGGGCCACTCGCTGCCGCCCAGCGCCGTGACGGAGATCAAGCTCCACAGCAATATGTTCATGTTTCGGGCCAGCCTAGACATGAAGCTCATATTCTTAGATTCCAGGTAGAGCCGGGGTTATTTCCGAATCTATTCCCCTAGCCCATCCCTTCTTCTCCCCAGGCCTCCTCTCCTGTCCTCTCACCCACTGATATTTGCTGCTTGTGTCTCTTGCAGGGTAGCTGAGCTAACAGGTTACGAGCCCCAGGACTTGATAGAGAAGACCCTTTACCACCACGTCCATGGCTGTGACACCTTCCACCTGCGATGCGCCCATCACTTGTGTAAGGAGATGATGTTCTTGTAGAGACTCTGCCCCTCGCCCCCCGCCTTCTCCCCCTGCAGATGGACTTTGGGTTTGCTAGGGTTGACCTCTAGGTCGGAACGGGCAAAGCCAGCTCACTGGAGGGGAGAATAAGCAAAATCTGCAGCAGGTTTTAATGAAACAAGTCGTTAGAGACTTGAACTCCGAGCTGGAGGCAGGAGGGAGATGGAGGGGATCGGCAATGAAAGGCTGGGTTGCCCTCCGCGGCTCCCGCTTGCAGGACGAGAACTGCCCTGCACAAACTTCAGGCGCTCAGTTCCCTTCAAATTTCGGTTAGGAAAAACCCTTTTTTCTTGCTCCAAAAAGCCACGCCAGTGAAATTCAAATACTTTTGTTCCACCAAGTCTCACAAATCTTGTCTGTGTATCTAATTTTGACTGCAGTAGTGAGCCCGATTCGGAGAGCTGTTCTTCTATTTTGATATCATGGTGACATTAATACGTGGATAGATGAATAAAAAGGATATTAATTTCCGGTAAATTTCCTTACAGAGAGTGTAACGAGAAGAGACAAAACCCGAAGCCAGATTTATAGAATTAAATCTCGATGAGGATACGGCGGGGTGGGGGGATTCGACCCCCCTCGGTGTACTCACCCTACCCCACCAACCTCCCCGAACAGGCTTTGCTAACGAGTGGGAGAGGTCGCCTCTGGCCTGGGGACACCCGGGGGTCTCCGCCACCCTTGCCCACGGGGGTTTCGGTCCACGCCGCTTCCCCATGGGATGCTAAGGGGTTCCCAGCCCCTCTCCTCGCCCACGGGGGCCTGGGGGGGTGGGGTGGTGGTGGCGCACCCCCTTCCCAGGGCCGATCAAAAGGGAGGGCGGGAGCCGCGCTGAGGCTTCTCCCCGCTTTGTCCCCGCAGTGCTGGTGAAAGGGCAAGTGACCACCAAGTACTACCGCTTCCTGGCCAAGCACGGCGGCTGGGTGTGGGTGCAGAGCTACGCCACCATCGTGCACAACAGCCGCTCCTCCCGCCCGCACTGCATCGTCAGCGTCAACTACGTCCTCACGTAAGTCAGCCTGGGGGCCGCTCCACGTTGCGCGGGGCCGAGCCGAGCCGAGCGGGGCCGAG
>NW_010972820.1:3801979-3923798 GCF_000737465.1 Haliaeetus leucocephalus | reverse complement strand
CCTGCCTGCGCGCCCCACGCAGGGCAGCGCTGCGGGCCGGGCCCGGCGGGCGCCCCCGCCGCCCTCCTCTCCCCCCTTCCCCGATCCCCCTCGCTGCCGCACCGACCAGGGCAGGCTCGCCAGGTCTGCTAGGAAACACACTGAACACTTTCATCTAGATGAAGGGTTTCCCGTCTGCCTGTTTCTTTCTCTTTCGAGAGGGGAAAAGATTTAGAGGTTTGTCACCCACATATTTTGCTGCTCACCCCCCCCCCTTTTTTTTTTTACAGTTTAAACGCACCCAGCATTAAATAAAATTTAATGCAGCGTAAAAAAAAGGTTTCCACGTACGGAGTTATTTATACTCAACAAACAGGACATCTGTTTTTCTTTTCAAAAATCTGGGGTTTGAAGTTCTTAATTTCATCCAGAGTCTCTATCAAAGCTCCGAGATTTCTTTTTTGTTCTTGGAGAGCGATCTTTACAGTGAACCACAAAGAAAGTTGGTGACCAGAAGGGTCAGTTAAACTTAAAAAAAATTAAAATAGAATAGAATTAAAAATCAGAGGGACTGCTGAGATACCGTATATCTCAACGCATCTCCTTGTATTCGAGTATTGCTAGGCCGTGCTCTAGCTATGCTGCTTAAACTGAAACACAGAGGCCCAGCGAGGGAGGGGAAGCTCGTTCCGACGATTTTGAAGTGTTTATCACGGTGATGGTTAGCATCTCCTCCGGACACGGCAGTAGCTGCTGGCGGCAGCACTGATGCTTCATTAGCATCACAGGGCCGGTCAGGTCGGCGGTACCTCGTTGATCCTAGGGGCCGAATATTCCTCTGTTCCGCTGCTCATTTTTTTTTATTCTGGAGGCAAATGTAGGAGCTGGAAACGCCTGAGAGGCACAACCCTCCCCACTCCTAAAACTGCGGCGATGGCAGCATCACGACCTTGCCGTTGCGGGTTTCGTGCATGAGCAGGTGGCGAGCGGTTTGGCAGCCGAGTTTCAGACGTCCTCCCCAAAATGCAGTGGCTCGGCACGGCTCTTGGTCCTGTGTGCAGGCGCGACTGGGGCAGGGGGGGGGAGCGGAGAAGGGGCTGCGGGTCCCGGCGCCTGCATTGCGAGGACATAATCGCTTTGGTAGGGAAGGTGATAACGGGCATCGTGCCGGCAGGGGTTATTGCGCCTGCATGAAAAAGCATACGTTTGGGTCGGCACTCTGGTGGAGGGAGTAAACTGCGATTCGCCTTTAAAGAAAATCCCTTTCATTCGCTTTAAAAAGGGACGCGGGGCGCGGCGGGGTAGTGCTCTGGCATTCACCCAGCAAGGATGTGGAGCAGCAGAGGCATCATCACCTCTGTTCTAGCTGTTCCGTACATTTGTACGTCCATTTCCCCTTTACCAGCCCCTCTCTGTATTTTTCGCGTTTTATGCTTCTCAGTTAATTCCAAACACTTGCCTCAGGTGAACGGGTAACTGCAAAGACAGAAGTCAGTGTATCGTAACGCTAAGAAAACAAGGCACCCAAAGGCAGCTAGCATGCTAGAGTCGTTTTGCACCAGAAACGCTACGTGTTTTTCTATGAGCACCTGAGATTATCGGCCGTTTCCCTCTCCTTTAATCCCCAAAGCGTGAACATCAATCACGGAACTCTACCTCAAATGACCCGAGTGGAAATGAAACATCCCAGCGGATCTACTTAAAGTCAGCTGGGCATCCGCCTCGATCGGTCCCCTGCTTGCCGGGGCGACAACCACGGCACCAGCCTGTCAGGCTGGCACAGCAAAGCCAGCAGGGAGTACCCCGGTCCCGCGGGGGCCGGTCGGACAAACCCCTCGGAGCTGTTTTCCAGCAGCGGGACGCGTTACACCGTGAGCCGCCCCCAGCCCCCCTTGCCCGCGCACCGGTGCCGCGGTCACCACCGGTGCAACCCAGCCCAGGGTGGCTACCGGCGGCTCGGAGGGGCCGGGGGCCACCGCGGCCGGCTTGTTCGCGGTCCGTTTGCACCTCCGCAGCCGGCTGCCCAGGGCCGCTTCCACCCGCGCCCTCCCGTGGGCAGCCCCTGCGCTCCCCGCGGCTCCGCGCCCCGGTGGGATTTCCCCGCCGCCTGAAGCTGGGCTCGGGGAACCCCGGCCCTCACCCCCCCCCAAAAAAAACCCCAACCCCCAAAAACGGCGCTGCAGGGGAGCCGGCTTCCCCGTCAGCAGCGGTACCAAAATAGCGCGATTCCTGCGCCTCAGCTGATTTTTTTCGCTGGAGGCAGCGTCTTTGTATTTTCGGGCATGTATATGGATTTTAAGAACAAGGTTATATTTAAACCTGTTTTCAGCCAGGCTGATACGCAGGAGGACTATAGTTGCTCTTCCAAGATTTCCCTTGGAGGTTACAGCGTGGTACGACTTCCTTACGCCTCGGTGTAAGCCCCCCCCTGCGCTCTTTGCTTAATTGCCTCGAGTGCGGAGGACGAGAGGGCAGAGAGGGCGCCGGGCCGGCTAAAACGCGGCTGCTCAGTGCCGGGAGGTCCGTCGCTGGCTGCGGCAACTGTCCCGTGCTGCCGGCGGCTGCAATGCAGGCACGGCGACCGCAGCAAAATCTGGTTTTGGTGTGCTCAGGTCCTCGAGGTCTCATCAAGCCTGCCTGGCTCTTCGTTAGGGAGCTGCAGAGGGAGAGGTGGCGTTCTGCTTGCTTCTGCCGCAGGGCTGCCGCTGCTGAAACCGCTGCCCTGGGTCCAGGGGACGGGCGTAGCTTCCACTCCATTTTTATCAGCATCGTTAACCTACGGCTAGCCTGCCGTTCCGAAAAAATAAATGAGAAGAACAGGCCCTGCCGTGTGCCTACAAGCAGTGAAAGGGCTGGTTTTTTAAAAGTGACACGGAGTCAGCCCCTGAAGTGGGTAAGCTGGGGTGGAGGAGAGCTGCTGGGGGGATGCTGCCCTCCTCGTACCTGGAGTCGGCTTAATTGTCTTAATGAGCTATTCAGAGTCATCGTGTTCTCTCTCAGATGAGGCAGGTAGGTGGTGAAAGTACAGGAGGAAATGACAGGTTACGGGGACTTGACGTTTCCCTCTGGTATGAGGTAGGCTCCACTCCAGGAGGGCCCAGTAAAGGTCCTGTAGCACTCAAAATTTGCAAGTGTTCAATAGACGTTATTCCACTATAAATCCTATAGCCACTGCAGTTCCTTAAGGATGACATGGGATTATTCCAGTCAACGAGGAGCAGCTGAGATGCACGTGTGTGTGCTGCGGGTTCCTCCCACGCTTCACCCACCCGGCCCCGGGTGCGTGGCAGAGCCACTTGCGCAGATGCAGCTCCTGGCAGGGGCACAGGTTTGCCCGCTGCAGCCTGGCCGTGCTATAAACCAGAGAGGGAAAACGTGCCTAGGGCAGAGAAAGGCAAACCTTTGCATATCGACTCTTGTGTGTGGAAGCCGAGGAGAAAGCAGAAGAGGTGCAAATCAGTGGTTTGGTGGTTGGAAATAGCAAAGGAGTCGCGTTTGGGATTGCAGGGGGGAGCTCAAAAGGTGGGATGCCTCTCGCCAAAGACTTATTTGAAAATAGGAAATGTCGGTCTTTTTCACTGACTAGGGGTGAAAATAGCAAAAGGGATCATAAGCTTTGGAAGACACGGTGCAGGTTTTTGACCTGCTGGGTCCCTGGTCCCCTCGCACGGCACTTCACTCAGGGAAAGCCCCAGGAGTTGTTTCGGTTCGCTCGCGGGATAAGGAGCTTTTTCTCACTATTGGGAGGAACCCGAGTGCTCTGATGTTTTGGTAAGGAGAGGGTACAGAGTGGCGTAAGTGCCAAACTGGTCTGGAGGACCAGTTTCAGTGCAGGCTGAGCAGGAAGAGCGAGAAACTCTTACCTTGTAGCTTCCCAACTCCCCTGGGCGGTGTAGATGCTGAAAACGGAAAGAATGAGAACGGGCTTATGCAGAAGGGACACCCCCACCCCCAGCTAATAAAATAAAAAAGGGATCATTTCCATCTTCCATAAATCCCAAGCTTTGAGAAAGTGAATTCTAGGCTTGGGAACAAATGTTCGTAATAAATATATATGCTGAACTAAATAGGTACGGTGGCAAGGGCTTTTTAGCAACAAGAGGAAAGGTTATTTTTTTTGCATAATAGCAGTGTGTAAAAAATTAATATAAATAACCTTTAAGGAGTCCAGCTTTAAAGCACGCATATTTGCTCTTCTTTGTATTCCTCTTGGTATATGTGAGTATGGACACAGAATATTTGTTTCTTTTCTTATTTGTTCTGTACACACAGTTGCCATATCATTGATTATTAGCTGTGCGTGTTTATCACATAAAGGGACTCAAGTATGAGTCAATTAATAGCGAACGCAACTGCTGAAGTTTATATTTAGATCGCAAACAACCTCCCTTTAAACAAATGGATAATGCAAAGTGCAAATCCTTTGACTTTTTGAGCACAAGCAAATATTATAATAATTTGTCCCCAGAGAAAGCGAAGGCAGCTTTCCTATATAAATTTCGTTGTCCTTTAGCATTTACAAGAATAGCAATAGCGGTAACATATACAGATAACATGGATTAGGTACCTAATTGTGACTAATCTCTGTTCTGGTGATATAGTACGTATATGATATAGTTCTGGTTGACCTCTTCACATTGCATTATGTAACTGGCTGATTAGAAGCACAAATTGAATGCAATTTGTTTGAAAGATTATTTCACAAATAACTGTCATATTGACGAATGTTTTACTTAATGATGTGGTAAATGCAATTTAGAATAAATTAACCGTTAATTGTATCTACACACTTCATCTTTAAATTATTATTACTATTTATAGCTTTGTGTACTACCAGATTTAAAATGGTTGTATAAGCGATGCAGTATCATTATGCATGATGGCTCTGACTTTGAAAACAATCCTTGCTGGCATATTAAGCAGGCTTTAGGGAAATTTGTATTTTAGGTGGAAACAAAGCGCTCTCCATATTTTTTGACAGTTACAATTAAATATTTTCATAGGGCCTACCTTTTCTTAAGTGTTTCTCTCAAATTGACCAATTTGGAATTGCCACAGAGTCCTTTCCTCATTCAAAGGTAGATACATGTTCTCTTGTATCTCTCAAGTATGTGATGGAGCATGTAGGATAGTGAATACACTGTGAAAGTTATTGCTTGCAGAAGTAATCCTGGATACCCTTTCTCCTACCATTAGTGGAATTAGTTGTATGAGTAAGCTTGGCCATCTAACTTTAATACTTGAGATGAGGCTTAGGGACTTTAACTTGGTAATGTCTTTTTTCTTAAATAGTTGTAAAGGGTAGAAACAAATTTGACCTGCTGCTTTTCCTTTATATTTTTCTGTATTAATGGGAATTTTGCCACTTGCTTAATTGTGCACGGAACTGGGTCCTAATTTATCTGTTCAATCTGCAATGTACTTTTCCTAAGACTGGAAAGCCTATCATAATTCACATGATTTGATTAGCAATGTAAATATATGGAGGAATTGTTTTAATAAATCAAAATGCTTGAGAAGCATATGCCTCAAAGAAAAAAGTATAAAAGGATTCCTCTTGAACTACTCAGTGCAGTATTCTGTTTGTTCACCATTAGTTTTTATTACAGACTTGTCTCCCTGGAACATTGTTTATATATTTCTTGCAAATAGGAGACAGGCTTTTCCAGGTGTCCACAATACGTTTCTGCAGTTCTTCTTTGTTCATGTAGGGGCTTTCCCAGCTACCATTTGTTTAATTCACTCCAAATTTCTATGCTTGTATTTAAACCAGGTGACTGTAATGGCCAAGGCACTAAAACTGTGGGCCAGAGTCTACAGTCACTGCTTGTACGAAGAAAGTTTTATTTGCTAGAGTGAGGATTAAAGGACTGCAGCTCAAATCCAGAGAAAAAAAGCAGTCATTAGTTTAAATGCATGCATACTGATAGTCTCACACAGCATGAAATTCAGGATTGCAAAGAAGTGTCTCTATTCCAAGAAAAAAAAGTGACTTCAAACACTTTCCATTTCATCCTTTTCCCATTGGGTGTGCTGGTTGTTCCAGGCCTTTGGAAACTCCCTCCTCCCAAACACTGAGTTACAGATCTTGTAAAATGATTGCCTGGGGTTGAGACACATTCAGCAGGGGCAATGGCTGAAGCAATTACTATCTCCAGCTGTCTGCCTCACTCCACTGATGAAAGGTACAGAGCCTGCTCCAGGGACTCTTACTCCTAAAATGCCACAGTTTATGGTTTAAGGTAAACTGCCACAGATTCCACTTTACATGGAAGCATTGGACTGTACACTGTTGCACAGCTGTTCCTGCTAGAGGGGTTGTTCACATTTTATCCTTACTCTGCCCTTCCACACTCTGAATGGCATAGATGAGGTTTGTGAGCACCGCTACAGCAGCTGGGTGCTTCAGTCCCTTTGGGGATCAGCCCCAGTGGTCCTGCTACGTGGCAGAGAGGGGGAGACCATAGGCCATGGAACTTAGGGTTTGTTCACTGCTCTGTGATAGTTCAGAGGGCTGAAGCGAGGCCGTTGGAAGAGCGGCTGCTGGTTTTCCCAGACGGCATTTGTATATCTTGTCTATGGATTGTGTTAGTGGCTGTGTGGAGGAGGCGGGCATTGAACTGCTACCAAAGGATTCTCCTCCACCCTATCACCCTCTCAATACTCTGCACAAAACTGGATGCAAAACTGGCTCCTGCTCTCATAACAGCAACAGTGTGTTCCTTAAGCAGATTTAAAATTTTACTAGTTCTGCTTCTCTTTCCTTAATCTGTTGCATGTTTGCTCTCGTTGCTCTGTGCTGTATCTCAGTACTGTTGTGATTACCATGTTGTTTCACTGTAATTATCATGAGATACAACAGGTGTGATAAGTTACCAAACTGCTTCTGAAGTAAGCTCTTCCCTCTACATTATGGTGTTCCTGCTAGTTCTCATTCGTATACACACAAACGTGGCATTTCGACATGGCCTAAATTAAGTGTTAACAAATAAATCTCCTTTGTCCATTCAACAGTGGCAAGTATCTGTTTAAAATCTAATTCTCCTTCCCTCACCTCTCTTTTGTACTTTACAGCATGGGCCAGGCTCCAGCACACATGTTCGTACTCAGTAGGTTACTTCAGAGGCAGCCCCTTTCACTTTGATGACACTATTTATGGAGGCAGTCATTGCTCTGTGTGAACAAGGGTATAGCGTCTGACCCTTCTGAAGGCTTGGGATGGCTGAAGTCTGGAGTCAATCACATGATCTTTAACACAGTTAGACGATTTATTCCTGTTGTTGTCTTTTGTTATCATCCACTTAGTGCAATTAAATCGCAGAAGTCCTGATTTACTAAAGCACTTGAGCACATGGCAGGCTCTAAAAGTGCTTAGACATAACTTTCAGTACATGATTATATCCTAGTGAATTCAGTTTTGAAATAAAAAAAACCCCTAGGCACACACTTAGAAATAAGGATATTCTTTGGCTTTGCCAAATAGAGATGGCTTGAAGGATGCATTTGTTACTGTGTTGAATTGGGACCTAATAAAGAACAGCCGTAGTTTTTCAGCTACAAACCACTGTATATAAATCTTGGGGGCAGCAATGTTGAAAATAACAGCTATTATCTGCTGAAGTTTCAGTGCAGCTATGGAAACTCAAATGCCTGGCTAACTGAAGTTTGGCTGTATCCCTAGCATTGTGTGGATATTTTGACATAACCTAGAGTGAAGATCTTTAAACCCATCCAATATTCGATGTTCTTACATCTGTGCTGTCTGTTAGGAAGCGAATATGCACGGTCTGCCCTGAAGGCAGCCTGTTCCCAAGTAGCCTGTGGCTTTCGATCATCTCTGTACTATGTTTGGCAGCTGGCAGCCTGGGCTGTTGCTATAGAAAACTCTCTCCCTCTGACTTAGGCCGTGGTTAATTGAAATCCACCCAAAAGTATTGCATGCTATTTTTCTCTTGCTGTTTCCAAAGACTGGTTTGTACACAGAATGAAATAATAATCTTTAACGACTGCTTCACGAGGCATATCCCAGTAGAGTGTTTGCTCAAATAAAGGCTTGATTTGGGGATAAATAGGCTGATAGCATCCTCTCATTTGCAGCCAAACTGTTAAACAGTGTTCCCCCAAATAACTCTGTTGATCTTAAACTGTGAGTAGGTGAGTTAAAGAAAAAGTGTCATCTTCTGAAAGATGATCAGAGTACTTAGTGCTGTCTAGTGTATGAAAACCAGCAATGGGGATGTGGCTTCAGTCCAAAGAAAACTGCCTATTTGTGTGACTACAACTGTGTAACTTAACATGGGAATATGCAATTAGGGCTTCCATGAAGATACCTAGTGGGTTCAAGAAAGAAAAAGGAGAGAAGGTGCACAGCAGCGTTTGCACAGATGGGATACTCTGGAGTTGCTGCATATGTAGCAACTACAGAAGTGGTCACCACAAGTACGGTAAATCTCATACTTTATGATATACTGGACTTGTACAAACCCAACTCGAATGTTCATTTAGTCCACCTGCAGATTAGCTGTAGTGGAGGACAGTTGTAGGGTGGCAGTGGAGTCGATCTGCATGTATGCTGTGGACATCTTTATGGGAACATACAGTGGCCTGGCCAGAGACACTTCTAGGCATCCAGAAACCCTCGATAAATGTGCATGTGAAGCAGTGACAACAGAGTGGCTAAAGCATTCAACCCACTGGAGACTTATTCTTCAGTTTCATAAGCTGCTTTTTTAACATGGGCATGCATTTCTGGAACTGTGTATATTAACGGTGAGTTGTTATTAGGAGTGTTGTCAAAAAGCATTAACTACCATTAAAAAGGTATCTTTCCTGAATTTGATAGAAGTCATGGGGTCAGCAGTAGTTGTGCATGGTGTATGGTGGTTTAACTTACTCTGTGGCCCAGAGGGTCTAGGTAGTCAAGCAGGTTATCTTGTATCCATTTTAACATTTAATGGACCCACTTAACAAACATAACGGCTTATAATGTATACTTTGAGGAGATAAAATCAGTGATTACCAGGAAAGTATCAAATAAAACCAAGTATTATGTGTTATCTTAAAGCCTCATGATATTGGCTTTTCTTGCTATATGTCTCTCATTTTATCAACACAAACACTTCATATATTGTATGTCTATCAAAGCTGGATGGCCAAGCCTGAGTCCAATATGAACAGAGCCTTAGCCCCAAGAGGCAAGTAATGTGAATGGGATTTGGCTGCAGTAGAAGTTCGGCTGTGGGTGGGAAGGAGCTAAAAGGCAGTCTAACTGAGGTACAAATAATGAAATGAGAAAACAGGTATATTAATTTGTAAAAAATCCCAAAAGCCATTCTCCCCAAATACCAAAAACCACATGGAAGTCTTTGCCTGTCTTCCTCCTCTTACCTCTTCTAAAATTTAAGTAAAACGAGGTTCAGTTGAAAAACATTTATTAAGTATCATATCATGGTTGCTTGCTTTATGGGTAGATAGTGACATACAACGGCCCTCAGGGGCAAAGCGCTGCCCCTTGGCCAAAGCTGAGGAACTCTGGACAAGTGAATTGGAAAGACTTTCATTGTAGAAAAATCTTGTTTCTTCTGAGGAAGGTGGAAGTCTTATGACAAGAAAGGACTAATCTGATGAAAGAGAAAGTGATCTACTGTAAATGGGACCTCCTCACCAGATGGAGTTCATGAATCCTTTTGGACTCAACATGCCTCTTCACTATGGCATGCAGCTGATCAGAAAAAGCAGGCTGGAATAATGGAGAAGTACGTTATGAGGCACGCAGATAGGAAATTTCCCAAGGAGGAACAAACAGAATGAGCACTAAACCCTTTTTCAAGCATGTTGTTTTTCTCAGATAAACCGTTCCCAGATCACAGAAACTTATCCAGAAAGTCATCACAGAAAAGCTAACTAATTTTTTTCAGTGTTCACCTTAGGATCTTAGGAAGGTTGTCACAACAAAAGCTTTAATTGTAGGGAACAGACGAGCTGATAAAACCTGAAATATCAATAAATTAACTTTTACAGTAAATTATTAAAAGTAGTAATAGCAAATTGTCAGGACCACTCTTCACTGCACAGTTTCAAAGGAACTGAAGTATGCTTAACTACTCTGGTATAGGGTGTAACGTAAGAGCAGCTATGCAGGATCAGACACATACTGATAGTGACTGTGGCACATACTTTGGAAAGAGTTTAAAAATAGGACAAGCATGCAGTAATGCTTCCCCAGCACTTTCTCCCAGTCTTCAAGAAGTTCAAATGACCTCCTAGAAAGAGGTGAGATCTTTGAGTGTATTAGTTGTCAATGTTTTGTGGTTTTTTTTTTCTTCCACAAATTTATCTGTTCACTTTTTGAAACCATGTGAGCTTTTGCCAAGCTTAAGTAAATGTGTTAAGAAAGTCCTCCTTTTGTTGGGAAAGTGCCACCTTTTCATTCCTTTCATAGCCCATACCTGCATTAGAAGAAAAAGTGAAAAAGTGCTTCCTGCTAATTTTCTCTCTGTCACTCATAATTTACAGATCGTATTTTGTTCTCCCAGTCATCTCTTTTTTCAGCCTGAGGAGTCTCCTTAATTGTTCCTCATAGAGAAGCTGTTCCAAGCCCACCATCCTTGCTGTCCCACTCTGAGATTTTTTCAGGTTTTCAGATGCAACGGTCAGAGTATACAATATTTGAGGTATCAGTGCATGAGGGGTTTGTGTCCAGTATGGGGTATAATCCTAATTTTTATAATCCTCATCTACTGCATAATTATGCAATGATATGCATTTTCTTACACCCAGGGTGGTCTGTGTTATCAGTGACATCTCTGCAATGTGAGGCACCTTTCTTTTGTGAAACTTCTCAGTGTAAGTGGTGAAACATATAAATTAGAGGATTCTTCACCAAAATGGAGTTTAAGGCTACTAGTTTTAGAAAGAAAAATCTGAAACTAGGTTTTAAAAACCCTACTTAAGCCCCATAGCGGAGAGTGTTTTATATGCCCTTAATAACTCAGAATCCATAGCTACATAATTGTCTTTTGTGGCTTCTAAACACCCAGAAACAGGAATTTTATCCAATTCTGTGCTAACTTTACAGTTACTGTTACTTACAAAACATAGAATAGTCAAACCTTGAAAGTATCTTGGCTGTTTTAGCCCTTTTTCTTGCCATGAGGGGACAGAACTGGTATGAGGCTCTTATCTCTAAAAAAGTGCCCAGATTTTAAAATGAAAACACTCAACATCCTTCATGAAAATCATGAGGACCACCTTTTAGTTCTCCTTATTACATACCTTAATGTACTATAGGAATCTTTAGGATTTAGAAACCTGTTAATTTATAATCTCTGCCAAAAAATCATCAGCATCTGCTCAAATCCTTTTGTCCAAGCTTATCTAGCATGCTATTTCCAATAATTTCTGCTCAGTTAGGTACACAATAACAATGGTATTACATGTATTCAATCAAGTATTTTTATTCATAGAATACATCTCAAATTTATTTTAGCAGTTTAAATAAGTGAGTTTAATGTATATTTAGTCAAGCATTACAGTAGTGAGGGCTTAAGTAGATTAGAAATAAATGAATCCAATTAAAGAACACGTCTCTGAAATTTGATATGTCATAGGCATGAATGAACTGTTTGCACAGCAACTGTAAAGAAATCATTAATGATTAACTATCTAGAAGAGGTTTAATCAAGGATAAATGGTATAGGACATAGTTAAAAAACATTTGCATTGGACACATGGAGATTCTGAAATAATAAAAACATGCTTTGCATCAGTAGTAACATGAGTATTGGTCTCGGGAAATGTACTTTTTTGTTATCTGTGGTAGACGTGCAGCCGGGGGCTGCAGCTGAGAGTTAGTTTAGTAACATTAGCTATCATGCATTGATAGCGGGAGATTGTTCCTTCCAACAAAAAGCTTAAATTTAATAGGTGAGATGGACAAAGATATTTCGCAAAAGAAGTGTTTCCTACAAGAACATATTGTTATCCTCCCTTTCAGAGCTCATACTCAGCAAAGTTAAGGTAGGGATTCTCAGAAGTGATTAGTGCTGGGCTAAATTTGACCCTACCAAAACTAAAAGTCCCATTGGCTGCCTTGAGGGCAAGTTCAGGCAAGTGCCAAGTGCTTGCTAAAATCCCATGATACATGATTTGTCCAGTGTGGCACCAGTAGTCTGTGGGAGGGTTGAGAATTGAATCCAGATCACTTGGCTGCTAGATAGGTGTCTTAAAGGTGTCAGTGGTATTCAAGGTATATTTTTTAACACATAAAAATATTAAGAAATCTGAGATGGTAAAATCTACACTGTATAACAGCAGTCTGTTGCACTGTTGTCAGTCTGGCTTTCTGCAAAACGGAAACCGTCTTACAGGGATATGGGAGAACTTACGTCTATGTGGCGTTAATTCCTAAAGGGGTGCTGGATACATGCACTTGCCGATGCACTGAGGTGATGTTGGTTTTTATGAAGTGATTGAAGGGGAGTAGTTGGAAGAAAAAAAATTAGACTTTTTAAAGTCTCATTTAACAGGCCTTTTGTTTATTCAGAAATATTATTTTGAATGTGGAGGTCAATTTAAAGTAATGGAAAACCCCAAATGATTACAAAGAAGTCACCACAACAATTTAATAAAGGCTGACAGTATGGATGTGAGTCATGGCGTTCTGGAAGGTTTAACATGCCTTCAGATAAAGTATTGTTAACTATTTAATGGCCATAAAAAATAAAAAGGTGCATTGCAGGCTGTATTCCTCTAAACCAAATTTCTCATTATCAGACAGATTCTAACATATACAAACATTTATAAACTCCTGTCAAATATATTTCTCCATTTAACTTGGTGTCCCAATCCAATATCAGGGAGGTTTCAATATGATCCCAAGAGCAAGATTAAGACACAAATGAGGTCAAATGCCGTACACCCAAAATAGCTTTTATTATCAAAAGTAGAAAGTAGTAGCAATAGGATAGACTAGAATAAAAAGGCAGAAATCAAGCAAGCATTCCGGATAGAGTTGCAAGAATAGTCACCACCATGGATCTGCGCTGTCTTGTTGGTCCTCAGTCTTCAATTCTTTGGTGGCGGGTGCGTATTCCTCGAGTCTTTGGTGGTAGGTGCACACAGAGCTTTTGATGGTACCATTTTTATACAGTCCAAGTTCCAAAGTCTCTGCCCGATTCCAAGAAACTTCATACATATGCATGGTGGGCATGATACAAGGCAAGGGTAGGTGTGATCTGGTTCTGCGCAGGCTCGGTGTGTCCAACGTGGTCGCAGGGGGGCGACGATTTCGGGGTCGTATCAGACGATTTTGGGGTTGTATCAGACAATACGCTCCCCAAGGTCAACGCCGTAGTATCCTTGCACATGCACAGATAGTGGTTTGCAGGCACCAAAACCACAGGATAAAGGGCATTCACTCCTGCCCCTGCAGGCAGACCGCAGGGACTAAAACTGTTGCTGTGGGTTTTAGTCTAGCCTCTGCAGGGCCGGAAACCTTGCAACGAAGCTCACACCCGTTGTACCAAGAAATGTTTAAGGCAAAAATGTCTGTCCATTTAAGACAAAATGACTGTCTATCATGCTTGGCAAGCACTGAATATACACTGAACACGGCTTTTAGCCAGTTGTGCTCCTAGGCGCCTCACATTTGAAAGCACTCCTAGTATAAATGAATGTTACAGAATTAAACTCAGGTCATCATATTTTATTAAAGCATTTTTTTTTCAGTGCTATCTGTAACTAAAAGTGGTAATTATATTTATATATAATTAGCCTAGGATATCTTAGGCATTTTATTCACAAACAATAATAAAACCCTGGTGCATATTTTCATCTAGCAAATCTAGTAAATAAAGGCAAATACAGTGTACAAAGGGCTCCTTTTGGAGCCAGAGATGGCTAGACATGTGGTTGGCAATACAAACTGTACCTTCAGACAGCTGAAAACTCTGCCACACCATGATAATCTAGAGGCCAGGATGTTTTATTTAACTCCAACTGACAGTTAAATGACTGCATTCTGAGATGAGAAACCAATCAGGCAATACATAAAATTTCTCTGACAGTAGTTGTCTAGAGGATATCCTCAGACATTTGTGGAAACATTGTGTTTCAATTTTCCTGAATGTATCAAATAATTTCATTAAAATTCCTGGTTTGGATTTCTCTGTCTTTAAAAGCAAATACAGAAGCATGATATCATGTATGTGAATCTCATGCCTGGGGAAGCTGTAAACTTTGGCTCAACAAGATGTAAACAACTACTGTTGCTTATGCTATTTATGGAGATAAATAGGTGCCTGGAACTTAATGAAGGGATCCAATATATAGATCTCATAGTTCTCCAAGTAGATGCATTGCTTAACCATTAAGTATACTAAAGATAAACAACCACTTGAAAGATTTCTGGAGGGTCTTCCCAATTACTTCGGTGAGCTGTAGGTCAGGCCTATATGGGACTTTTCACTTGAGAAGTTTTAGAAAGGAGGATTACTAATGTCATCCCAATAACTGATGGGAAAACTAAAGCAGGGAGTATCTCTGACGTCATACAACTGACTGTCAGTGTCGTTTCATAACAAGTGGTGAGGTTCAACAGTTTTTTTCCCACTTTGTCCTGAAATTTGGCTTCCTGTATAAGCTAAGTGAAACCTCCTTATTTTGACTGGTTCTGGAAGATGCTAAAGGGATTGCGTACGCTCCTCCTGACAAGTCTCGTGAGCAAACTGAGGCCTCTGTAAACAATTCTGAGACACATTGTACATGAACAGAGGACAGAGCAGATGAGGAAATTGTCTGTTTTGTTGTACCATCTGCTGATTTAGAAAGCCATGAAGATGACAAACAGCCAGAATCTGTTCTCTTTTCACTCATCTGCTGAATGCTGCTCTGTTAGCATTGCATGAGCTGGAGTGTGGAAATGTTAAAAGTTGCAGGCATTGTTTAAAAGTAGAAGAATGATATATTACAGTACTGTGGTCAGACATTCATGAGGAAGTGCCAGACTTTTACCACCTTCATGGCTGATTTTAACTGAATTGCAACAACTCAGCAAAATACACTGAACATTAATGACATTAACACCTTTAGTTTAATCTCACAATTTCTATTCTGTGTTCTGTTAGACTGGCAGAAAATCTGGCAAATATAAGTTTTCTGATTTTTAACTAAAAGAAATGCAGAGTGCATATGACCCTGTTCATAGATTTTTCATGTAAAACTAGAGGAAATGATGAACATATATTATGTGTTCAATAGAAATAATAGTGCAATCAATTAAAATTACACCTTCTTTTCTCTTGCATGAACAATGCTTTCCCCTTTGCCTCAGTCCTGTGAATGATTGTACCCAGGATTTAGGAACCTGCTGCATTAAGACCATCTAATGCTTTTACTTCTAGCTTGTACTTCATAAATTACTTTAATATGTGTAAGGAATGATATAGGTGTAGGTTATCCAGTGTTTGTCTGGTTTAGGTGGTCACATGATGCCTTTTTATTCTTTATTTGCTGTGATTTCCAGTGACAGTATGATCACTGCATATTGTTCAGACTATCAGTTAAAGCATACCTTAGAATAAGAGTAAGATCTGTTTCCAGTTGTATATGGATATTTTGATTGCTGCTGGAGAGAATGAACTGAAATGCATTTCTAATCCAATGCTGTAACTCTAGGTATGGAAGCTGAATTTCTGTCAATCTTTACGGTGTCTAAATTTAGTGTCTTTTGATGGAATTAAATACACTGTAAATATCTGCCTCTTTGTAGGTTATCTGTGTTTTCTCAGTCACTGCACATACAGTTTATTCTTCTTTTCTGGCATGTTGTGGCATTAACATAAAAAGATGCTCTTTCTTATGGCTTTTGCAGAGTTTTCCATGAGCTGAGCATTTTTTCTTCTTTTTTTGAAGGTTTTCTTCTTGTTTTGAAAGTTATGTTGTTTATGACTGTAGATATAGAAGACCTCTATTCTTGAGTCTGGTTGTCTTTAATTTCTTTTGGTTGAATATGGATATTTATTTTTCACTAATGGATGTCATTATTTTACTCCTTCCTCTGTATACATCCTGTCGAGCTACTTTTTCTATTTGAAAGCATTTTTCAGGGCTTGAGTTCTCTTCTGTTTCACAGCCAACACTGTCTTTAAGTTGGGAATCTTAATATCTTCAAAACTGGTTTTGCCTTTAGCTCTCTAATGTTAATGTCTAATCTCACTTTAGTTTTTAGATTTTGGTTAAAGTAGTCCCAGACTTCACCATATTACTCAAAGAAATACAACTACAAAAAAGCTTGGCTTGTCTGTACAGTTTTAGTTTGCCTTGGGCCATACTGTGTCCACTGGGCCTCTGTCACTAATTCCAGTCTTCCCAACATTATTTCTAGCAATGCTGACTCACCCTTTCCTCATCTCTTTTCCTTCAAAAAGGCTATATTAAAAAACCTCTCATTTTTTTCAGTGTCATGGTGAGCTCTATCCACATGCTCCGTTGCCATATTTGTGCAAGCTTTTTTTTTGCTGAGAATTCAGGTTTTGTGGTGCTCTGTGACTCCCTTACTATTCTTTTTTTGGGTCTATCTGCTAATGAGTCGTTAGCTCTTCCTCAAACTTTTGTTAGGCAGAGTGTTGCCACCACGTTTCATACTGTATATTTGGGCAATGGTAGTAGGCAAAAAGTGTGTTCTAGAGCTGAATTGTGAGAACTCTTCACACAAATGTTGCAGATCCAGCTGGCATCCAAGTCAATGTGCAAACAGATTGGCTTCCTCTTCCAAATGCTTTTCTGCTTCAGCCTTTGTCCTTCTCCATCTATGCAGCTTGCTATAGCTAGATCCCTTTAGTAAAGAATGCTTTGTACTCAACTTGCAGATGCTTTATTGCAGAGAAGTGCAGTTGGTACAGCCATCGATCCTTGGTTTTTCATGATGCTACTTCTAGTACATTAATAAGCGCTTTGAAAATTTGGCTCAGTGGGCATTGGAAGAGCCAGAGACATGGCACAGAGTGGCAATGCTTCTGGGAGTTAGATCTGAGAAGAAAATGGGAAGCAGCATATTGTAGCAACAGGATTTTACGCTTTGTCTTCTGATCTCTTTTTGCTTACAGTGAAGCATGGTAATCCAGTCTGTAGGTGCCTGATACATTGATCACACTGGGCAGATTCTCATATGGGGGGAGGGACAAGACAGAGGAGAAATAATACATTTTTGGAAGCATATGCTACCAAAAGCATATGCATCCAAGTTTTTTGAGGAGTCAAAGAGGACCTAGAATTTCCATCCAACTGTGGAAGGAATGGCTGTTTCCCGTCATGAAAAGGTGGAGGTCTTCAATGTGTTTCCCTTTGCAAAGAAGCATCACTTTGGTCTTGTCTGGATTCAGTTTGATCCATCTGTTCTTCATTTAAGAGCTAATTTCCTGTAGTTATTCTGATGTTTTATAGTGATGATAGTTGCATCAGAAAATGAGATAAATAGTAGATTGTCAGCAACATACTGTTAGCAATTGAACACATGCCATATCACTCTCTCTCTCAGCAGTCTCATGTAGATAGATGTAGACTGTATGGATCCCTGTGGGATCCTGAAGGTGAGGACCTTGGAGGAAGGGGCTCATATGCACCACCTTTTTTTGAATTACATGTAGAACACAAGATGCGGTACTAGTGTGTTGCTGGGACTGTGTAATAGAGGATTCAGGTGTCTGAGTACAGCAATTTGGAGATTACAGTTCCATGGTTGGTGCAAGTTTTATAAATTCCTCCAGGAAGTTGTCATAATTTCCATCTGTAGTTTGTGTACCACTAGGAGCCCTGGTTTATCTAGTCCTTTGCCTCACAGTGCATATGGATATACTCAAATATTTTCATTTCTTGGTGGAACATCTTCTGCATCTGACATTGAGACCACAGGACCCTTCCTTTGTTTTTTCTTTGCTTTTTTAAAAAAAAAAATTCAGATATTTTTCTTGGCCTGTTACTATTGGCTCTTCTGAAGGGTAGCTGTGCTAGGATAGGATGGAGATGGTATTGAATCATGCCTTGGTGATGTAGAAGTGTCCAGGTGTTTCATCTGCAAGGACAGCACAGATGTGTTCTTTTTCTAAGGGGAAACTTTGCATTCGGCAGCAAGAACTTCAGACAGTTTTATTCTTATTGTTTGTTTAATGATGTTACTGTCTAAGCAATTGGCTGCAAATACCAGCTTGTGGTGTTTATTCTAATGTGTGATGTTCCAGGAGGGTGACTCCTCACCATAATGATACCAAGGACTTAGAAAAGTAACACATAATGGCATGCAAGGTTTTGGGCAGCCTGATTTGCCTGGGTTTTTTTTAGATTCCCATGACCTAGAAGCATTGTACAGTGTAGTCTGTATGATTTGAATGCTTGGCCCTTACACAGATTGTAACAGCAGGCAAGTAGTGTTGGAGTGACAGTCTGTGGTTTGAATACTGGGGTGGTTTCATCCAAGTTTTTAAAACTCTTCTACTGACATGAGAAAGCAGCAGACTGTTACAGGGTGGCATACACCAGAGATGGGGAGGTAATAGCAGGAGTGGAAAGCTATGGGTTCTCCAGCAAAAAGTGAGGCAAAAGCATTGGTAGGTTCAAAACCAAAACAGAACCTCCTCATATCCCTAAGATTGTGAACAACTTGTCTTCTTAGTTTTGACTAATTTTCATTTCTGAAGGCAACACTTTCTGCATCTGACACTGAGACCACAGGACCCTTCCTTTTCTTATAATCAAATAGTCAGGGGGAATGTGTATATCAGGATGAAACTGATATTATTTTCAGGACTATTGATAATACCTCATGTTACTGTGGTAGTTAAATATGAAGATTAATCGATATCCTTTGTTTCTGATGTTTTGTATAACATAAAAGTAATTTGGTAGGACTCAGTTATGGAGGCAGATGCTTTGCATGTCAAGTCAAGGTGTCTGGATGGAAATTCTGAGGGTAACCACAGGAAAGACTAATGCTTTCAAAATATGTGGATGAGCCTTACCTGTCAAATAGACCAAAGCAAATCCCTATATTCAGATGCTTTCACTGCAGGCAGGATATTTGAAATGCAAACATTATAGCAGAGGCCTATCTCTATTAAAGACAAAATTTGAAGAAATGACCTCATTAAGAAGTAATTTCGCATTACGAAACATTAATTATACTTGGCCAATCTCTGTCTGCTATGGACTGCAAGCAGTGTAGTTGGCACAGTTCTAATGTCAGTGATTCGTTTTCATGTGTTATGTGTACATGGATACATACACATTGTCTGCATTGCCAAAAAACCTAAGCCTCTTCAACCAGCAAGTTTGTTGTTTATCAGGTGCAAAAAAATTTTAGTGTAGAACAGACATGAATTAGGTTGTCTGTTCTGCAGATTTATCTGTGGCTTTTTAAAGATTCATCCTATTTCACTTATTTCAGTGATTTATCAAGTTTATCCTTCTGCCCCTGACTTTTATCTGAAAGTATTTCAGTGTACTAAGCTGTGATACGCTCAGGTTGTGGTGCAGTTCATTCCTAAAAAATGTTAAGACTGTCACAGCTTATGTCAATATATGTGTGATTATAGAGCAAGGTATTGTTGCTAAAGCTGGGTGAACAATTTATTATTAATATAATTCATTAAGGATGAGTCTTTAGGTTTAGATGGAGTATGGGGGGTAATGTGTGAATGAATATGTTGCCTCCTTGACTGCATAAGTGAAGTATTATTCTTCCCTTGCTCTCCTACTTCTCTGCTGATTAACACAAAGAAGAGAAAAGCCATGAATCCTTCCTCTTTTCCTCCAGGTAGGTAGGTCAGGAAGAAACCCTTGCTTCACTCTCTTTTAATAAATCATTGTCAGAATAGATTCCGTATGACTACATGAAAGCTGGAGAGCTCATTTCTTACTCCCCCCGGGTATCAGCAGACATGCAGATGTGTGCAGAGGGGTGCAGTCCAATGCATATGCCCTTGTTATGCTTAGTAAGACATTGTGAATGATGCCAGTTTTCCTTATTTTTATGTATTCATTAGAAAGTTTGAAGATACTAATACTGAGCTTCACAAACTGCTGTTATACCTAGCTCCCCATAGAAAACCTGTAGTATTTTGTGAGTGGGGGACAGACTGTTTAAATCACAGGATTTGTATTTATTTAGCTGTTTTCTCTGACTGGTAAACTCTTTCAGTATAAGAAACTTCAAACAGAGGAATGAACACTCATAAGACTCATAGAAGAAGAAAAATTCAAAAATTTATACCAATTGCCTGAAACCTTGGAAACAATGAAAAATATAACCTTAAAGATGAAGTGTTTTCTGTAAAAAAAAAAAAAAATTGTTCAATTTATTTAGTCATCTATGTAGGCTGTTGTGTGCATCCCCACACTTGCATGAACACACACACACATATACACACATGGTAAGTTTGTAGTTCTAGAGTTTTGAGGAAAATGTATTCCATTTACTGCTTATCTATGTGACCAATGCAGAACTGTAATATAAATCTCAGAAATTTCCATCCCATCATTTTTTATTACTGAAGAAAGTAGATCAGGTTGATAACAGTTGGATGCAAAAACAAAATCATATTTTCAGTATAAAAATAGTGCTACTGTTTAGTAAGCTATACTACTTAAATGTATTAGGGGGATATACTGGCTTGCCCTGGATGTTTTTTTTTTTCTTTTTCCTTAAAAATAGCTTTTGTTTCCACCCCCCACTAAGAAGGAAGGAATGTTTCCCATTAAGATATGAAGTGAGTTTTTTTTTTTCACTTTTGCCTTTTATATAGGGATACTGAATATAAAGGACTACAGCTCTCCCTGGATCAGGTCACTGCTACCAAGCCGGCATTCTCATACGCAAATTCAACTCCGACCATAACGGATAATAGAAAGGGAAGCAAATCTCGCCTCTCGAGCACAAAGTCAAAATCAAGGACATCACCATACCCGCAGGTAGTTGTCTTTGAAAACCAAAATTAAATCTTTTTGAATATCTTGATTTTGACTGCTATTTTACCCAAGTAATTAAAATGGGCCAAAGAATATGTTACTCAAAGAGAATAAAGGACAACAGGTTATAAGATCTTGAGACAGGAATATGTTTCTTTAAACTGTTTCTACAAAGCTGGAAACATTTATGTTTCAGCGTGCATAGTAAATCACCATCAACAACAATAAGAGCACAGGGCTCAGAGTTAATAGGAGTGGACAGAAGGACAAGTGAAAATGTTGGGTTTGAAATACTTGGTTTGATAGGATTGTGAGTTTTGCCATTTGAGAAAGCTTGCTTTTTCTTACTTACTCTTTAATAATTCCAACTTATCTACAAAGCTGCCAGATGTTTGACAGCAGTTTAATACTGAAATCTTAGGAGGAGTGAGTTTTGAGGATGGAAAGCAACAAGCTAACTTGCTGAACTGGAACAAGAAAGTTTTTCTATGCACAAAGCTTTGTAAGAAAGAAAGCACTAGGAGGCGGCCATTGGTGTCAGTAGACTTTAATTTCATAGATTTAATTTCAGGCCTAACGTGTAAGGAACATGCCCCCGCTTGGGGAAGGGACCAGACTTGATTTGGCCTCTGAACTGGTGCTTACCTAGTACATTTATGCAACTGATTTCTGCAGACAATACCACAGCACTTGCATGCTTACATTGTCAACCCTTTAGCTCAAATAATTCTGTTTGTCGAAATAACCATTATGCTTACTAAATAATGATGCAAGTCTTACTGCCCTTATGCCACCACACAGTGGATATAAATGTATGAATTCATGATGTAACATTGAAGAGCTATGTATTTTTAAAGAGTCCAGGTCAATATTTAACTGATAATGACCTTGACGACTACAGTTTCTCTGCAGGCACAATGTTTTCTAAACTGACCTCTAAGAGTGTACAATGTGAGCCCAAGTGTCTGCATCACTTCCGTGTCTTCTTCCTTTTTCCCCTCAAAAGTACCAAGGGTAAGAATTTCAGTTAAATGACACCTGCTTTTGGCACAGGGAATATTTAACCAAGCGCCTAGATATGAACTCAGATTCTTAATTTTAAGAATCTAATTTTGCCAGAGGTTGTTATGGCTCTTGTTGTTTAATCATTTGTTCACATGCATTTCTGTGGGTTGTTAAAGAATAGTCTTTCTCTTGAATGCGCTACACCAAACAATTGTAATAAAACTGCTTTAAAGAATTGGGAAAGATACTACAATTATTCTGAATTGGATTTTTAAGGTTACCATCTTTGATTTACTGAAATTACCCTTCATCTCCCCTTACACAGTCCTTTCAGAAGTCCTTCTTTGCTAGCAGGACAATCGCAGCTGAAGACCTGTTAACCTCCCACATCAATTTGCTTTCTGAAAGTGTGACTTTCATCAGTACCTCCTTATTCTCTGTCACCAGAAAAAATCCTGAACTAGCAGTGCAGTGTTGAGACTGTTGGTTTATCAGGGATTGTTGTCTGAAAGCTCAGGATATTTAGTCTTCAGTTTCATTTTACATCCTCCTTACCAGCTGCCTGGTAGTAAAGTCACAGATTTCATCATTCAGAAAGAAGCAGCCGTGCTAGTTGCCAGTATCTTGAAAAATGGTCATACCGTTCATTGTAGCACATCACCACAAGCAATGCTGGCAGCTTGGCTTTGCATCCCTCTCATCCTTCTCCACCACTGAATAAACTGTTGAAAGACTAAGAAAAGCTGTTGTGAAGAACATGCAGCAGGTGGTATGGCCTGTGTCCCTCAGTCTCCAGCCCACTTAATTTGCCAGTCAGTTGCAGAGAATTACGAGTGCGACCCAAAAGCCATGGCTGAAACGTGAAGTCATGGGTTTTGGCTTACACAGGAGCTTGCATTTTGGTGGAGGAAGGAAGCAGGAAGTTTATTAGTAAAATAATGGCAGTGGGCAAAGTATTTCTTAAAGTTAAGACCACCTAGACAATTTTAAATGTACATGTTTTCTTTCCTTTTTTTTTTTTTTTGTCTTTTCCCATTGCCATTTACTTTGCTTCAGTCTTGACGAGAAAAGGGAATCATATGCTTTATTGGGTGATGACTGAGAATCCTCTCCCTTGCCAGCTGTGTGCCCCTAGGATAGCTCTATGAGACGTGAACTGTGTGAAAACCATGTTAATAAATTTCAGCTGAATGTTTACTACTAGGGCAAAACGTGAACGTTTTGGTCACCTATGACAGGGTTAATTTTTTTTTCCTCAAAACTTATGCAAAAGCAGGCATAGTGTAATATGGTGCTTGTAGACTCTTTAAGAAAAAAATGAGTTCATTAAATTAAGAGGTATTGGTCAGTATCTGATTAACACTGACTGACGTTAGTACAGTGGGCTAGTGGGTTCTCTGAAACCAGCCCCAGACAGGGGAAGGGCAAGTAGAGAGGAGAGCAGCCGTAAATTCATGACACAGCTGTAGTATTTGCCCAGACACTTTGAACAGTGCTTTTCTAGTCCTGTCCTTCCAGAGAGGTGGAGAGCTGAAAGAGGAGGTGAAAAACCAGGAGAGATGAGGACTTGATAGAGATTTGCAGAAAAAAGGAAATTGTGAGTTGGTTAAAAGATGCCTCTAGTCTTCTCCCGTAATAATAATCATTGTGAGGGGCTCCCAAAATCTAGCCCTGGACCTCATTTATTTTGTGTTCCGAAAAGCTAGCCCTGGACCTCATTTATTCTGTACACAGGAAATAGCAACAAGTTTGGAAAAACATTTTAATTGTGATCATCTGAACAACTGCTTTGGAGTTTAATCTCCCATTAATGATGATTGTTTAAAGAAAATACTTAAAATTATCTGTTGTCTGCCTCTAATGGAAATGTTTTATGGTCGGATCTGGATAAACATTTATTGCTTCATATCTCTTCTTAGTTCTTGGATAAAGATTATATATGTATAAAACAAACGCACGCATACAAGTAAGGATATACCCAAGAGCTGTTGGATGGAGGCTTTAGTGTGTGTTACAGCATGCATGAATTTTTGAAAGTAAGAGCCTTCTCTAGTAGATGTATATTAATACACCTGATTTTGGAGGTAAATTGATTTTATAGCTCCTTTAAACAGATAATCTGGATTAATTCTGCAATCCACCTCTATTTGGGCGTATCACCCTATGGGTAAAGATAACAGGTTGAATTCTAGTCAGCCTTTTTTTGTTGTTTTGTTGTTTCATTTCTTCCTGTAGCCTAAAGCTTTGGCAGCTTCCAGTGTATTCAAAAGCAAAGCAAACCCCTCTTTTTATAGTAAACATAACTCCTGATCTGCTGAAGAGTCACCAGCAGTGGGGGTTATTTTAATGGACATGCTGTATTACTTTAATCTAAGCCTTTCACCATCTGTTCTGCCTATAACAGTGAATGCAAAAAGAACATATTTTACATTTCAGGATTACATTAGTAAAAAGTAAGATAAAAGTGATTTAAAAGCATGCATATGTTCTTAGTACAATGCAGCCCGCATCTGTGATGTTTTTTTTCTCATGGTTAAGACACAAATCAAGAGGAAAGCTGTTAATGCTGGTGTAGTGAAAGTTTTTCATGGAAAAGAGAACTCTGAGAGGGTTTCACTATATATTTAATGTTTATAATGATAAAAACCTGAGTAGGCTGCCAGAAAATTAGATATCTGTAACTTCTATTGTTTGAACATCTGGCACGGTGTGTGGAGCAGGCTGCTGCTGCTGCATATGGCAGGATGAGTGCTCAGGCCAGTGAGACACCTGTAGGAATGGAAGGTCAGGCAAAAGAAAATCACCTGAGAAATATTAAGTTGTCTACTGGCCTAATGCACTTCCATGGGCTCTCGTAAAGTAAGCTTTTCTTAGATATGGAACTTCTATTTTCCTATTTCCTTGCCCCTTCAGCCCTCCTGAAGATTTTCTTGGAGTGAATACAGCATCAGTGATGGCCTATAGCCCCTTTTTACGTCTGTGCTAATCCCACTGGTGTGCTCTCACTGTGATGGGACACTGGATTGGCACTCTGGAAGAAATTTCTAGTACCTGGAGGTGGCAATTCAGTTTCCAGGAACCAGCTGGAGGACCATCTGATTTATTTATTGTTATTGTTTATGCCAGAAGACAATTCAGAGATCACCTGAAGGGATTTCAGATGTTGCCTGTCTGAAGTTCTTTATCATGTTTAACTTCTGTCTGCTGGTTAAACTTTGTCAAAAAAACCCCAAAATAATAAATTCTGCCTGATAGGAGTCAGAAGGCAAAAATTAGCAGAAAGGAAAACATTTTTGGTGAGGCAGGACTGGGATTGAAAAAAAAATTATATTTTCACTAATTTTAATTGGCCATAATTTCCAGTAGAGCTGATTCCGTTTTCCATGGTCTTTCATCACTTGACACATGGGAGCCTAATTCTGACTTGAGAGATAGTGTTTCCACTCCCATTTCAGTAAAGCAGTATCTTTGATCATCCTTTCATTCCCCCCCCCCCCCCGTCAACATGTCACACATACCCGTATTTGGAGTCTCCACCTGTCAACATCAGATTCCCAGAAGAGGCAGTGGTAGGACTGCAGCAGTCGAGGCAGCCTGATGATGCCAAATAGAGATGTGGTTAGCTTTAAAGGGAATTTGACGTATTTTTGGCCTATGTCTGCTTATGTTTTACCTTAAGAGTAGGCAGTCATAATCAAACCTTGGTAGACATGTGGGCCACAAGCAATTCAGTGTGTTAATTTAATTCTGTCCATGGCCTAGCAGCTGCTATGGGTCAGATCTCAATCATCATTTACATCAAGTACAAAAAATATGCATGAAGTATGGTTGGTCTTGACTACATGGTTATAAGACATTACATGGTGCATTTCTGATGTACCAAACAAGTACCCTTTGAAATGTTTTTGCTTTCTTTAAGAAAAGTGCACAAAGGCCTGTGCAATTGAATCCTCTGTGGTTAGGTTCAGGATAAAAAAAAAAAATTGAGTATGTTTTCAGTTAAATGGAGAAATTCCCTTCAAGAGAAGCTGTGTTGGACCTTGAGGTGTCCTTACAAACAAAGAACTAATAGAAGAATAGCTATTGGGGCTAAATGAAATGAAGAATTTTCAGTTTGAAAGAGTCTCTGGCATTTATTATCATCATAAATTGTCCAAAAAAATGAAATTCCATTATAATATAATTAGAAATTAATTTTCCTTGTCCTCCTTATGAAAGAAATACTTACTATGAGTTTTGTTTTTAATAAGAAAATAAATGAACTTTTAACTTTTTTATACTTACACTTATGCTTATATTATCCTGTATTTCAGCTTAACTTTAAAAAAAAAGTTAAAGTTTTTTTTAATTAAAAAATCTAGTTTATAAAAGTCAAATCCCCCAAAAGCACTAAAAATAATTCTAAAATTAAGAACAGGTACAAAAGTAGTTTTCTTTTTGTGCATTTTCATTTTAACTAAAATTTAACAGTCAAAATCTTGTTATAATTTCTGATTTTTTCATTGGAAACAATTGTATCTATATATTTTTGTCAAAAATTTTACAATAATTCAGTCACTATTTATGAAGATAACTTTGTGACTAAGCAGTTTAAAGACATTAGATCTGAAAGGAAAATAAAAGAGTTAGATGTTCTAGTTAGTCACATAACGTTGTGATGGCTGAATAAAGTTCCTAGTTACTGGCATTTAAAAGAACTCTTTTGTGGCTCTGTAACTATCTTACCTCCATGCAAAATCAGATTTATCATTTCATCTCTAAAACCTTGCGATGAATATGGTGGTACTAACTTGCTGACCTCCTCCATATCTATTGGTAGGCTTTTTGCCTATGGGTGTTCCTCTGACAACTAATAACAAAATAGAATCGAGCTCCTCGAAGCCATGACCCTTTCTTTCTTTCCTTTGAATAACCTATTGTGTTAACAAACAGTATTCACAAATATAAACTGGAATACTGAAGAAATACCCAATTAAATGCCAAAACCACTACTGATGTTGCACAGATGGTTTAAGTTTCTGTAAGTCAAACATCTGGTCAGTACTTTCGATTGGTAAGTGCATAAAACCTTGATCCTGGATGATAATGAGGAGTTTCATAGCAACTCAATCTAATGAAAGGGAAGGTAAGCTTATGTTTTCAGGAGAGAGGCCCTAATGCCTATTAAAAGAAAAGGCAGAGTGGGCATCTGGAAGGTGAGTGATGGAATGAGAGAATTCCAATGTTTCATGTTGTAATGCATTGATTTGTGACAAGAGTGCAGTACTGAAGAGGTGAGCGTGTACAGCTTTGGTCTCATCCCAATCCGTAATCATGGGTGAAATTGATTTAAAGATGTTCCATGAAGTTCGACAGTTCCAATAAATAAAAAGATTTAAAAATGCGATAGCTAAATCCTAGGAGGTTTAATAAGCATTCTTTTTATTTCTTTTCTTTCCCAAAAAGTATCTAAAAGTTTGAAACATTCATTATGAACATCTAGAAATCTGTGACATTTAACTTAACCCTTACTTCTCTCTAAACACATGCCCACGCTCCTATTCCATGTGCTTTTCCAACTGCCTGCTAGGTGCCGCTTCTGTGTTGGGAGGGCCCTGCTTAAGTGAGGGTGCCAAATGCCCACTCCGCCTGCTTTGGCTAGCAGTCACCTTTTCTGGTGAATAGTTTCTGGATTTTCCTTGTTCCCACACTGCAACAGAGCTGTGATTTTTAGCTTCCTACTGATCTGCCATCACTTTGGAGCTTCACTCTGTAGTAGTGTTGGTAGTCCCAGGACCTACAGGAGGCTTCTTTTCCCTACTAATAGGAGGAAAGAAGTTCAAAGATACCACTCCAGGTAAGAAAAGAAAATCCAAGAACAAACAAAATATGAGGAAAAGAGAGGGAACCCCTAGAAAAAGAGCTTGGAATACATTCAGTTTCAATTTGACATGCAAGAATGCTCCAGGAGCGACGTTATTTCAGTCCCTTTCGAAAGCATTTTGCCGAGGAGCGTTGGCGCACCATTGCTGAGCATAAGCACCAGCTTTCAAAGCAATAAGAAAAACCTGGACATATGAAAAAAATATTGAATCGCAACATTGACGTTGCTGAGCCTAATATTACACATCATAAAGGAGATGGCTGTTAAGGGTCGACATGGGATGTTTTAGACTTTCATGAGGTCTGTCCTGTCATCTGTGAGCTCATTACAGAGTGTTGTACAGGAAAGGACTAGGAGTCCAATCAGAAGGTGCAGAGGTGGGCACACTCACCAAAAACACCCTATCACATACATACTCTGTCTTTTCAGTGCAGTTACTTGCAGATTTCACCCAGGCATAGTAATTTCCCCACTGCTTCTCCTGTTTTGCAGTATTCTGGATTTCACACCGAGAGATCTGAGTCTGACCACGAGAGCCAGTGGGGCGGGAGCCCCCTGACCGATACGGCTTCTCCCCAGCTACTGGAGCCGGCGGACAGACCGAGCTCCCAGCACCACGACGTCTCCTGTGCCTACAGACAGTACTCGGACCGCAGTGCTCTCTGCTACGGTTTTGCGCTCGACCACTCCAGGCTGACCGATGACAGACACTTCCATACTCAGGCCTGCGAAGGAGGCAGATGTGAAGCTGGCCGGTATTTTCTTGGCACGCCACAGCCGGGAAGGGAGAGCTGGTGGGGTTCTCGTTCAGCATTGCCTCTGACTAAGTCGTCCCCTGAGAGCAGAGAAGCGTATGAGAACAGTATGCCCCACATAACGTCAGTGCACAGGATTCATGGTAAGAGATAACAAGGATTTGCAGAAGAGGCACCATCTCAGATAAAGCAACATGATGTGCAGTTGTTTATGTGAGAGACAGAAAATGAGAGAGACTCTTGATGTATGTCCTTGTCTCAGAGATTGCATCTATGGAGATGAGGAATACTTAAAATTCAAGCTGAGTTTGACAGTCTGGCTTATATGCAGCAAAATAGAATTTTGTTCCATATTTTTTAATCTGTGAAATTAAGATGGAAATATCTGACTGGTGAGATTTTAAGGATGATCTTAAAAATATAACCAAAATGATACACCTGATAGAAATGTGTTATTTATTTGACTTAAGAACAAACTACTTTGGATGGAATATATTTAGCAAAAAATTGGAGCTAGATCCAAGGTAGATACTAAAAAATCTTTAAAGTCTTTGGAGAAATTGTTCTCCAAATGACTTTTTTCTCTGCACTGGTTATTACTAGATTCTGTAATGTTTGCTGTTTATTTTTATTTGAAATGGGCAATTCAAATTAACATTTTCTTTTGGTTTCAGACATTTATCCCCAGCTATAATTTTTAGCCAATCTGAGTCTCTCCATCCTTTCAGCACCAAGCCTGAAGCCTTGCTTGGTGTCTGGCAGGTTGCAAACTCAGTGCATTAGCGCATCTTCAGAGGGTGACGCTAACAAAAAAAACCCTCAGCGAAAGGCTGATCTTGGGTTTCGAAAAAACCAAAGGTCCTTAGGTTTAAAGGGTAGGCTGAGAGTTGAAAGACTGCAACTGTCCCAAAAGTCAGAGTTCAAGGTTGTAAGGATAGATTCAGCATAAAAAAAAAAGTGCTTTTCTATTAAAATAATCTGTCAAAACATAGGTTGTATTACAGAACTCATAAAAGCTAATTACATCAGTACCATTCCATTGACTTGCAGAATGAGGTTTTGGAAATCAAAAAGAACTGTACTATTTTACTCCAATCTGAGGAAAATTATGTTGAGATTAGAAAAATGGTTAAATAGCAAGTTCTGGGAAATCGAGTCAGAGGAAAAATGAGGAAGGAAAAGGAGCCCTAAATTTTGCTGATGAGGACTGTTCTCCACTTTTCCAGTGAGAGCACATCTCCTTCCTTGTGTCTGTTCTGTACTTCTCTCATACTTGTGTTTCTCTAGCTTTTTCTCCTCCAGAAAAGAAGATTGAGAAATGTATAATAATTTTGCTGGCAAATTTTATGCATGATAATTCTTGCTGAGCATAGAAAGATAATAATGTAGAAATATCATATGCAGGTACAAATACAAAAGTGCTAAATATTTATTCCATACTTTCATCAAGGATAATCAATGCAAATGGATAATATAATTTGATTTTAGTTTGTTCCTTGATTTTGCTGTAATTCCGGGTGCTGCAGTTATTTTTTTTATTGTATCAAGTCTTGTGTGTTTCATTAGGCCTTCAGTCTGCATGTAGCTTTGGTGGTAAACCCTGACATGTTGGTCTTAGTTGAGGAGAGGAACATCTCATCTTTCCTTACAAATGTGCCATTTTCATTCAGATTTAGGCAGTTTCAAACCTTGGTCTTTCACAAATAAATCTCCTTTTGACAATACTACGTGAACATTTCTGTCAGGGCAGTTTCTTTGGGCAGAAAATATTTTCTTTCTTTTCTGTTCTTTTAATGTGTCTTCTGGTAGTTCTGGCTCGGAGTCACCTCACAATAATGACAATTAGCTGACCAGTATGGCAGGCCCTGGTTATTGCATATGAACCCACGTGTTTCTGGTCACACTCAGGAAGTCTGGGACACTGCAGATATGGTCTGTGCAGTGAGACAAACTGAGCAAGTGGTTTAGAGCCGTGGCCGACCAGCTTCCCAGTGTGTCGTGGTGTGCTGGTGTACCACGTGCTCTGGTCGCTGGAGCTCCCTTCCACCTCCAGGCCCTGGCATTTTGGGTAGATTTATGCTCATGAGATACTCCACAATGCAGTACTTCCACTGACAAATGGCAGGATACGTTTATTATAAAAGCCCATCACTGATTTTTGTCATGAACTCTGCAACACAGCAGTAGGTCTACCACCCAAACAGATTTATATGCCTCGACCCAACACAGAGCAAGGGGAACTACCTGTGCTAGTCTGAAAATAGGTTTCCTTTGAGGAGTCCTGTCAACGAACGTAACAGTCCTCATCCCCAAAGAGGACTTTATATGTGCTGAGGCAAAGGCATCGTTAACTAATTTGTGCAAGTCCAACACGTGCCCTCTTGCAGGCACGTATCTCAGCAAATCCTTTATCGAGCCCTTCACTGTAGTGTGGCATTAGCTGGCTGTTCACGTCTGGGGGCCACTCACTTTCTTCCTAGTGAGGATTGACAGGTCTGATTCTGTCTGTCCTTTCAGCTACAAGCAAGCTGAACACCTTCTCTGATATGTCTATGGGCCTTATTTTTTAAAGAGCGTTAAGAACGTAGTTATATTTTCCCATTCTAAAAGTTTTATACAGCAAATATTTATGCATTGGGATATGACATCACATTTTTACAGTAACCTTGTCTAACAGCCATGGGTTCTTATACTTCTAAAGAAGAACTGCTTCATTACTTGTGTTTATTTATTGTTGTGTAAGCTGTGTAAAGTCACTACAGGGCCACAAACTTTTCCACAATGCTGTCTCTATGTTTTAGTTCCTGGAAAGGCCTAAGAAGACATGTTGGAATGATGTCCATTTGTAATTCCTTGAGATTTGTGGTTTCACCATGGTCCCAATTCACTCAGACTTTGTTGATGCAAAGAGGTAGTGAGGGGTCAGAGGCCTGAACTTCGTTGTGGAGGGCATTTTGACATGCCCTAGGGTACCCTGCCTGGCCTCTAGCTGCTCCAGAAGACACAGAGTTCCTGTAGAGTTGGTGCCATACCTGCTGGGCCCGTGCACACGCTTGGTTACCCCAGAGTGTCTCAGGTGGCACTGGATGTCTGTGTTGAGGTGCTTAGATCTCTTCTTTGTATATTTTCAGCTGTGTTACTTGTTGCATGTGCAGACACTGGAAACTAGAGGTTGTCACTGAAAAGCAAGGGCTCTACCGTGGCCAGTTTTGGTGAATTTGTTATGAGTCACTTGCCTCTGTCTTGGTTTTCTGCCTGTAAAATAAGGTTTAGTGTACTTGTTCTTCAAGATTGCTTGCCTCCTTCAACCTCAATGCTTCTCCCCTTTCTCTCTTTCCTAGGGAGAGGACACTGGGATGAGGACAGTGTTGTTAGCTCACCCGATCCTGGCTCTGCCAGTGAATCAGGTGACCGATACCGTACTGAGCAATACCAGAGCAGCCCGCATGAGCCCAGCAAAATTGAAACTCTAATAAGAGCCACCCAGCAAATGATTAAAGAGGAAGAAAACAGACTACAGCTGCGGAAAACGACCCCTGATCCACTGGTCTCCATTAACGGCGCAGGGAAGAAGCACACTATCTGTTTTGCAAACTATCCTCAGCAGCAGCTGGCAGGGGATGTCTGCCGCGTCCCGACGGTTGCCAGCACTCCTCCCTGTGAACACATCCAGCAACGAGATGGAAAGATTATGAGCCCACGTGAAAATGACTATGACAACAGCCCCACAACACTGTCTAGGATAAGCAGCCCCAATTCTGACCGAATATCAAAATCTAGCTTGGTACTAGCTAAAGACTACCTGCATTCAGACATGTCCCCTCATCAAACCCCAGGGGACCACCCAGCAGCCTCTCCAAATTATTACAGCTCCCACAGGCAGTACTTTGATAAGCATGCTTACACATTAACTGGCTATGCCCTGGAGCATCTATATGACACGGAAACCATTAGAAACTATTCGCTAGGCTGCAATGGATCACACTTCGATGTGACTTCTCACTTAAGGATGCAGCAAGATCCAGCACAAGGACACAAGGGAACATCTGTTATAATAACCAATGGAAGCTGACACTTTTTTTCTAAAAACTTTTGTCCTTTAAAAAATAACCTTTGAGATCTAATTGGAAGATATTATATGTTTCCATGCCCTTGTCGTTACCAGCATTTGATACACCACAGTGCACTAGAAAGAATAACCTAAGGTTTGGGGGGATTAAGTTAGTTAACACACATTACTTTTAAAAAATAAAAATGCACTGGCATGCAGGGTTAGAGTGAATAGATCTAAACTCAAGGTTCGTGCCATGCAAGGTGAGAAGGATGGAAGAGGTCTAGGCAGGGAGTGCTTGGGGCAAGCTAGCAGAGCAATTTATGCACATTGTGTAAGAGGTGGTTGGTTGGAAATGCTGCCTAGGGCAGACCTTCTGAACTGCATGTGCCCCACAGGTCCCAGCCAACAAAACTGCTGTGCACCCTTTTTATGCAGAAAGTTGGAATGTGTTCCTTCAAAATACACGTCAAAATGTGTACTTCTGGTGATCTGTGTATTCCCTAATGGCCAAGTGTGTTATGCTGCTCCATGGTATAAAGCATCCATGGCTAACCAATACAAAATCAAAAAGGGGAGAAAGAAGAGAGAACTCCTCGAATTGTTATTTCCTTGTGTACTCACATGCATAGCTATTTACATACGCTTGATTTGAAAGGAGTCAAATGAGCAGTATCCTTATGATTAGTACGATCAAATATTTACTTCTGTATTTAAAAGAAAGAGGGCCTTTCTCAGTGTAGTTTTGAGAAATACATAGGGCTTGGTTGTCTTGATGTAGAGATGGGAGATTGTCCTCATATTTTTGAAACGTTGCACAAAGTGGGTAGTGGAGTGAAATGGAAGAAAATTGTCAGGAGAAACAGGAGAATAGGCTGGAATTAGGAGTGGTCCAAGATAAAAACATTTAACCTTATGGCTATGTATGCCATTTACTAATAATTGTAAGGAAAAGTGGTTCTAAATGGCCAAATAATTAAGAATTAATTTGAAACACAGAAGGAACTCAGTAGAATCATAGAAATTTTGCTGTAAAATACAAAGGCAATTGTGTAAGTGTAAAAATATGAGAGGCGAGAGTAGACAAAAACTGTATGGTGGTTTGTCCTACTTCTGATAAAGTTTTGGAGTAAATTAAGAAAGTAGAGAAAATTGTAACTACTCTGTCTGACATACAGTAAAGTAATAGGTATGACTTTGAAAAAGACATATGCATTCTTTTCTTGCTTGCAGCAGAAAATTTAATGAATATCAGAACATATTAGGGATATCAAAATCAGTCATATGTACATAAAAAAGTACTGAGGGAAATCAGGGTTCCAAGAAATTTGATTGCATTAAGAATGCTGATATTATCAGGGCCTGTCCTGGAGTTATAGAAGACATCAAAAGAGGCAGAGAACTTTTTGCAATTTTTAATAATCTCATGAACAAAGAGACACTAATTGATTGGAAAAGAGTAAATAAAAAACATATGCTAAAAAAAGTAAAATAGAGCATTTGTAGGCACAATTGCTAGACCTGTCCTTCTTTGTATGGCATTTGTATGAAGTCTCAAAGTTGACTGCAACGGGAGCAGGACCACCACTCCCTATTATACCAATGTGGAGGTAAGGGGACTTGAGGTTGTTACTAAAATGAGATTAGCACTAAGTCTAGCTTCATTTGTAACATTAAGAAGCTCGACATATGGGACTGAGTCATCAATGGGACTAAATATAAACCAGCATGCTATGGGTGGGTTAAAAATATCTATTTTCAAATAAAACTAATCAGAAGCAAAAGCTAAATAATAACATTATAAGCCACGTAAGTAGAGATGTACTTGAAAGCAGAGGAAATTACCTCTCTGAACTTGGAATATTGTGTATAGTCCTGATCATTCCAAGGCAGATTGTGAATCTTGAATTGAGTAGTACCTTACTCCATAAGCAATCTTTGTTGACTGCAGTGTGATCACTCCTGGTGAAATGTACGTTGAACACAAGGAAGAGCAACACAGTCTGGTCTTTATTATCTAAAGCTTATAATAGAAAAGGTGGAGCAGAGCTCAGCAAAAGATAAAGAGACTGAAAGATCTAATAAAAACTTTAAATAAACTGGGTCTGTCATCTTTGTAAGGGAAAAGAGTAAGGGGGAATGTCACTGGTGTGCACCAAGCTCTGCACAGAGGAGAGATAAATAATGGTCTAAAACTATTTGAACTAGCGGCAGAAATGAGAGACAGGGCATTGAATGTTAGCCAAGGCAAAATGAGAACAAAATGATTTGGCAAGAAGTTTATTTGACTAACTGCCAAATGAATAACAAAGGTCATAAAGAGAAGCAGCTAGAGATTTTTGTTTGTTTGTTTGTTTGAAGATAAAAACAAGGCAAATAATTGAGAGGAAGAAAACCATTGACAACTGTTAACTCAGAGGAAGGAATGGACCAAAATAGACTTCTTTCAGGCCAACAATTGTATATATTCCTAAAGCATAGGAATGAGAAAGTATTTTTGATAAATCTAGTTCTGGATACATATTTATTTCACTTATTCCTATGAATAATATGAATAAGCTTGTATTTGGAGTCTCATTGTACAGTATTAAAATACAATTTGCAAAGCGAATTAGAGTAGAGGTACATGGTATCATATTAGCCCTAATAGTACATATAAAAATAAGTCTAAGTGTCAATATTATTTTGTATTACAGAAGAGTTTCCTAAACTGTTTGGACCAATGGGATTTTGTCAGCACCCAAGTTTCTTGGGATCACTGGGCACTCTTGTTATCAAGCTTTTAATTAGAAGGCAATAGAGTTCTGCAGACCAGCTGCAGTTCCCTGGCTATGGTCTAATGGCCACGAATAGTCAGGAAACCACAGTTTGGACACTGTTGTATTTGCATTCTGACAGGCACTTTTGAAAAATAGAAGATTTATAAAACAAACAGGCACAATATAAGATGCTTGTACTCTGTGTGATTTCACCTAGGAAAAAAGCCAGTGTGCTATGCAATAAAAATTCCTCATTCTTATTTACTGTGATCCCAAAATAAAACTTCCCAAACTGTAGTAATTTATCCTATTTTCAGTAGTTCCAGTCCACTATGATGACAAATGCAGCAAAATGCACTGTAATGAATGAAATGTATCAGTAGAGAGGTCTGTACATGCAGCCACGTTGTGCTACAAGCAAAGGCTGATGCTCACTCCCCTCATGGGATTCCAGCAACTGACACTCCTTAGCATTTCAGTACAGTCTGCTGGAGATAGATGCCTTTTGTCAGCTAATTTGCCATCTTGCTTCTTCAGATAGCCAGGAATTACTTCTTAATTGACAGAAAGCATTGAATGTTGTAAACATAGACTCCGCATGCTACATGAAAGCAAGTTTGCAATCTTAATTATAGCATATAATATCACTGCAGCTCGTATTACATGTACTTTTCAATATGGTATAAAGCTTATTTTTTCCATTACATATTTATTTAATTCAAGTTTTCATTTAGTATCCTTCAAGGATATCATCTTCTTTTTTTTGTTTCTTCCTTTTCTAAATCAGATAAGATGAGATCTTTTGCAAAACTGAAAAATGCAAGGCATTTGTACCAAATACATTTCAAATGTATCACATTAGCTGAAGGTTATCACTTTAAATAAGGTATATAGGTTGTGTTTTGGAACAGGAACAATATAAATTGCTGTGTTGCATCATTTCTCTAACCTAATACTGTTTTGTTATTAACACCAATTAATATTTTGTAGCTACTCCAAATACAGAGTGACCACAGCTCTTTCAAACCATTTCTTACTGATATCAGTGGATGGTGCATTATTTTTGTGCATTATGATTTTGGTATATCTTTTTTGTTTAAAGAAGCAAAACCCCCCCTCTCTTCTTTATACAAAATTGCACCCCAGGGGCATGGAGTTTGTAATTTTGGACAGAATAGCAAAGCAATTCTTAAATTAGAAGAAGAACCTTACTCAGCAATTTGTCCCATTGACTCAAATGGGAATATTTGTGGAGTAAGGTACTACTTAATATGTGAAAGGGCAAAAAAGCTGACTTGTGAAGTGGCAATGGGTTTGGGGTTTGTTTGTAATTTTTATTTTTTTTTTTTAATCTCAAGATGCGAGTATGGAAACTATGGGAGGTAGTAGCTGTATTGGCTGTGTTTCTATGATAGAGGTTATTTATACATGCTTTGAAAAAATGAGTGCATTTCTCTGCACTGAAGAGCCCCAGAAGTATTTCTTAAGCTTTAAATGGCCTTTGTTGATGTGTCCGCAATACTGCCACAGGTTACACAGTAAACCCCTGCTCTTTTAAACTCTTTTAATCACTCTTATCTGAATCTCATTTTTATCTCTGGACATGCAGCATTTATTCATTAATGTCCCTAAGTATGTTAACCACCATATGTTCATTTATGTGAACATCCTGAGTGAGTTGGAAAAAAATAAAAGGAAAAGGCACAGCCACCCCAGAAAATCAGACTGGCTGTTCCAAAGGTCAGTTAACCTTTCAGTCAAGGAACAAAGCTGTGGCATACGCACTGGTTTCAGGCCTTCTGCATACAAAGCTGTATATAATGGGGATTATAGCACACAGTTCCAGGATTAGACCCAGCTATGTCTATTTTAAGGTAGCTATAGTTAATGTCTGGTGGCAAATGGATTCAGGCTCTGGTCTTTCCATGAGTTGCAAGTTTACTTAAAACACCTAAAGGTCTAAAGGCAATACAGGCTTTGTTATTAGGAACAATGGTGGATGAACATGCTTTCCTATAGGTATACTGGATTAACTCCAGACACCTCTACAGTGTGGAGAAGAACCTATTTTATTTTATTTGCAGTTAGTATTGACAGTTAAATATTTCAGCTGTATGCACTGAGAAGCAAAAAAAAAAACCCAAACAAACCAAAACCAACAGTAGAAAAAACAAAACAAAACAACCCCAGGTTTTTTTTCTGTAACCCTTCAGTTTGGTGTTAGTAAAGCCTGCTAGAGGTGTAGCTGAGGGTTTAGCTGTTATTCTGAAGACCAAAAAATGAAATAGTCTTCTGTTCAAAATGGTGAGAGCACTAGCGTGACTCCATTTCACATTTCCTTAGAGCATTTATTAATGAAAAAAAAAAAATGATGTGAGGTTAAGCTTCACTGTGGCATTTAGCTTATGTATACAAGAGTTCTGTGGATAAATCTGGCTCTAAGTTGCTAGGAATACATCCCTTTCTGAGAAGAGGTAATTTATGACTCCATCTATGAAGCTGTGTTTGAAAGGAAAGATCAAATACAGGAAGAAAAAAAGCTTTTTGTCTGGTTGTGTTCACTATTTAACTCCCCTCTCACACGGAGTTCTCAATATTTCCTATTGTTCTAGGATTCGAAATACAATTTTAAAACACTTTTATTTATTGCAATTTGGACTGCATGCATTTTTTTCTTTTCAGCTACCGATACAGTGGGAAGTTTAGCAATGCAAGAAATAATCTTGCTCACAGATTATAAAACATTGGCACCTTTACATTTCTAAGGAAATAAAGTCTACCAGGAAAAGTACTTTTAAGGCACTGCAACTTTTTCCCAAGGTAAATATTTCAATGCATAAAATATAATAATCTAGGAAAAAAAGCACTTGAGACATAATAAAGCATTTCATGTTTGCTTTAAACCAATGGGTTATATTTATGGAAAAAAAAGACACAGATTGCCAGCGTTTCAAATACCATGCCTTGCAATGTATAGGGTCTAGTGACATTGTAGCATAACATCTGTAATTTGAAGTTTTCCTTTGGAATGTAATGTAGGAAACACAATTTAGCTATGTCAACAATATCTTGCAAAGTGTTCCCATTTATAATTATTTATATTGTAAATAGCTTTCTGAAGTAAATTTGAAGTTAATGTGCATAAGATGTATTTATTATGTGAAGATTTTTTTTTGTTTAAAATATAGCTACCAATACACATTTTTTGTCTGTTTTTCTACATTTTTAAACTAAGGATTGTCCTATATAGGATACATTTTCAGGAATTCATTTTAATTAATGAGAGTATTTCTCAGAATTGGGAGGGGACATTGTAAAAGTAATTTATTTTGATTCCTGTGAATCCTAAGTGCTCTCTGAATCTTGAATGAAGTTTATCAAAATGTGAAGGGACACTGGTGTTGTGGTTTAACCCCAGCCAGCAACTAAGCACCACGCAGCCGCTCACTCACTCCCCCCCATCCAGTGGGGTGGGGGAGAAAATCAGGAAAAGAAGTAAAACTCCTGGGTTGAGATAAGAACGGTTTAATAGAACAGAAAAGAAGAAACTAATAATGATAATGATAACACTAATAAAATGACAACAGTAGTAATAAAAGGATTGGAATGTACAAATGATGCGCAGGGTAATTGCTCACCACCCGCCGACCGACACCCAGCCAGTCCCCAAGAGGTGATTCCCTGCCCCCCCCTTCCCAGTTCCTAAACTAGATGGGACGTCCCATGGTATGGAATACACTGTTGGCCAGTTTGGGTCAGGTGCCCTGGCTGGGCATGAGAAGCTGAAAAATCCTTGAGTGTAGTCTAAACACTACTGAGCAACAACTGAAAACATCCGTGTTATCAACATTCTTCACATACTGAACTCAAAACATAGCACCGTACCAGCTACTAGGAAGACAGCTAACTACATCCCAGCTGAAACCAGGACAACTGGTAATATACTGCTACCTCATTTAAGAAAGATGTCTGAATCTGCTCAAATACTATTCTGTCAGGAAGAGCTGACTTACAGGGGCTTAATTAAGACTTTGTGAATAGTCTGCCATGTTTCATGAAGCCATCCACCACCCTGTGCCTCGGCTAAATCAGCTCGCTGACTTGGAGCATGATGCCCCTAAGGTGCTTAAAATACTATACTCGGACAAAAAACAGTGTTACGACAAGCAAATAGGTGAGAAGTTATGCTAAACTGCATTCAGACCTGACCGCTGGCTATTCCTTGGGCTTGCGTGCTTGTACAGTTCAATCGACCCATAGTAACATGAGCCACTGTGCAGCAGCTTATCTGCCGCAACCCTTGCCTGGTCTGGAGTTTAGGTCCTTCTGAGCTCAAGGGTTCAGGGTCACAGCTCTCACTTTCTAGACCAGTTTCTGAGCCATCAAACCCCATCCTCTCAGTCACTCTCACTGAGGGTCTCCCTTGCAGGTGAACAAATATGAGACTGATGGGTGGTGTCAGAGAGTAGTAGGAGCCCGATAATGTGGCTGGGTGAGAAAGCAGCTTTCTCAGGAGAGAAAGTGGTTGTTTACATATTTTCCATTTGCAAGACTCAGAGCAAAATACATAACCAGTGGGGATGGGGGTGAGATGCACAGAAGAGTCAGTTTTGAGTCTCAAGTAAATTAATTGCATAAAATGGAGATGCAATTGTGCCACTGGCCCTTCACTCCTGTGTGGACATAGGCACTCAGTTCTTGAAGATGATCCTGGGAATAGGGAATACTCTGCAGCAATGAGTTAGATGTTTAAGCTACGTTCATGATTTTAGCATTTCCTATGGGGTAGTTCAGGCAGTTCCCCTTTCGTTGGCCTGAATTTGGCCCTGGTTCTCCATGCAGGCAGGAAATGGTGTCATCTTTTCCCCAAACAATGCTCTTTAGCTGTGCAAAACATGTGTTGGGTTTCTTTCTTTCTTTTTTTTTTTTTTTTCAGTGCATGGGTGAGGGGTTTCAGAAATGCCCGTTAATGACCCACCTCTCTGCCTTTGAAGCCCATGCTGAAAAAGAGACACTGAGATCACTAGGCACTCATGGGACCATATTGTCCTCCACAGGACAGCAGGAGTCCTTAGTTTCTCTATGCTCAGCTCTGCAACAAAACTGACTACCATCCTCGATGCTGTGTGCCGAAAGTCCTGCCACATCCATGCCTGCTCTTCGGTCTTTCTTCTAGTAAATAAAGAGTACCCATTGCCCACTGGTCTCTATTCACTCTTGGCTCCTACGCTCATTGGCAAATTGCTCTGCACTGAGGAAATCTGCTGTCGTGGCCATTGTAATAAAAGTGTGTGATACCATCAGGAACTTCCTCTATCCCCATATGGTGGCCATCAGAGGCTTCAGCATCAGCACTTTCATTTGATACAGCTTCTCTGACTGTCAGAAGGTCACAAATAGCCTGCTGCTATGCAGCCTGGCGTGCCTGTGTGAATAAAAAGGGCTATCCACCACAGCACAAAGCCTGACAGGCTACATGGTTTCTTCATGGATGTTAACAGGAGTTTCACTAAGCATGCACACAACGCTCTGGACTATGGTCCAGAGGCCAGGTGCAAGGCTATGTATACTTGGAAACAGCTGGACCTCACCATCATCAAGCCTGCTCATCCTCGCAGACATCTCTCTCTGCCCACAGCCTGTCATTGCCTTTCTCCCACAGTCCTCTCATTTTTGGCTCCCTCAGGCATTATCCCTTCCATTTCCCTTTCCTCTCTTCTGCCCCAAGCCCTGGCCTGTGATTTCACAAATCCTGTGATCTAGCTTGCCCAGCAAATGTCTTCTGTTGATCCTGAAAATCATGTTTTCCTTTTCACGAGGAAAATGGCTATCTGGCAACAGTTTCCATCACTTGCACTCCCCTTTCCCTTTCCCTTCTTTATACAGCTGGTGTAAATGCCATACTGAGGACCCTGCAGTCTTTTTCTCACAGGCATTAGTTCTGCTACAAGAAAGCTATTGGTTGAGGGAATGGAGGTGATGAACTTTTCAGAAAAGCTACAGACAAAAGATGATAGATGCCTTCAGCATACCAAATACACACACTACTTTAGCTGCATTGCAAAACATCATCACTCTTGGCCTGCAAACAGACCATAAAGATGAAAACTGAAACCAGAGAACATATGCCTGTACTGGAAAATAACAACAAAAGCTACTATCAGATGCACCTGAGAGGGAAACTTAAAAATTGGGTCTTTGTCTAAGTATGCATTAAACTACGTGCAAATAATTAAATGTTCATTATTACTGTTCATCTCATCATTATTATTCATTTATTCATTATTATCATAAGCTGTTAACAGCTTTGTCCTTTTTATCATATTATCTAAATTTGTCACCTCTTATCTATACTCTTTTAAATCTATAAATAAAAATATTCTATAATAAAAATAATATTAATATAAAATGCAGAGCATAAACTGAGGCCTGGAAAATAAAAACCAGAAAGTATCATATATATCATGTTTCAAGCTTTCAACTGACTTTAAGCTCCACTATGTGGTACTCAATGTATCAGGTGGTAAATGTCATATGGGAGCCATCTTTCACTTCCAGCAATATTCCTAGGAATTGTTAGTATGACGTATTTGGAAATTATACCAAAGCTGTGTTGCAAACAGATAAACTTGTATGTTATCAAATGTGCTACATTTACTTGATTTTTTTTTTTTTTTTTAAAATAAGGAGAAACATGACAAAATGGGGAAGAAAGCTTAAGGTTCTTTTTTTAAGCTGGATGCTTTCAATTTCCCCTCAAGATGTAGTGCCAGTGATCATTTAATTCACTTTCAAAGGCATCTTTCTATGGCTCCTTCTATCTCCCTTGAAACTTGAGGTAGTTCTGAACTGGTCAGCCTGTTGGGATCAGCTAGAGCAGCTTTGAGGTTACACTGATTTGTGCCACCTACCATGACTGTCTACACATCTGTCACATATTAAAAAAATGGCCCTCTGGCTTGTAGAGGGTTTACAAGTGCAAGAGGGTTGAAACAGCGGTAATCATCTCACCACCATTTAAAAACACTTTTTCACATTAGTACTGTCTGCTTTGTGAGGTAAGCAGGTTAGACGTCCACCATTCTCCTGTGCTATTACCTTCACAGGTGGTAAGAAATGAAAGGAAGAAGGTACTAGAAGATGTGAAACTATGCTTTTTCTCCCACACGGTCCAGCAAAACTGAGTGAACACCCAGAAGACTATTCTCATCACAGCAGAATAAATGCTTGCCCAGTGGAGTCCTGCCTGTATGCAACCAGGTAAGGCAACTTAGGTGGGAATGCTCTTTTACACTGACAGTGGGGCGGCTAGTGAATCCACGTTTGTATGTACAAGCTAGGCAAAAGCCCATGCTAAATGTCAGTGTTTTCCATGTTGGTGACGTCCTGTCAAAGGACACTAGGACTGCTGTGTGCTAAGCCTTTTGCTGCTTTCCTTTTACCTTTGCATCCATTTGGAGCCCAGGATGGGGAGAGCTGAAATTGCAGAACAGCTTACGCAGTTCTAACAAGAGTCAGATCCATTTTTCATGTGAAGCTTCTTGGTTTTGATTCTGACACAAGACATTTCATCAGGTTATGAATTATTTTTACAAAAGCAGGACTGTGTTTTGCCTGTCTGGTTCCTCTGTGGGACAGTTGTGTCATTTTCTTTTTTTTTTTAAAGAATACCAGTGAAAGGCATCCTTTGTGTTTTCAATTTGGAGCACATCAGTGAGGTGAAAAATACGGCGTTAGTGTTATGTCTATTTCAGTCGAGGGCACAACTGTGCATTTTGATGTTATGTTTCTGCCTTTTCTTTAATCACAAAGGCAGAGCCTTTCTTCTGTGCCGCTTTCTATTTAACCTCCAAAACAACTGCAAAGTATTAGAATGACTCCAGTATCCTCTCCAGCATGAATGTTTCTTGAGCTCAAGAGAAATGCCCACAGTTTCATTAGGCTGGTTATCTGACAGACTGCTCATAGAAAACAGCTGATTCTTTTTTTTTTTTTTAACTGAACAGCTTTGGCTTCCTGTGATCAATCTTCCTGGCTACAGCAGTAAATATGCTAAACTACAGGTGCCAGCAAGCTTTGAGACAGTCTGAGACATGAATGTTAACCCACGGTTGTATTTTGCATGTCATCAAATAGCCTACCTTGTGTACAACTATTTGGCCTATTCGTTAACTTGGGTTTTTAACTTCATATGTGCTTATTTACTTAAGGAATTAGATCCAGTGTGGGAGAGATGCAAAACAGCCAGCAGTTTAGGAGTATAGTAAATAATCTCAGCTTTGTTCAGTTTTGCTCTAGGTCAGGCTGCCGCATGGAGTAATTCCATATGGCAACCTGATTTGAGCTTACTCAAAGTAAACCTTAAAATGGATTTTGGCAAAATCCATCCAGCCATCAGGAACCCATTCTCAGTTTCTGCTGAGGATTTCCTGATAGCTTTCTTCATTTAAAAAAAGAAACAACAAAAAAACAACAGAAAAAGAGAAAAACTTTGAAACTTCTTTACTCTCTGAAATACCCTTTCCCCCCCTCACAAATCTTAACCATCCAAAAGCCCCTTTAGGCAGCTCTCATCTGTGCCAAGAGCTATCGAAGCTAGAAGGTGCAAACATGGCTTAAACGACTTTGCCTCCCTCTGGCTTGCTTCGCTCGGTGCCTTCCCTTCGGCCACGCGGTGCAGCGGGCGCAGGCTCTCACGAGGGAGAGGCGTGATGGGGACCAGAAAGGTGGAGAGCGGGCGGCCGCCGTGGACTGGTGCGGAGCGGCGGCTGCCCGGTCCCTTGCCGGCTCGTGCCACGGCGGTGCGTGGGCCATCAAAGCCTCTGCTGCTCTGGTAAGGCGAAGAGGGAAGCGTGGGGATTTGAGCTGTGGGAGAGCCTCCTGCGGGGTGCCTCCAGTATTCAAAAGCCAGCGGTAAAATCCTGGCATTAATGAAGTCGTTGACAGAAATACTTTGGTCCCGCTGAAGCGTGGCCAAAAATGTAAAAACATTTTGAAAACAACACTTGAGGCAGCTCAGTGTGCCTCCCTCAATGGAGCGAGTGAAAGCGTAAGTAAACAGAGAGGTTTACTCGTGTGCGAAACAAACATATTTTAAAAAAAATGTGGGTAGGGAAACAAGTACACACACAAAATCCTCTCTTGTCTTTTAGCTGAACATTGTCAAATGTGGATAAAAACCCCGAGATAAAACTTGGGCTAGAGCAGAAATTCTGGCCGAGCTATTTTAAAGTGCGGCTCTTAGGACAAGCTGCTGATTGAAATCAATACAGCAAGACCTGGAATCTGAAAAGACCATTTCTAAGACCAGAGAGGGTCACTGAGCAGAAGTGTCAGTTGATAGTATAGAGGCTGCAATTGCCTTCACCAAGGTGCTTCAGTGTTTGCTTTAGTGACTTCTTGCAGCCAGTGGCTGAGCATACATTTAACATCCCACCTGAGATCGCCCTGCTGGGGGAAGGGAAGTTTTTAAAGACTTCTGTAGTTTAAACAGCTCCCTCACCTTCCACATCAGCACGTCACAGATTCTGTATATTAATCAATAATGTTTGATTAATGCACTGCATCAAATGAATTGAAGAGGTTATTTTTTACGGACAGAATTTAAAAGGGATTGAAGTTCTGTTTGCTGCTTCAATTCTTTAAAAACATTAATTCATTTGACTTATTAACAAGTTGTGATGTATCACATTAAAGTCTTTTAAACAGGCTCTGGTTAATATTTTCATTTTGCACACAGTAGCGATGGATTGTTTTTTGGTATTTGTTTATTTGTTTCATTATGCAGCACTTGATTAAGTAATGGCTTCACAAGGAGGGGCAAAATACAGACACTTTATAACATTAGAAATTACTGTAAACATTTCCTGGTAGTTTAGCAGAAGGTGATGGAAAAGTGGTTAGAAAATAAATAAACAGAGAAACTGCATTTCCATTTTTCACATGGCATTGTTTTCCCTGCACTAGAATTGCAGTATTATAAAAATAATATCAAAAAGTCAAGAGTAAGAATTTAACTTTTAATTTATGCCCAAAGGAAGGTACTCTGTTTTGATTACAGGCCATTGACAATAGCTATTTTAAAGTGCTGGTTTTGATGCTCACTTAAAACCATACTACTTTATGAATATATGAAGAATTCATTCAAATTCAGTTGCACTGTATTTGTATTACAAGGAGGTGCAGAGGAGAGAGAGCATTCAGGTAGAGTTTGCCCAGCCCAATGTTTCCATTTTAATTACTACCTATTTTTAGCACTCAGATTCTCAGCAGGTCACTTCAGCTCACTGAGGTAAGCGAAGCTGTACTGACTTGTTCCAGCTAATGATCTCCAAATCTCTCTTTCTAGTTGTCATGGTCTCTTATGAAAATGAAGTTCATGCAACCACACTGTCTCTTTGTCCATCTGTCAGTCACTTCATCCCTAATATCTTTGCAACTCTTCAGCCTAATTGAACTAAGTTTTCAAAAGAGATGTCAGTGTAAATTCTCACAATTTTTGTAAAAATAGGATGTTACAGCGAGGCAAGAGACCTTCCATGCTGCAGCTCAAGTAAAGTGAAACGTGAGCTTTCCTCTTACACAACATGAGAACGTGGAAACTCAGACACAAGACACCAGACCTTAGGGAGTGAGATTTACTGGGTTATCTTCTCCCAGAACTTTGTATTTTATTGTATTTAGTTACTTTGATGCTATCCATTCAAATCTAGTTGCAAGATCACTTTATGTGTCTGAGCCTTGAAAAGGCTAGATGGTCTCCCGCTTCAGGAAAACATTTATTGACATGGTGAAACACCTATGCTCAAGTGAAAATTATTTCAAAAGAGCTCTATGGTCCACATAAAAGTGTCACTGAGATAAAAAATGTCCCAACACAAATGGATTTAAATCTCTAAAGTGATTTAATTTTTTTTTTTAATCATCTGATTTAGGACTGCTTGCTCAAATATGAATTAAATAAGAGAAAATATTCTATGTGTATTTTCAAGCAGTGTCCTTACTTTTACTGTAATATTTCAGTTCAGCAGATTTTTTTACCATAGCTTGGGAATTATTTAGGATGATAGTGAAGACTGCTATGATGATGTATATGGAAACAGCTAGTTTTAAAATCCAGCTAGTTTTAAAATCCAAAAGGATTTTAAGGATATTCACTGTGATATCAGACATTGCTACAATGAGCACATAAATTCCATGAGGTGAAGAAGAAAAAGGAGAAAGCATGCAAATTCACAATGGCACTACGCATTTGCAATATGGATTGCACTTATCTTTTTATTTGCCACAGACAATGTAAATTATGTGCAACAGAATGGAGAGTCAAATGATCCAGCATCTGCATAACACTATAAATTACACTGCACTGAGTATGCTAGAGAAAAGAAGACTTTACCAGTACCTAGTTCAAATGAAACAGTGTAAAAGCAGTGTCCAAAAATCAATCCCAGATGAGCAGACCTTTACAAGTATAGAGGTTCAACTACATTTTGGTGTAAGTACATTATACATATGGGTTTTCAAACACACTCTTCCAATTCACTTTTACTGTCAGTCAGAGGCAATAATATTAGAATAATAACAAGCGCCTGAGGTGACCTGAGGTTTTGCAGTCTTTATATGAGTGCATCTAGGTTAAGATCCTTAGTGTGTCTCCCACTGTACCGTATTCCACATGCAGTCTTTTGTCCTTAAGGGCTTCCTCTTCTGGTGAATGGAGAATGCTTTGCCAGTTGTACCCCTCCATTCCCTGGAAAGTGGGTATCTACTGCTTGGCTGCTGCAGTTGTGAAGGGTCCAGTCACTGTCTTGGCCAGTCTTACTCCCAAAATCACAAGGCAATCTGAGGGAACTCCTTGGTTCTCCCATAGATTTTGCAGATTTGAATTTACTTTGTTTCTGATCTTGTAGATAAATTCAGATTATAGAGATTTCAGAAGGCAGAGAAAAAAATGACAAAGGCAAGAGTCATTCAGGTGCTTACAAGGAAAAGAAGTGGCACACAGAACTACAGAATAATTGTAATTCTGGCTGGAAATTGGTGGATGCATGTAGAAGGAGGACAGACATGGGACCATGAAATGAAGTTGGCAGGAAGGCAGATATTTAAGCTTCCTCTGACTTAAAAAGAAAGATTCAGTGGACTTGCTGGCAACTAGTATGCTTTTGTTTATTTGTGTTGATTGATTGGTTATCTTTTGCATGAGAAAAATAATTTTAGCATTATAATAAGTATGCCCACTTCTACATACCTCACTCCAAAAATATTTCACCAACTCCAGTAATAGTTTTCCCTGAGTAAGCAATGAAACACCAGGTCTGAATAGATTCAGTCTTTCTGAAATAGTCTTTGTCTTACGTCTGGGAAGTAACACAAGGAGACCTGCCTTCAGGTCTGATTACTTAGGAAATAGAAGAGAAAGAATAATTTCTCTTTCAATCAGTCTATGCTGCAGGTTCTGTTAAAGTATATTGTTTCTATCTTCCTTAAGATGAAGTTAGTCTCATATAATCCAGAAAGACAGATGCCTTTGGGTTATTTATATTTTTATATCCTTTTCCATGCAATGATAAGAGAAGACATACTGTCTTTTTTTTTTTTTTTTTTTGAACAATGGCCTTATGGCTAGCAGACAATGAAATGAGACATACAAAGAGATTTCCAAATGCTGTTAAGCTTGACAGGGCACCAAGTGTGTGGTTAAAGACCAGTTTTGCAGCCTTTGTGCCTGATTCCCATCTCAGCTGCACCAGTGTGAGGTGGTGGGGCTGCCTCCCCTGCAGTCAGAAGCCATCCACCTTTGTACAGTTTTACAGCAGACTAAATGTGGCAAATCGACCAGAGGTATTCCTGACTGAACATGGTGTAAAAGAGAAAGAGAGGGCAATGAGCCTTTTTGACAACAGTATCCACTGTGCTTAGTGATTCTTAGATGTTGTACAGTTGTCATAAATCAAACAGCAGGTGGTTTTAATTGATGAAATTATCCTTACTAATTTTTAAGCTGTCACAGACAGATCTAAGGCGAGTTATGTGGTCGAGTTGGAGTGGATTGTTTTTTCTTAGAAATGTACAAAGCATTCTGTCTTCAATTCTGAAAATGGAAACATGACTTCTTCCTGGCCTTGCTTGGGCGTGCAAGGCTTGCTGGCTCAAAGGAAGAATGATATTTGCTTTAAAAAAAGAAAGACAACATTTTTTAAAATGTTCCAGAAAGATCAGGTCACATCTTCCCCAAAAGATCCTTAACATCTTTTGTAACAGTACCAACAATAACTTGTGCAGGTTTTGGACAAAATGTGCCAGTAACAGTGCAAAAAAGTAAAATCGATGGCCATCTCAGACACAGAGCTATCGCTCATGAACAGATTGATGTGTTCACGCACAATTGCTCTGAGAGGCCCTAGACATGTTGGGGTCAAATCGGCAAAATAGGTAGCAACTGTATTCTCACAGCAGCCTCCAAAGGAGACAGGCAGATGTCTATTCTGTCTTGCAAACACATTCTTTTACAACGTGTTACTTCATCTCTTTTATTGCACAAGAGGAAAGTGAGAGACAGAGAATCAAGGATAACACTAATGATAGACCATATGGAATCCATAAACAATGTTGTTCTAGAATAAGATGGCCTTTAAAGGGGGTGGGGGCCTTATTGTACTTGGGCCAGACATTACCTAACTCCCCAGGTGAAAGAAGGAGAATAGGTGAGAATAGGGAGCAGACGCTGGGAGTGTGCGATTCAGAGCAAGGCTTTCTGGAAGATATAAAGAGCAGCTTGAATCCCTTTAAAGGTTTGAGTTCCTTTGTATTAAAATAGCCTGCTCCTACTCTCTGGGAGCTGAACCTTCCTCATGAAGACTACTGAAGAAAATACGATTTTGAAACTGGATTAAGAATTTGGCCTGTTGTTCGTGAACCACTTAGGAAATCCTGCAGTTTTATGTGAAGACATGGGGTCCCTAAGGGGGGAAATGACTGAGGGAATATCCTCCAGTACAAAATGCCCTTTCTTTGACAGAGGGAAGCCAGTAATAACAGCAAAGACTCAGGGCTGTCCTAAAAAAATGGATAGAGAACCACTACACCGTCACTTTTACAGTTTTATAAAGCTTATTTTGGATAGCACTGCACTCAGCAAGACACCCTGCTGAAAGCAGTCATTGCTCTTGGTGCTAGCATCTGAGCCAACCTAGCCCATGGCCAGCAAGCGGGACAGCTGTCTGCAGCGAGGAAGCTAGAGGGGTTAGTTATTTCTCTTCATATCGCATCTAACTGGCCAATGTTTCAACTGCATGAGAATGATAGTGTCTGTCTCCCCCAACATATGTGAAGGTTTCAGGTTTTGGCCTTGTTGTATTTGACCTCATTTAGGACAAAAATGCTTTTATCTAAATCAAAGCCAATTTCTAGTATTAGTCTGAACTTGTGAAGACCCCCAGTGAACAAAAATATCACAGGAATTAGGCAATACGTTCAGAATGCATTTTGAAGTTTTAAGCATGTGCTTAAGTGCTTTTCTGGCTCTACTTTAATGAAAGATGGAAATGTAATGTGGAAATATGACCGAGAAATTCTGTTTCATTAAAATTGGAATGAATCCCAGCGATGAACAAAACTCAAAATGAAGTACTATTTTGAGATTTAAAAGTAGCTTCTCTCCATGTTTATTCTCTCCATTTTGCCGCTGCCTGATGTGAGCCCACGGCAAGAACACCACAGCAAGCCTGCTTGCTACATTTCTAATGTGAAGTAAAACATACTAGTTATTGGACAGCGGTTTGTCACACTAAGGCATGCTAGAAGGACAGTAGAAATAGTGGCTGAAGTATGAAAGCATAACAAGAGATTTGTTTGCTTATCTGAAGTTTGTCTGACTGCCATGAAAAGGTTATAGGTCACAGAAATGGATAACAGTAAATGGTTGATATAGAAGAAAAAAAGCCATTTCTGTTTTCCTTTCTTCTTTGATGTAATTCCATAATTTATCTAGTAACAGCAATAGAACAAAAGCATGTTGAGGGAGGGACCTTCATCTGATGCAAAACATGTAGCTATGCTGACTTCTGCATGTTTGTTTGGGGGAGAGGGCACAGCCACCTGGCTCAGCGTGTCCCAAAAGGGTTTTCTAGTTGGGGGCCTCTGTCTTTCTGCAGCTGTGACCAAGTCACCAAGCAGAAGCAGCCACTCAGCCATCTCAGCCAAGGCCAAAATGAGGCGTCAGAGCAGGGTGCCCTTTCTGGTGGCTCAGAGAGAGGCAGGAAAAATCTGAAGGGGAAGACAGTCAAATGCCTAGGGAAATAGTGAAGGATTTTAGGAGGAACAATACTCTGTTGTTTTCCACAGGATCTTTTGGCTGAGTTACAGAAGAGGAGTCTGGGTTTTGTCTCTCTGCACAAGGGGAAGTGACAACTTGGAAGGAGGTAATTGTGCCGAGACTTGGTGAACCCCTGTCCTGGGAGTAGCTCTGTGCTCATCGCACATCTTTGCTTTGGGGGCTGATGTTTTGTAACAGTACTTGTGAGAATGATGCTGCCACTAGCGTGGCAGAAAGAGCCTTGGGTGATGAAGGCTGCCTCGCTGGGTCTGAGCTCAGTGGGTCACTATGGGCGTTGACAGGCGACTTAGTCCTCCTCTTCTGTATTTGCTAGAGCTACAGATTTTGACTATGAGCCAAAAGCTAAATGGGTCCAAACCGACGAAGGATAGGTCAGTCAGTTGCTAATACATGTGCTGGTCTGGACGCAATCTGGATGGCAGGGATGAGAGGAAGTTTATCTATGTGCTCTGTTTCTCATGTGCAGCCATTGTCAGTTACTGTTGTAAAATGTGACAACATAGTCCAGCCTTTTTCATTAGTCATTAAAAAAAAAATAATCTCATAATACCAACCTGCCACACTTCTTCCTTTCTTATTTTAATAAAAGATAGGGAGCAGCATCTTTTTACTGAAAATATTGCACAGCTAAGGATCCCGTAGCACAATAACATAAAATGGCAAATATATCTCTGAATACGATCAGATCTTTTTATCATGCATACCATGGACACCCATGAGAATCCAGTGAACACTACATTATTATGTGGAAGCACAAGAAATAAAAATGGACCATGAAGATGATATATACTAAAATTTTTCCTATTGTGACTTTTAGCACCACTTTTTTTCATAGCTCAGCAGGAGGCCTGAGCTATGCTGAGCAATTGCCAAACAGCATGGTAAACTAACAAGTGGGTTTTCTGTATGTTATCTCCAGTTTAGTGGAACTTTGTAGGGCAACAACCCACTAGTAGATCACAACTCATTTTGGCAGGCCATTTTGTGTGCATTATTGACCTTTTCTTGCTGTCCATAAATCCTTGACAATGCTGACACAGAAACGCACCAACTGACCTTTCAAAAAATGTTGGAAATAATCCGTTCCAGCTGCAGGCTGAGGACACTGACCATATTCAAATATAAATCTCTCCATCAGCACCATGGACTGCTGGCAACAGCAGCATTCACACTCCCCCAGCTGATCCTCCACACCAACAGGCCTCATGTCCCTTATGAAAAAGAAAATTCTCACTGGCTAAAAGCAGGAGGAGGAAACCCCCTTTTTAAAGCTGAATAGGTAAAGAAAATTTAAAACAGCACTGGTTTGACTTTCCCCAAAAGCTGGCTAGGCACTAGAGCATCCTCCCTTGACAGCTCTTCCTGTAAAATGTTCTTAGCACCTCTAAGTCCTCTGGATCTCGAGCTCAAACTCAAGCCCAGAACAAAGTGTACATTTCCTGTTTTTGAACTGGCATCCTTTCTTCACGTTTTAAAGCACAAGGCTTTCCTCTCAAAAGTCTTTGAGCATAGTATTCTCTCGATCTGCAGAGTGCAATATTTGTTTTTCCCTTTCTTCTAAAGGGAAAAAAAACCCCAAGACCTTGAGAACTGACTCATCGGCTGTGATAAACTATTGCAGTTGTGCAGGGGTCCTCATGAGACTGGATCCTTGAACCAGCTGCCTGGGTTAGCTAAGCTGTGTTAAGGGCCAGTTACACAGGGCTTACTGTCTGTGGAATTGGTCTTAACTTGAGGTAAGCAATGGATGAGCTTCTTTGAACGAGCCCTTGATGAGCATTTTCCGTAGGCTGAGAGGACTGTAAGTTTGCAGACTGCCTGACCTTGGGGTACTTTGTTCATGTTCCTAAATTAATTAGCTTTGACTTACATCCAGTGAAGAACTTGCCCCATGGCTTTCCTATCAAACCATGATGAAATATATTAGTAGATATGTGAGATAAATATCACATACTTCCAAACATCTGTGCTTCTGCGTTTCTTTGGCAAGGAGGTGCACTAACTCCTCTTTCAGGGAGTTGTGTGCCTCTGTGGAAAATGGAGTTTGAGTAACTAAGAGACAATCTAGAGCTGAGGCAGCAGCACAGAGATTTGTGTTCAGAAAGTGATAAAGATGAATCATTTGGCAGGGTTGAAAGAGGAACTTCTTCTCATATGATTAGCAATTACATGCAGGATGCAATAATTAAACTTAAGACTACAGAAAGGAAAATCAAATCTCTCTCACACTGTTCAACTACAAAGTTCTCTAACTGCCATGGTAAGGATAAGTTGCTGGTGGGAGATTCTGCATGTTGCAAGGTGTCTTCTGAAATGTGTGGTGTCAAGCTCAGTCATGTATAAGGGAAAGTTCCATTTAGGTAAATGGAAAAGATAAAAAGTCCCTATCTAGTTGTTTCAGGATAGTAGCTGAAAGAAAACCTGTATCATATATGTATTACTGTTACAAACCCCACTGGATCTTTACTATGGATACTAATCATATTAATAATATTTCACATTTGCAAAGAAATGTAATTCAGTCTGATTATTATTTCCAGAAAACTTATTGATGTGGATAGCTGGTAAAAGATGGCTAAATAAATAAATGAAAATTTGCAAAAAGCTTTTTTTCTTCTGTTTCTTCCTCATTAAACATCCTGGGTAGTAATCCTCAGAATGGTCTTTTTTCAACCACCTTTCCAGGATTTGTTTTCCTTTGTCACCCATGGGCTTGATAATACAGATATGACTTTGCTAATATGCTTCTTTCTGTTTGCTTTGTGTTTAATTCTGGAAAAGAAGTAGTAGTAGCATGTTCTGCATATAAGAGTGCTTCACATTTCCTTTCCAGCTGGCTAGTATATATTTTTTTGTAATTATTGTTTCTACATTTGTTTCAAATTTCCCTGCCTCCTTGAAGCAAAGGATAATAGTTTTGAGAACCAGTGCAAGGGTATTAAACTCATCTGTGTAAAAGGGAATTCCAACAGCTTGGATGGGATTCGAACGCTTTTTTTTTTTCCTCTTGTATGGCCAGGGACCATGTAATGATCTAGTCCAGCCTTCTGTATAAGGCCATAAACCTCACCATGGTTCCACAGCTTCTTTTCACTGTGTACTCTTGAAGTACAGTGTAAATACTAAGCAACAAAGAATCTGATGAAGTTCTTCTGAAAAATCATGGTGAGAAAAGTTCTAAGAAGTCTAAAGACTGGGCCTTTTGGTGGGTCTGCAATTAGCAGATGCCTTTCATAAATGCATGTAAACTTTTTGTAAAAAGCCAAAATAACTTAGTCTGCATGACTTGAATATTTCAGAGCCCTTAGATCTTAAAGGAAATCAAAGATTTAAATGTGTTTGTCTTGACAGTATTTTTGTGCAGAATGCTTCAATACTGTTTCATTGACTGAATATCTGCTTCTTTTCATAGTGTCCTTATGTAGATCAATTATTCTTTTACATCTCAAGATAATACTTCATATATTCTGCCTATATTTGCTCTTAAGAAATGTTGACAGTTTGTTCATACCGTGATTTATGTATGTCTTCAGCACTTATATTCCCTTGTGCTATAGCAGATCTTCCACTTCAGTTCCGAAAGGTCTTCACACAGAAGGAGCTGGAATGTCTAAGTTGGAATTGCACATTTTCCTTAAAGTTTGCTTTGCTTCAGCAACTCATTACTGAGTTCATTGAAGACATTGGTAATGAGCAGCAGAATGTCTCCATAAAATAGATACAGAGGTTCTTTTCATCCTCTCTATCACTCCTCTAGTGAGTTTTAAAAATTCATGGAAACGTGAATAAATGTGAAAAGAAATCCATTGGTAGATCTACTTAGCAGCATATCACCAAAGGTTCCTTTCACCCTTCATGCTCTTTCTGACAAAATGTTAGACAACCACAACCTCTTTAATGACAGCCCCTCCTTCTATTTCACTTTCATATCTTTATGTTGCACTTATGAAGAAAGATCTAGTCTGGAGCCCTACTTTTACAGTCCAAGCTTTCCTTTGAAGGCCTTTTAAACCAAGTTCCCATTTTTCCCTTTTCTCTTTCTCCCATCTCAAATTTCAGTAGCTGCATTAAGAAGAAAGGGTTTTTTCCCTTTGTTTCCTCACTGTTTACATCCTCAACCAGTCATAATGCTGATGTCCCTAAGAGTAACGACATGCAGGGCTTTGGCCAAGCTTTTAGTGTAGCATTAATCTGTACTGAAGGAAGATGCTTTAGCTTCCCTGATGAGAAATTAGTAAAAAAAAAAAATAAATAAATGAATCTAGCATTTGGCAGCAGCAAAGCTTAAACCAGCTTAAGCAGTTCCCATCCTTCAATAGATACCCCTCTGCTGGATAACCATGAAGAGAACTCAATCAGAGCTGTGATATGGCTGGAAAATTACCTAACTGAGGATGTTGTATTTCTGCTGGATCAGTTCATCAGCCTGGTTCACTGTGCAGCTGCTGGAGCGGGGAGAGGGCGGCGGTGCAAGGAGCAAGCACCTTGGACAGAGATTGCCACCATTAGCAGTGCTGGGAGAAGAATAATGCTGTTAAAGTGAGTGGTTCTGTATGGCTCACTTTATGAATCACAGCTTCAGGAGGAAACCTCTTCATACACCCACAAACTGATGGCTGCCCTTGTACCAACACTGTGATGCCTGCAGGTGCCTCTAGACTTTTATAAGGCAAAAGAAGAATTATTTGTGGGGATTAACGAGTTTGGGATGAACTGACTCAGTTGGCAGAGACTTCGATTTCAATGAATTTGTTGTCCAGATAATTCCTTTGACAGAATTATAAAGATGATTTGAAGAAATCAAATAGTTTTCAGCCATCAAGAACTGATGAAAAGTTAAGTTCTTTTCTGTGGTAAACCTTCTAAAGGTATGTAAGTACAAAGGAATAGTTTCTTATTAAATCATAACATCACTAATGGTTTTTCTGAAAAGTGCAGCAAGATAATTTAGTACATGTTGACCATAACTGGAATGACAATGACAGTCTTATCATTGTCTAAAATACTATTTAGAGGTTTTTATTGTATCTAGATGATTCAGGTTTCCCAAACATTTAACTTTGCATACTTATCTAAAACTCTTGACATCAAGGCAGGTTGGTTTTGTTTTTTTTTTCTTAAATATTTTATGTTCAGCAGTAATGGTTTTATATCTATAACTTAAATGGTCCTTTTAGTACATTTGAGGAAGGACAGATTGCCCTTTCTTTCACCTCTTAGTTCTGCTGAGCTAACCACTGAGTTTTGTAGTAGAGTGAATAATGAATTTCAGATTAGACATGTACCGGGAGCACTTCATTAAGTATCAAATACGTTTTGCACAGTCACTTTCTGGGAACTCCATTTCTTTTAAGGATAAATTTGGGGAACTAGTAACAGGCAACTTTATTGAAATATGTTTCTAAAATAATGGTATCCATGAAAATGGCTTTTTTTCACTGGATAGTAGAGTTCACACATCTACCAGTTGTATAATGGGGAGGGATGATGCTGCAAGAATTTGCAACTTCCTAGTGACTTAAATTAGTGGCAGATAATACAGATGTTATTGCACCTAATGCAGTCTCTTTGGCCTTAATATAATCAGAAGTAGAGAAAAAGTAAAGTCAGTATTTCATACACAATGAATTTGGACCTCAAGCAGTCCAAGAGAATATAAGCTTTGAAAGCACAAGCTACAATTTTTAAATGCAATGTAAATAAAATTGCTTCTCATGTGGGAACAGTAATACCACCTATGGGAAAATGTCATCACTGTCTGGTGTCTCAGATGATTTTTGGCAAACAGTTCCTGTGGGCCCACAGGTTTTTTTATTTGTTTCTTCACATTCTTTGATGGAGACAACAGTACCCAAACTCTGTTGACTTCCTCTGATTGCCCACCTAAAGTCAGAAACTCTAGGGACCTTTGCCAATATTCTGTGTTTTGAATCACCTAGTATACAGGGTTTCTATGTCTATAAGTTATGAATTCTCAGGGTTGGATGCTAGTGTTTCTTCTCTTTTCAGTGGAGCAGATAAAGCAAAATACTAGGGAAAAATAAATCTTTTCTTGCCAGAGTGAACTGTTTGAAATTACTGTCCTTTGGCATAAAACAAATAGAAGATAACTTTGGGTAGTTAGAGTAAGAAAACAGGGGACTAGAGTCAGATTCTCTTCTGGGAATTTTTTTTTCAGCTCTAAACCTTTTAACAGTTTTAGGACCAAGGGTGGGGCTGTTGCAAATAGAGTAAAAAGATTGCTTCCAGGAATAAGCAGGAAGGGTATGCCTAGAATATTAAAGGTCTAAGTTTTATAAGTTAAGACCTCTAGTCAAACTTTTACTGGCCTTTGAGTCAGAAACAGATTTCAGGGATCAAGAATCTAAAGACATGGTCACTGAATTAATTCTTCACATTCACAGAACCAAAACTCACCATAGAATAATATCAGACTCATTTAGATAACAATGAAGTATATGCATTAGGACAAAAGTCAGATCTAGTCCACCCAGAGACATTAAGTGCATTCATTTGCCATATTTGTACTAGTGCGGCTTAATGTTGGTGATTAGATAATAAAAGAAGAGTCTTCCATGAGGCAGCCTTTATCTGGCATTGAACTCATATTCATGCCAAAGTTCCCATCTGCAAATGCAATGAGACCTCCATTTCTTTGGAGCTTAACATCTAAGGCTTAGGCAAGATTTATCCCTAACAGACTGGCCACCTGTTAGTGTTTTCTAACATCTTAAAACTTATAATAACTTCTGAATTATCATTCTTTTCTTTCTTTTTTTTTTTTAACTTAGATGCATATTTTCATAAAATTTTTGTATGATGTATTCTTATTTGCTGAATTCTGTAATTGTTTTCAGTGAAGTGCTTTAAAAACCTTCTTTCTTTAACAGGACCTGGCTCCTTGAGCTCTGTTAGTTCTTAGCACATATACATGGGTTAAGGGAGTACTCAAAAAAGGGCAGGAGACCCAGATTCAGACTTCATATTCTCATTCCCCTGTCTCTCTGAGAGCCCTAGCTAACAAAGGGAATACTGAAATCAGCAGGCTGTAGGGCTCTGAAAGAATTGTCTTAACCACCAGCCTGGAGAGCAAATTGTTCTATCTTGGGAACTGTTTACTCTATGTAAAGCAAGAAAAGGGGAAGGTTCACATGAATGTACCCTACAGGCAACTTGTTAGGATGCTTCCACTGACGGGTAAGCATAAAGTGGATTTTAACTTCATGAATGGTGTGGCAAAAGGCCAATATCCCATGGGGTGTACCAAGTAACAGAGAAGATATTGAAATTCTAAGGTGGTCCTTTCTTTATTGTTCCTACTGGAGCTGCTCTACTGCATTTAAACTGTTTTTTAAAAGTGTCCCCTGAAACACTATTATGTTTTATACAATATTTTTAGTCATAGTCCATGGGCAGTATTTCTAAGATCTTACGTTTCTGTATTGGCATCTTTCCCCCGACCTGCCTCCCATTTGTGGGACTAAGCCAGTTTCCAATGAAAAAAGTTATGGCATACTGCCCTGGTGTTACATGGAATTGGCTGGCTATACTGGGCTCAATTCTTATCAGATCTTCATACTTTTCTAGTGAGATAGTAAGTCTTCAAAATAGAAATAAAATTGGATCAGCTAATGTCCAAAAAAATAGCTGGTGACTTCATTATGTAAGTTAGTAATGAGTGATCTCAGACATACCAAAAAGCTGCTCCGTGTGGATTGTCTTTTCCAGTGATAACTAGATTGACTTACCTAGTACTAGCCCCATTTCCCTAAGGGAAAAGGAAACACCAATAAGAAAATTCAGGAAAGGGTACCTCTTTTTAGTCCTGTGAAGAGAATAATAGGCCCATCAGTTAACATAGAAGCTCAGCAGACATATGATTTTGCTCTCCGTTTTGTAATGTTTCATTGAGATGTCTGCTAATGTTTTATATGCCTTGTCGAGAAATAATTCTTTCTTGGTTTTGATTCAAGATATAAAGATATGCCCTGATCAGAGCAGGGAACCTGTGCTGTATTACAGTCCCTTCCACATCCAAGTTAGTTAAGGGGTAGCTGAATGGCAGCAGACAGCAAATGGGACACGGTGTCTTTCTTCTGTGCAGGTTTGCCTGCAGCTTTTTAGCATGAAGCATTAAAAACCACCAGCTTAACTTTTTTGCAGAGTAATGCTTAAAATGCTTAACTTTTTTTGCAGATTCTGGGCCTTCCAATTTTCTGTTATTCCATAGTTTCAGTCTCCATGGTGCCAACTGTTGTCATACTGCCTGCAAAGATAGGCAGTATTTGCCTAGGTGTCAGTCCCCAGCTGCCCGAGTAGTTGCAGAGCTATTATGCCTCCATATATTCCACAGCTTTCTTACACTCCCTCTGGGAATACTTGCTCACATTGTTTTGTCCTTCTAAACTGTTGGCAGGTCCTGTTAACTTAGTCCTCACAATAGCATGATTTGTTGCAAACGTTGCAATTGGGAACTTGCAGATTTTACCACTTAAAAGTAAGTAAAATCAGGCTTGCTGTGAATTCCTGCATAACTCACAACTCTGTGTAAATCTGAGTAAATTTTGGCCAAGTAAATCCACATTTCTTCTACTTTCGCATTGGAATGAACTGATTTCTTTGCTTAAAGAAATAGGAAATAGAGCCACATGGGGCCTTCCACTTCAGTACAGCTACATCTGACTCCTGGGTACTCTGTCATTCAGTGGAAACCTGAAATCAGGTACCTGGGAACAGGACCTAGTGAACTAAGAGGGAATCTTCTCATTCCATCATGAAAAGGCCAAATCATTAATTTAAAATCATCTGTTTCTAGCAAATAACCTTTTTCCTTCTATCAGAGATTCCCTCCCCAGTGCACCCTGCTTCCTCCTGGAGCTGGCCACAGAAGCTAAATTTCTTGTGCGCAGAACAAGGAAAAAGATGTAAAGGGGCATATAGTGTTCTGCAATTACATGAGCTAAATGCTGTCTTGGAAACCTCTTTCCTATCCATGCCCTTGTGAGAGAATTCCTGTGAGCAATTCTCTAGGCAATCAGTTAAACTGATATAGCATGTTTGATTATAAACAACTTTTTTTAAAAAACCTTTTTTTTTTTGGCAGTCCCCACTGAAGATCTTGGAATTTGAGTCACTAAGTATCTGTACCTTATTACTGAAAATGAAGGCAGTGGATATCTCCACTAAATCAGGTGATGAGCACAGCATAAAAGCAGAGATGCAAGTAAATATGTCTGTATTCTGTGATGCATTTGGATGATGAACACCAAGAAATGATGGGAGCAACCCAATGAACAATTGGTTAAAAAAAAAGACTGTGAATGATTATGTACCCAGTAAATGCTGTCCATATTGTGTGTTGCATGAAGCTGAATGAAATAATAATGTAGTTCATAAAGACTCTCTTATACTGTGTATGCATAAAGATTTTGAACTAAAATTGCACAAGCAACATTAGAACTGGTATCTTCTGAATTCTGATTGCTTATCTTAGAAACCTTACTGTGCTTACTAAACGAAGTGAATTCAGGTGGTGGTATTGTTTGGACTAAGGAACTGGGAGGGCAGAATATAGACAAGACTTAGATTTACTTTAAGTCAAAGGAGCAAACACTCATCGGAACTCTATCCAAAGTTGAGAGTCACACTCTCATCCTGGCTGAAAAATAACCTTCTTCAACATAAGAGCAAAATGTGAGAAAAAGTATTGGATTTAACATTTAGGTAAGAGAATATGGGTGGAAAGAAGGATTTTTAAGCAAAGAAAATGACATTCTAGAGTTCATGAGGTATAGAGAGAGCAGTTAAAACTTGTAAGATAGCAGAAGCTGAGGCAAGTTAGACATCACAAAGGAATTCAAAACAAAGAACAAAAGGTTCTTTAGCCTTATAAATAAAATGAGGGTGTGGGAAGAAGGGAGGCTGCTATGCATTTGGAAGGGGTAGGAATGGATGGAAGGTTGTCCCACCACTAAAATAAGACTTTGCTTCAATTTTTAATAAGTGATACGAATTACAGGTGAGAAGGGACAAGACAGCTAGCTACAGGGAATAAAAAGATTGAAGTTGCTATGTTTATGGGGGAATAAACTCAAATCTCATGTCCTTTCCAGAGTTCTGAGAGGACTAGCATATGAAATTGCAAGATTGGTGGCAGGATATTTAAAAAGAAAGTTAGCCACTGTTACCATATGACTGCAGATAACAAATGTAAGATGTATTTTTATAAAGGATAAAATATATGCTGTGTTTTTTAAAAAGTTTGAGAATGTACCCAGTACTCCCCCCCCCCCTTTTTTTTAACAAGTTAAATATAGTAGATGTAAGATATCTCAACCTAAGTAAACTGATATTGTGCTCTGTGAGAAATTACTGGTTAGTGTAGTCAGAAGAACTGGTTTGAGCAGAGACTCACCTTTAGTAAGCACTGAAAGAGAGGTGTTGGGGTATAAGGAAGTTGCTAGTTCTAGTCCTGAAGATATGAACTAAATACATTAAAATATAAACATCTTGAATAATCAGCCTGGATTATAATTGCAGTGAAATGACACTGAACAGAGAGAATTACAAATTCATGCCTTTGGGGGTTAATAACAAAATTCAAAGGTCATCAGTAGAGGAGGAGAAAGATTTTTCATTAGTTAATCATAAAATGGCTGTAATCCACAAGTGGGATACAACCACGGGAAAGGCAAATTCAGTCACTGGATTTATTATGTAAAGCTTTTTCAATAGAGGTGAGGAATTAATTTTGCCGTTATCCAGGGTACTGTTCCGGAATATTGTACATGGATCTGGTTATCCATGTTCTAGAAACCTACAATTCAACTAAAAATTCAAAGTGAGGAGAATGGGGTGATCAAAAGATGCAGAGCTAACATGTGAGAGCAAACTAGAAGAGCTGGCTTTGTGTAGCATAGAAAAACAAGTGCTGGGAGAAATTTTACTGCTGTCTCAAAATGTATGATGGAAACAAGCCCTAAGGAGAGAAAAGATTATTTAAGCTAAAGGAAAATCTTGATCCAAGAATAAATGGGTAGAAGATGCTCTTGAAAAAAATGTTAGGTGAAAACTAAGGACAATTTTGAGTGCAGAACACAGCAATGTTCTGGAACAAAGAAAATTAAGACAAAAAAATTAAAAGATATGACAACTTGTGAGTAGTTATGATTGCCTGCAATAGCAGCTGAGTAGGCTGAGTGATCGAGATATTTTCCAGTCCTATACTCCCCTTAATGTAGTTTGTATATACAACACATAGTCATGAAATACTTATGGTATTGATTCAGGTTTTTTTTGAATAACAGATACAAGGGCTATGGCAATGCTAAAAAAGAAATAGTGATAGACATATGCTACAATTGATCAACCTCTTATGATCAGAATTTTGCCTTCATTTCAAATGATAAAACAATGCCAGAACAGATTCTCCAAAATCCCTCAACTGACCCCACATCAGAAACCTGTCAAAAATTACTAAAAAAGAAAGTGACGTACAATTATTCTGTTTTATTTCTAAGCCTCAATTCAGGAATCATGAGTCATCTCCCTGTGGTTTCTCAGTTTCACACAGCTGAAACATTTTATTTTTCATAATGATGATTTGTCTCCCTTCCAGACTTCAAAACTTTTCCCATCTTACTGAAAACTTTTGGTTTGTTTGTTGGTGGATCGGTCCCTATAGTTTTAGTGAACTTCACTGGATATTTTTCACCCCTATTAATCACAAATTTAATGGCTAAACACCCTTCCAAGCCTAAATATATATTTGTGATTATGTTTCAATTCACCAAAACCATACGGGAAGCCCTCAGGAGCCCTGATGTATAGTTCTTAAAATGAGACACTCTTTTTGGAGTCCATGTTGTACAACTTTAATTGCTGTGGAATGAAAATTTTATAAAAATATTTAACACTTTTCAACATTAATTCTGACCTCTTTTGTCTAGCAATCCTCATTAATAAATAAATTAATGCGCACATAACACCTCCAAAATACCTGTGAGAAGTGGATGTGAGTATTAGAGAGCAAATCTCCTCTGTAGGAGTGTGGTTCTGTAGGAGTGTGGTTATCTGATTGTATGAACACAGAGGGAGTGAGTTATGTACTCAATAAGACTTTGTGTACAAGTAGGCAACTAGTAAAAGCTTGTAACTTGGGAAGAGAGTTACAGTGAGTTATAAAGGACTGAGAAGGTGATGGGGCAACTTTAAGAAGGAGAGTAATCCTGAGGAGGTTAATCCTTCAGACACTTCAAGAAGCAATACCTTTTACAGTTCACATATTGTCTTTCTGAGCCTTCTCTTATCACAGGTGAAGAACATTAACTTGAATCAGTTATTCATTGATAAGCATGGTAGAATCAGGTTGGTCTTGATGAAAGGTAGCATTGCCTTGGGTAAGGATAAACAGGTTTGGACCAGATCATCCCCTGAGGTCCTTTCCAGCTGAAATCTTTTTAAGAGTCTATTGTATAATAGGACATTATCTGTCTATATGATACATGCACCTGTGTAAGGTGTAAGTATTTTCTCAATGTTTTTCAATTGTTTTTCAAATGTTACAAAAACTTTTGATATTTGCAATAAAATTTTCTTATTTCTAGTTAATTTTCACTTACATGTAGAACAAACTGTATATGTATAAACTGCCACCGATGGCAATAGGACCTCTGGAAACTTCAGTCTGTATAGAGATTTACCTTTGTGGGAAATATTGTGTAGATAGATAGAAAAGATATAAAGATTTTTGTTAATTATGCTTTTTTTAGGAATGAAGCTACTTTGGGCGGAATGCCAATCTTGTTATTGAACATAGAAATTTGACAACACAACTGCCAAGAATCATATCAATAATTTGAGGAATATACATGCAAATTTCAAAACTACCCCAGCAAAAATCTATAGAAATATCTCCACAAGTTTCTTATAGAAGTGTAGAGTGAGGTGAATGTGTCAGACCTTAACAAGGGGAAGTACAGATCTTTTTCTGCAATGGTTCTGTGCTACTTTTTTTCCTAAAGATCAGGGTAAAGTTAGTAACTTATATTTTCTGCCTGTCCAGGTTTCTGGGGGGTGGATATGCAAAAACAACTGGTTAGCAGTAAGCCGTTCTACAGTAGCATCATGTTCATAGAACCTACTCTTTCTAAAGAGTAGAATAGCAGAAAATTTTATGAGTCAAGACAAAGAAAAGCTTTATTGAGGAAGACAGATTTTTTTCCGCCTGGGAGCTAAATATGGGGTTTATGCCATGCAGCCAGAGACAGAGATGTTCTGGCTTTCCAGGACAGCTGAAGCCCCTGTCCTGTTGACGAAGCTCACTTGTGTTTGTGTGAATATGGGTCACAGAAGGAAAAAGATGTAATGATTTTCAAGGACTTAGCCTTGCCAGTGGAATATTATGGTATTCCAGAAACTGTGACATGGCATAAAATATAGCTTTGTCTTTTTGTCTCTTTCTATTGCAAGCACTGGTTCAGATTTTGTCTCAGGCCTCACAAATTCACCCCTTTTCCCCCTGCAAGACTACCTGCAGGTCACAGCATCCTGCGATTTACAGCAGTTATGCTGTTGGCTCCTTTTGTCTGCTCATCTGCTGTTGTTCAAGGATTGTGTCCTTGTCTCTTGTCAACCAGCTGTACTTTGCTAATCACCCCTGCTTCTGTGAACCCCCATGGAAAGTCACCAGTGGTTGCAGGTTTTCCATGAGATCTCACCGTGACATAGGCAGAGTCTTGTCCTCTTTCATGTTCGTAATCCTGAGTTCTGCTCAAGAGAGTGTGTGATGTGGTGAAAGGAGTACAGACCATGGTCCAAACAATATTCTCATAAGAAGGAAAAATGAAGGTTGTTGTATTCATTAGACAAGCCAGCTTCCAACACTGATGAAATCTTGTAATTCACTGAAGTTAGGAGTGGCTGAATAAAGTCAGCAGACCACCAGTGATGTTATGGCCTATATTCATGGCTTGAAGTTGGCACTGCATGATTAGAGAACAGACCATTTTAAAAAGACTTCTCTCCCCTTGCCATTTCTATCCTTTGCTGTCAGGTTTCCAGTCATTCTTCTCCACTGAAAACCCACTCTTTCTTTAGTTTCCTGATACAGGTGGCTACCATTTGTAGAGCTATCAATTTCTTTGCCCATTTTAAAGCAGCTATTATTTATGCCAGTCCCTGCTTATCATCCTCTTTATTCGTTTAGACAAGAACAGCTACAAAACATTTTAAACAGCCTGAGATAAAGGTTAAGCTTAAAGATCACATGTTATCATGCACAGCTTCAAAATAATGGGTTAAACCTGCTTCAACACAATGTTCTGAAATCATGCCTTTAATGTGCATTTAATTTGTGCCACTCTTTCAGATGTAAGAAATGTGAAAACATGAACCAAGCTAAAAAGCTATGGCCCATAAAGAAAATCATCTGCAGTAGCGTAAAAGGTACATGCCACACTTTTTTTCACTAGTCTTCATATGCAAGATCATACAGAATTGGAAAACACACCCTTTTTTGAATTACTTTCATGACTTTATCTTTTAATAACAGTATGTATCGGTGACATTTGTCTCACTAAAGAAATGTGATTGCTGGAAGTCCTGCATTTAACCTTCAAATTTTAGAAGTTTTTGCATTAGAATTAGCAGTAAGCTCACAGCCCTCGTTACAAACAATAAATTATCACTACATGTCTCGCTATTGAAATAGATTACTTAGCCATTCACCATTTGCCACGGGATGCTCTCCAGATGTGTTGCATCTGAATTTCTCTGAATTTTCACTTGAGTACTATGAAGTTAATCTGTTGTTTAGCACACCAAAAGAATTGTTAAATATCTGCTAAACATTATACCAGTTTGCAGTGTTCTGGTGTAAAGATTTTTTTATTCTCTTTCTTGCCTCTCTCCATTCCAGTGATCTTTAACAATACCCCACTGTTGCAATGCTGTTCTTTTTCCTCCTTCAAAGTATAATTTTATGCTAATCCTTGATCTGTTGAAGAGGGCATTAGCTTTCAGCTCATTTTCTGCTTTGTTGTGCTAGGGAAACTTTGTTACTTACAACCTGGCACAACCTGAACTTTCCACAAACATTACCTATTACTTCCATAGTTTAAAATTTTTTTTAAATTTGGTAGATATTACATGATAAGGATGTACAGTCCTTCTGTCTACTGTATATCTCACCATCCAATTGCTGAGAGGACTGAACTTTCATTTCTATATTGGAATATGGCCCAGATTCTGGATTTCAAAGCAACTAAAAGGAAGACAATCATTAAGACAATGTTCCCTCAAATCCCCGTTCAAATAATCTCAAAGTCTATGCAAAACACAAATGTTGACCTCACAGAACTTCCCAACCCCCAGAATAGTTCACAAAGCTCTGAAAACACTTGCAAACATATTTCTGAAACTTCTTTTTTTTTTATTGTGGGCAAAATATCGCTTGGTTGCCAGTAGTTTTGCTTAAATCCCATGGAAATATTCAGAGCTTCCTGGTGTATTCAGCAATTCAGAAAAATGGCTCATCATCTCAGTTTAGCTCAGTCTGCACGATTGCTTGTTTACTTAGTCCCCACTTATTTTTTTCAGGTTCACTATCAGGCTAGACAGCTCTGTCAACTCAAAAAGACATGCTTTTTTCAAACTATTGATCTCTGTTGCTCTTCCAAATCCTTTAGTATTGGCTCTTAGGATTACTATAATGCTATAATCATTCTGTTAAGGATTCAGATTTGTGGTGGACTAAAAGATGGTAACATCAAAAGGATTGAAATGCCCTTGAAGCAATCAATTTTTGTTCATCAAATACAAATGCCGAGAGGCTGCTTTCAGCTAATAATTTATAACTGAATTAATGACACATGGCTTCCGTCAGTAATGGTCTCCTCTCTGGGATCTTTTTTTTCCCTTTCTGTGATCTGATTTCATATTCTGGGAAAGGAAATCAGAGTGCTAAAGAATTTAATCAGAAATGGGGACTATCTGAAGTTAAAAGCTTAGCTTTCTTGCTTCAAATTGAGTGCTGCTGAAATCTTTATCTTTCAGTTTGGCAAACTTGTGTTTTTAAGCCAATCCTACTCATGTGGAATTGTATTTCCACTTTGTTATCCTACATACAAAGAAACACTGAGTTGTGGGAAGCATCTTGCAAAAGTTTTAAGTTTCCCTTGCATGTGTAGGTCTCCAAACATTTTGGTTAATGAGAAATTTTCCATATTAAGAGAATGGTGCCAAAAAATGGGCATAGGCAATTCACCTTTTCTCACTCCAGCCTCCTCCTCCTCCTGTTTCTATGCTGGATTCTGGCGACAGGTTCAGAGTGAAACTGCCACTTTTGCAGTTTAAAACAAACTTAAAACAGTTCACTCCCATTTCCTGTCACAGTCCTGTTTCTCCTTTTCTACTTTTCTGGTGATTTGAGATGAGTCTATTTCTTCAGAAAGGCTATCCAAAACATTGACAATTTTTTTAAAATTTCTTTTTTTCCCCCTGAATTTTGTGTGGAAAGGGGAATATGCCCCAGGCTTGCCATCTGTCAAAACATTCTGAACAAGAATAGCATTAAGAAGCCAATATCAGACAGGGTTAGAGAAAAAAGGAAAAAAAAAAAGCAAAAAAGAAAATAAAAGAAAAAAGTTATAGAGGAAAAGTCATACACCTGAAAAAGTGCCAAATTATTGAACACCTGCATAAACTGATCTCAGCTTCATGGTGTCTCCTCTCTGCTAGATTGATTAAGGACAACCTAATAACACCAGCTGTGTGATGAAGTTGCTCTGTGATGTAGTTCTACTATGGTGAGGTCCTTGTTTATAGCTGTCAGATATGTCAGTCAGTGTTTGGGGCTGGTTATGCAGAGGAATGATTGTTGTGGCAGAAGGGAAAAAAATAACCATGGTATCAGCTTTAGGAATGAAATATCTCATTAATCTAATTATTGCCTCTTCCTATGTCTTTTTGTGAAGCACAGATATTCAGAATCACTGAATTAACTTCTGAAGTGTTGCTTATGCTTTTCTTACATGTATGCAAAAATAGCAGGTAAGCTGTCATGTGTTCTTTAGGTCTTATAGGTAACATTATAGATACGTTTCCCTTCATACAAACCATCTGCTCATGTCCAATTAATCCTGTTCTCCATTTCCTTTCTCCTTCTCCAGTTATTCTTCACCATCTCCTCCCTCTCCCCCAAACTCCCTGCAGCTTATAATGGGTTTAGAAACAGATCAAGTTACTTGTATTTAATAGCTGAAAGTACTTACTCAGGATAATTCTGTTATAGCAATTTGTATCCAATTAATACTAAATCTTCCATCATAGCAAATCTTCAACATAGGTCTTGCATTGGAACTTATCTGTTGTGCTTGTGTTTTAAAAGTGTATGCGGCACAGATATCATCCAAGTATTGCTGAGCTTCTTGACAAATCAGTTGGTTTTCAGAATTTTAAAACCTTTAATAGGGAACTTACAAAATGTGCAGAACTTAGACTCAAGGCAGAACAAAAACACTTAACCAAAACTGAAATAGTTAAATAGAAGTAGAAATAAAAAAAAGAGTGCATTGCATAGGTTAGAAAAGCAAGAATATAGTAATGTAAACTAACCTATTCATGAAAGAAATCTCCATATCAGATTTGACTTGTACACAAATCATCAGTGTCTGAATTTGTTGAATCTCAGAAAATGATAGCTAAAATTCTGCAAGGTGCTTAGCACCTCAAATGAACCGAAGCTAAGCCTCACACAAAGCCTTGCAAAATCAGATCAATAGATGAAAATCAAACACAATATGAACTTTTTGAAACATTAAATCAAAAATAGTCACTAAAAGTTGAAGGTAGGTACTCTAACCCAGCCTTGCAAAGTACTTGATAACACTTGAAAAGGCAATGTAGTTTTTAAAAATGTTTCAAATAAACTGAGACTTATTCCAAATAAAAGTTACAAAATAACTGAAGAACCATAATAAAAATGATCAATAAAAAAAAGCTTTTAAACTAATTGAAAACATTGTAACATTAAGCTTTATGACAATCATGCTTTTTTCCTTACACGCAATCTTTGGCAGGGGAAATTTTGTTTTAAATCCCCTCCCGCTCTGCAGTTTAATGCAGTCCAAATGTCTTCACTACTGAGAATGAAGCAAAGACAACATTTCTCTTCACAGAGGTAGCTGGTGGTCCCAAAGCTCATTTATGACAAATACCTGGACCTTCTCTAATTTTGCCTTCCAAGTAGTCAGGAGTTTCCATCATCCCTTTCTCCCTTGGTGTTCTCTTCTGTTATCTTTTCGGTGTTTGAGCTGAGATGAAAATATGCTAGAAGTTATGCCTCATATACAGATGTATGGAAGAGGCCCCGAAGAGTGGACTCTCAAGAGGCCTCAAAGACATTAAACAACCTTTGGCTCCAGAACAAAGGAGAGAAATGTCTTTTTCTTCAGTGGGAGGCTCCGTACGTCTGGGTTCCTTTTATTGTGCAGGGTGTCAAGTTATCTTTTGTCTCCTTACTTGCGTCTCTGGGCTCACAACATCGCTATGACAATGCTGAGAATGACTGCGATCGCAGCCATCTCCAGGCACAGGAAATGTTAGCAGTTGCTGCAGCAGCAATAGAAGATGCGGACAGCAAAGGGCCCACAGCCACCCCTTTGCCTGAACTGGAGTCCTGAGGAAGCCACTGTGATTCAAAGTGCAGGAGATAGCCCCTTCCAGAAACAGCAAGTCTGGCTCCCCAGGGCTGTCCTTTTTTCACTTTTTATTACAGGAGCAGCCCTATCCTGAGTCCTCAGAGCTGCAGAAGGAAATGTTGCCCATAATACCAGAAGCTGGCTCCAATTACCAGCCTTGAACGGAGAGGCATGAAGATGCTGAGGTACTGTCATCCTACAGACACATGGGTATGAACTTGGAATCTGCAGCTAACTTCAATGGGATGGTTCACATGCCTGAAGTTCAGTTAGTGTGTAGCTTCCTGCCGGAAGACTGGTCATAAAACTTCTGAGTACTTCAATGACTTTGGGGGCAACGGACCACTGAGCATTAGGAGGTACATTCTGCGTCAAGGCAGAAGAGAAGCATTCAAAACAGATTCATCAGTAAGACAATAATATATTTGAACATGCTGTTTATCCCAGTAGTTTCTAGCACTGTTTTTAACCAGGTTGCAGTCTCAGTGACATCTGAGTCTGCATTAATGGTAATCTTCAGAAGGAGATACCTCACAAAACAAACATCACTCAATACACAATGTCTTCCCTGTCTTGATCAGGACTGTGGGCAGGTGTTTTTCACTTGTCAGCTAATTCACACAACTGAAAATACTGTTAAGAGAAACCTTTAAAACTCTTTCACTAACCCTGTTTGGCAGTAAATGGTCCCAGAGGTTATGGTTGATACCCAGAAGCTATGCCTAGCTTGAAAAGTGTTAGTAAAACAGCTTTTTACTTCTCAGCTGGCCTTTGAAACACAAGAGAAAGGAAAATGCTGTGTACAAGTTATGTGACCATATTCAATAGCCCTTTGAAGTCTCATCTGCTAGAACAGGTCCATAACAGCCTTTCTTTGGCTTGTAATAGGCATCCTTGGTCTGAAGAGGGAGAACGAGAAATGCTGACATGTATTCAGCTTTATGTTAAGGCTGAGGACCAGTCAGTAGCACTAAAGGAGACAACAATTTCCTCTTGGGATAGAGTCAGGTAGGAAATCCCACGCCCGCTCTGTCAACCGTAAGTGAGAAGGAAACATTTGCATTCCTGCCTCTGCTATGTGATATGCCTGTGGCTGTAAGCAGCTGTGAAAGAGTTTTAATTCAAAAGTCTGATTTTTTTTTATTTGTTTGGGAAGAAATCAGGAAAGGCCTTAAAGATCTACCAGGTTGCTTACATGTTCATACTTGTCAGGATCTGCAAAGCATCCTGTTGTCGCAGACAAATGTATGTGGGTTTATACGGTCAGTACTTTACAGGCTCATATCTGTTAAGCAAAATAAAACAGTGGCTATTACTGTATTTTTCCCCATCTTTGTTCAATACAGTCTAAAATAAAATGCCATTATTTTCAGAAGCATGGCCCATCTCTAGAACTTTTTCATCATGTGTAACAAATAACTCAGAACTTTTTCATCCAGTAATGATAGCAAGGACTATAACATCTAAGCTGGAATTATTGTTTGTGGGGGAAAAAATATATCTAAGCATTAAGACATAATGTAGAAACCCAACTCACATAGAAGGTCTGGGTAAAAATGTGAAGTCAATTATACTCATTGTTTCAAAGAGTTCAAAATTTTTACTGTTATCAAGTTTTTCTAGTCATATACCCAACAAATTAAAGAAAGATGGTTTAGTCCCATAATTCTTTCACACAGGCACCAGCAGAATGGTATGAAGTTAATATACTGAGAACACAAAATATGGGGCAACTCACTGAAAAATATATGACACTTTTCCCCATCAGTTCTCTCTCAGAATATATTTTGCATCCAGTTTGGGTGGAAGTGGTGGTGTCAATATTAATGCAGTGTCTGGTAAGATTCCTGAAAAGCCAAGGCAGCACGATTCAGCAAAGGAAGCATCATTTAGCTCAGCGCTGGTTGGGAAATGAGGGGCAGGGGGTGAGTGATGTCATTTTCTGTCGTATGAGATGGAGTCCTTCAGGTTGATCTGAGCAGCTCCTTGTGTGCTTCATGTTTTGCCACCAGTTAATAGAAGCTGACACATTCAGTTGCAACACACCCCCGCTTTGTAAAGCAACCTGCGTGCATCTGAAATCCAATGTAGCACAGGGCTTAAATCCTCCTGGTAGCACTTTAACAACCACCAGCATGGGTCTGATTTTCCAGCTTGCTTGCATTTGCTCTGAGTTATTTTTATAAGGATCTCAACACACCGAGTTCATTCTTTGTATTTTTCTATTGATTTTTCCACAACTGATGTGAAATAGAAGCATCTTTTAGGCTCTTTGTTTAACTGCATTTCCTCGTGTTTTCCCCCTTAATCTTTGTAAGCTTAGATCTTCCTGAGGTTATGGCAGTATGTTTGTTATCGATTCTTGTCATGTGATATTTATCTAGCTGTGACTGTGATACTGCCAGTGTTTCTGAAATGGCCCTGGGTTCCTCTGTTATCTTTCTGCAGGTGTTGGATTTGCCAGTCTCACTGAAGTCTGGTATCCTCAGTAATTGCTGATAGTCTTTAAAACCAGCAATCTGGGATTTTCCCAGAAAGTTCACCTACTGATAAGCTGGATTCTTGTTACAGAATGAAAATATACCCAGAAAGGAAGAGGGAAAAAATAGCTCAGTAAATTTTTTGCTGCTTGATTGGCTAAATCAACTGCACATTTCAAATCCTAAAATGCAAAAGGAGATAATCAATATAGCAACTTGAGACTTAAACATGCTGTCAGTTGCCAGGTTTTTGCCAGTGAGTACGATTCATCTGCCCAAGGTTCTGTCTTGAAATTACTGTAGAAAATATGGATCATCAGATTTCATCACTTTAAGCATAGTCTGACTCCTCAACACAAAGAGTTTATACAAGGGAAGGCATTTTAAAGCCCTCACTTTTCATTACAAGTAGGACATCTTACAGAATAAAACCTCATGTGCTTGTTTTTCTGAAGTGTACGTGGAAATCTGTAAGTCGACAACCCAAGGAAAAAGTTAAAAAATTAGTTACTTACAAGAGCTGACCTTTATCTAGAAGTCGAACAAAATGTAATCTTGGAGAATCCTAGAGGTGATTGTTTAAACGTGGTTTTGTTCTGCTGGAGCGGGACTTACTGTTGGTTTTGCAGCAGACAGAAATCTATTATCTACCCAGAATCATGGGCTTCTCTTCTGCTTGTTTTGATGCCTGAAAATATAGTAGCAGCAGCAGCAGCAAAGTTTACCCACATTGCAAAATTCATTGAAATAAGAGGGAAGAAAGAAAACTTTCGAACAGCGCTATTTTAAAATAGACTGACCTTCTTCAATAGTTTTCAAACATCAAAGGGTTGTGCATTCTGTCTGCAAGTTAGTTTTCTGAATAAATTATTATTTGATTCATCTCCCCATGATCTATTTTTAGTCTTTGGGGAGACTTTTGAAAGCAAAAGTGTTGGGTTTTTTTTTCCTTGGTTTGGATCATATGGTTTGGAAGCTTACAGCTCTTTCTTGCTGCCTGACAGATTCTCACACAATTACCCTTCCAGCAAATTCACCCTTGCTGGAACTTACTTCTTAGGCATTCCTCCAGTGCCCCTTGCACTCGTGGACGTCTGTATATTCTGCTGATCAAAGAGCGTTCTTCTCCATCCACTTATCAAATGGTTTATTTTTACATAATGTGCCTGTTGACACCACAGCTGCTTTTTCGAACTGGGGAGGGGAGAGCGGCTGTTGAATAGAGAAGATGACGTTAAAATTGAACGGTACATTTTTGCAAGTAGCTGCGGAGCTGTAGCTGTGCTTTTGTGGGGTTATTGTCCCCAATGGCGTTGTTGTCTACAGCCAAGTCGACTACCCATGTAGCAGTCTTACAGCACGAGTGGGGTGTCTGATGGATGCTGTTTTAGTAGAGCTACCCAGCTGTTTTGCTGAACCTGAGGGCCTTACTTTATAGTGCACTATTTCTGTACATAAAGTTAAATCTAATGCAAATTCAGTGGAAAAAATATGTCTCCTTTATTGGATAACACGCTTTAAACTGATATTTACCAACATGTCACTCCTGACAACCACAGACTGGAAAACAAGTTGCAGATAGCTGTAACAAACATACGTGAATTAAGACTATAAATTCTTGAATAAAAACATATGGTTTGGGTTTTTTTTTTTTAATTACTTTGGCTGTAGGCAGATCTGGTTTGTTCTATTGGCAGTAACATGTAAGTACAGTTTTATGGTAACTCTTCTATTTAAGGCATTTAAATCTATAACCTTTTAATCTTGAAATAGTTATTCCATACCCAATGTTATGCTGTGAGGGATAGTAGTATTAAAAGCAAAGGTAATTTTCTGTCAGCTTCCTGGATCTCTGAAGTAGGCAAAGTATGTCTCTGTTCCTCTCAAAAGTTTTCTCGAAGACGTGATGTAGACCATAACAATTTCTGAACTCACAATATCTCTACCAGGGCCCAGTCCCACCAAAACTTCCATTTCTTTTAAAATCATAGGATCAGATGCTTGTAATACAAAATACAACCTGTGAATTGCTTGCGTTGGTCTGTCTGACTTCCATTAGTTATGAGGCACGTAGGCATAAAATGGAGTCTCAGAACTTCTCTCTCTACTGTCAGGAAGTCCTGGGACTGATCTATGAACCAAGGATGTGCCTTCTCCTACCATGAAACATGAATACCTTTGCTGTATTTAGAGAAGTTTCTGTTTCATTCACTTCCCTTTATAAAAATTGGATTAACAACACTTCCTGGTACAACCAGGATTTTGTGTGCTAATTTAAGTTTGAATTTCTAAAGTGTTTTTACTTTTTTCCTAATGCCAAATACTATCACCCTGCAGGCAATTCTAGTTAGAAACAGAGGAATGTTTTTCAGCTTTATTGATATACATAACTGAAGTATGCAGTTGGTTGCTTATTGTTTCAATGCACACAATAGCTCTCAATAGTTTTAAGCAGATGATTTCTACATATCGCGTGCATTCCTCTCACAATTACATACTTTGGACTCAGGGAAATACCAGTCACCAAAATGTCCCAAGTCTGTCCAAGTCCCTTCAGATGAAATATGCTGCCTGAAAGATTTTCCCACCAACCAAACTCCTCTTTGTGACCTTGCTTACCTGCTTGTCGTGGTTTAACCCCAGCCAACAACTAAGCACCACGCAGCCGCTCACTCACTCCCCCCCCATCCAGTGGGATGGGGGAGAAAATCAGGAAAAGAAGCAAAACTCCTGGGATGAGATAAGAACGGTTTAATAGAACAGAAAAGAAGAAACTAATAATGATAATGGTAACACTAATAAAATGACAACAGGAGTAATAAAAGGATTGAAATGTACAAATGATGCGCAGGGCAATTGCTCACCACCCGCTGACCGACACCCAGCCAGTCCCCGAGCGGCGAATCCTTGCCCCCTCTTCCCAGTTCCTAAACTGGATGGGACGTCACATGGTATGGAATACACTGTTGGCCAGTTTGGGTCAGGTGCCCTGGCTGGGCATGAGAAGCTGAAAAATCCTTGACTATAGTCTAAACACTACTGAGCAACAACTGAAAACATCAGTGTTATCAACATTCTTCTCATACTGAACTCAAAACATAGCACTGTACCAGCTACTAGGAGACAGTTAACTACATCCCAGCTGAAACCAGGACACTGCTATAGCCAGGATACAATGTGTACAGAAACCAATTGTATTTTGGGAAAAATAGGCTGCAAAATAAAGAAATCTTGCTTGGAAAATGGCCAGTTTTGCCACTGAAACAATCAGCAAATAAAAAATGATAACTGTCCATCAGGCTTTTTTTTAAAAAAAAAGCCCACTAGAAATGTTTCCACTCTTTGAAAGCAGTATATATTTATATGTCACTCACTCTTTAATGTGAAAATCAGAATGTGCTTGTACATCTTCTCAGCCAAAATCCTCAAGTAATTATTCACAACAAATTAAGACTCTCTGAGGAGCTGTTGAAGCTGATAACACAACAAAATGTTTTCAAAGGCTAGTCAAATACCAGGGGAATTGTTGTTCTAAAGGTCTTACAATTCTATAAACTGCTAAGCCAAATTTATCACTGACTAAAGTACTGGCATAAAAGGCAAATGCTAGTACTCTGTGGAGGCACTTAGCACAAAGGAGGCAAAAAGGTAGGCTGATGTAGGAAAAAGCATCTGGACGACGTGATTTAGGTAGAAAATAAGCAGCCCTACCTCTTACGTCATTTTGTCTTATGCTGTCTCGCTCATTGATATGCCCTGTGTACCTCCATCAAACTTTCTTCTTTCATCCTGTGGTACAGCTCTGGTACCACTTGTGTCTCACCCCACTGACTTCTTCAGCAAGCGGTTACTGCTGCACAGCCAAGGGAACAGGCATAGTCCTTCAGGGCCTCCCTTGCTTGCAGCAGATTCCTGCTAAACCCCATGGGGTGCTGCAGATCAGGCTTCGCTGGCTCCAATGATCTAACCTCATGGCAACAGTCCTTCCTGAAAGTGAGGAAGGGAAGCGGATGTCTCTCCCACTCCAGGCGGAGTGAGAAGAGAGCAGGCTTCCCTGGAGTTTGTCACCTGCTGGATTCTCTGCTGCCCATGCCTTTGGAGAAGGATGGGTGTTATTTAGGACAACATCTTTCTGCGAAACGGGAGCCATTTTCCTGTCTCTCTCTTCACCACTTCACCTCCCCATGCTGTTGCCTCTTGGACTTCGTCTGAGCTTGAAAGAGATGTACAAATCGGTGAGAGCAGTGCTTCGCTTCAGGCACTTCTGCCTTTGGGGGGGATCCCGTTACCCTGCATGGCAGTGCAGATGCAGTTTCAGCAGCACGATGCCCAGCTCTTGTATAATATAAATCAGAGTAATTTCCCTTGCTTGCGTGCTCTATATCTCCTTCTCCACACTCGGTTTGGGGCTCTGAGTCTCCCCACCGAGCCGCTCTGCTGCCCGAAGGCACGCTGTGGTGAGGTGAGTGAGCTCCCTGCTCCAGAGCTACAGTCCCAGGGCTCACACAAGGGGAAAAACCATAAAGCGAGGAAGGATGTAACTTTGTCCAGCACGGATTGGCAAATGCTCCTACGGCAGCACTCAGCAGCTCTCTGCTCCTCTACATCAGTTGAGGACAGAAAAGAAGAGCGGTATTGCTGTCACTGCAAAAACCATTTGAGGTAGGCAGAATTTAAGTATGAAATTCTGATCTGGGCAAGTGGATTAACCCCTCGCCTATCCCAGTTTCTTACCTGTAAAATGCTCATACAACAAAAAAAAGATTGCTGTCAGTATAGGTACACTACTTTCAAACCTGAGCAGCTTCACATTCATTACTGCAGGCTGTTCATCTGGCCTTGACTTCTGGTAAAATTCAAGTTAATGAACTTGTAGCATATATTTTGAGGCCTGCAAGCAGTCAGCACTTTGGTTTTCCGTCTAACCAGTATGGTGCCTAAACTTTCCTGTGTTCATGTGTTATTTTGTTACTCAATCAATCACTTTTTCTCCCTGCATAATGTAACCTACTCAAATAACTGTGATTATACATTCATAATTGCAAAGTCAAAATAAAAGCCCAGAGCATATGGAAATGATCAGAATACGGTGTAATAGCAGCAATGCCATTTACTGTATATAATCAATTTAGCACACCAATAAATACATATATATATAAACCTCTGACAAGCATACTATTCTTTTCTATAAAACTTTTCATTTAAATTCTGGTGCCATTGTTTTGGAATAAATTTTCTTGTCACAAAGATATGGCTTTTTATTTGATTCAGTCTTATTGCATCATTAAAATATTGGTATCTTTTATGTTTTGCAAACATTTGTGGACACACCATTAACCAACATAAAACACAACGCAGTAACAAATGCCTGTTTTATGACTGCTGTCAGACTATATATTCTCTAATGGTCTAGCATTATCAGCAATCTAAGCCTAAATTATCACAACTAAAAGTCTATGAAATACAAGACATATATATAATCTCCAGGAGTCAATGTATTGAAACATTAGAATTAAAGGTTCAGGCAATCAATTCAGCCAAAACCTCAATTTTGCGGAGGAATTTTTCATTCAAGCAGCAAAAAGGAAAAGAAAGGAAGCAGCAAGTTATTATCAAACAGATCACCCATACTCAAAGAAGATATAGTTTCTTGGGACATTTATGTACTGTCAGCAGGAGGAACAAAAAAAAAAGGTGAGCTAGAGAAAGAGAAAAGGAATTTGATAAAGGTGCAGTGTTTATGTCTTTATCACTTTTATTGTAAATGCATTTTGATCAATGAAATTGTTCCATTAGCTGTTTGTAAGATTGATTTGTGTTTTTCCCTGACACTTTTTATTTGGCCTGAGAATTTTACTGTGTGTCTATAGGAGCAGAAGAATTTAAGACAAGGATGATAAATTGCTAACAACATATGGTTCATTCCAAGTTGTGTGAAAACACTCTCTGTGCTGCTGGAGAATGCAACTAATGAAAGTGTATCAGGGACACTAGATTTAGATAGTGATAAAGTCCAAGGTATTTTGTTGTGTATGGCATGGTTGGCAGCAGTGAACACATATGAGGAATGAATTTGCCTTTTACATAATGACCATTTAAAAGTTTTTTCATCTCCTGTGTAAACGCTAGAAATGAACTTTTTCTTTTGGTTGTCTTCTCTTCTAAAGGTGATGACAGGATCAATTTCATTGGCTTAGAATGACAATATTAATCACAAGGGTCTGTCAAGATACATAATGGCAATATATATTGGAGAGGCGTCTTGGCAGAATGCACTTATTATGAATCTCCCTTTTATTGTAGTCTTTGACAGCAACAGTTTAAAGGGTAAAGAGAGTTCTAAAATCTTGGCACCACAGACAGACAATGTCGAGTAAAGAGAAGCAGGGAGAAAGAAAAGCAAACAAGTTTGAAAGAAAGTGTCCAGACTCTCAAATGCATTCCTAATCAAACAGCAAAGGAATCGTGATTTAGTGAGATTCTAAAGTATGCCATTTACTCTCCATCAAAAGATTTGTGGGTTTTTTTAACTTTCCTTTCTAAACTAAAAAGGTAGAAGGCACACAAAAGTCTGCTACCTAAGATGGTTTTGAAACACAAAGGTTCTGTGTTTAGTTTACTTTTTGGATTAGATGTGTCAGTTCCAACAATCCCAACTAACCTATGCTCTTGCCTATCCTCTGTGCATCTTGTCCTTCTTACAGAGATTATAGCTCATCTATTAGGCTCTTTTTTATTTTTGTTCCCACTGCTTCCACAGATTTGCTCCAAACACTTCACCACTTTTGAAAATCTACGTTCTTTGTCATTTGTTTATTGTCCTCTACTGAAAGTACTGGAGTTGTTTATGGAATACTAATTAAAGCCTCTTTACCCCTTTCCCTTTGGAAATGAAATGGAAACATTTTCCAATGACTCAAAGAAAAATAAGTGGCATGGAGATGATTTATCTTATTCACATTGTAATTTGCTGGACATCCTCTTTTCCTTGCCTGCTTCCATTTTTAAGACTATGACAGTAATCAAAATTTAAGAAATATTTGTTCTCTATATATTTATCTTTTCCTGATTAATCCAATAAATAAAAGTTAATAAGTATTATTATGGTTAACTATTCTATACCTTCTTTTTGAACTCTTGGGTCTTTGCAGTAATTTACAAAACTGTGTTATGCTTCTTTCTCTTCCCATCTTTTCTGTGGAATACAATATTGCTTGGAAATTCTGATAAGATTTATTGTAAAATGGGAGTGGGTGTTTGTTTGTGAGTAACAGTATAATTCTGCTGAAGTCTCTGGAGATGCACTGGTTTTATCTGGCCTTAAAAATGTGTAGTAACTTAGAAAGCTAAGTGCAGCATGATCCATCACAGTCTAATGAACTAATTCTTTTCCAGTTGTACTGAAAATGAAAGCATAGCTGATAACCATTTCTGTAGGGAAACTACAGACACGGCGTTCAATAGCCTCCTAGACTAGACACTTACAAACTGCATTTATGTAAACTCTCTTGAATTCATTGGCTAATACCTATTTGAGTAAGGACTGCTTACCCAAGAAAGGATTTTCAGGCTCAAGCCCTGCCTCAACATTCTCCACTTTAACCAGGCAATTATCTCACCCTCCTGAGCAGATTACAAATTATGCAAAACTATAAACAAGGTTGAAAGGCCAAGAGGAAAATAGAGGTAATGTATGAAGTATGCATCATGCTATTAGAATTCTTAAAAGCAACAAGACTTACAATTTGGATACAGCATAGTATTAATGTGAAGATGAATACAAGATCCTTTGCTAGCTTGAATACTGCATCTGAAACTTTAAAAATGGAAATAGAAAATAAATGGGGAAGAAGCAGAGGCACTCTGTGTGCTACATGCTAACTTGCACAACAATTTCTGTACCTTAAAAAAATAAAATACAATATACAAATACAAAAGTTGGTTGAGAAGGAAAAAATGTTTTCTATTTCATTTTCCACAGATTCACAAGCTTCTCTTTGTGCTGTTTTTTTACAGGGCTGTGATTTATTCAGGGTAAAATTGGATAGGTGTGAATTTTGGAAAGCAGTGATACTAACAAATGAAAATCGAAGTTTTTAGGGTGTGGCATTGCAGAAGCATTTTTTTTTTTTTTTTGATATCTCCTGATGAATAAAAATGTGAATATTTTTGTTGGAAATATTGCTGAAGAAAAATGGGGTCTTTCACTAATCGATGAACTTCATAAATCAGATACAAAGACAGAAACAAGTCTGAGAACAACTAAATTGAACATAGTACTGGTGGCTGACTAGAGAGAGAAAAATAGGTTTGTGAAGAGCGGGTGTTGAGGAGCTTACCAAGGAATCTGCTGCAACTATACTGAGGTCCCACCATCAGGCAGATATAAGAGGGTTGGCTTTTTTCTTTCTTTTGGAACTTTCTTTCTTGAGCAACTGAAGCACTAGCTGAACTCAGCTAAAGGTAGATTTGAGAAGAGAGTATTGTCCTTTTTTAAATTTACTGATCCATTACTTTTAACATAAACTGTTTTTGATAACTAATCTTGCAATAGCAAGTAGTCTTGCTGCAGTAATTCCAGGAAGGTAAAAAATGATCTTGTGCTGTTGGACTCACATGCTCTGAGTTAAAGGTATTGTTCATAAGTGTTTAGAACAAAATATTTTTCATTTCTGCTGAACACTTTCTGCAATGTGGTTGCACACGTAAGATTATATGCATAAAATTGCACACATAAGATCTTCTAACACAAATCTACGTCTTGGCACTTGGCCACATCTTTTTTAAACTAGAGTTTTTGAGAAAAAGTCTGGGTTCTTAATGCTTTTATTCAGGTGTAAGGAAGTCAGTTCAAAGACAATACCCTGCTAATTAATACAGTGTGGAGCAATTTATCTTTTCAGTGTGAACAGATTTCCTTGATTAAATTTGGCCATTTCTGGGTGAAGTGCTCTCCAATGCAGGAAAAAATACAAATAATTTAATCATAATTTGGTGGAATACTACTTTATTTGTATAAACTTCATTGATTGTCTATGTAAAAATGGAACATTACTTTAGTTATTTGATACACAGAGTTAAGTTAGTCACACCACTTGGTCTGTATGCCTGATCCTCTCCGTGGTATAATACCATTTCTGTTCCTCTTTTTGTCACAGAAAACAGTCCAAAAGACTATTGAACAAATTTCTTCCTCTTGCCTGAAATTATTTTTGTGAACACTCTTTAAAACAGAATTTTTCTTGAGACATGTGCCAATGGAGACATGAAAATTCAAACAAACCCAGCATGACTAGATTGAATAAATATTTTGTAAGAGGTTTTTTTGTGTTTCTCACCCACCTCTAAGATTTTGAAGTACTATGGCTTGAAAATGGTTCCTGATTTGACCCTCAGCCCTCTTCTCTGAAACAAAATATTAAAATGGAGAAGTTATTCAGACTTACTGTTTCTGGAAGACTTTGTAAGCAATAAAACTACTATAGTTCTGCTGCATATAGAAGAAGGATGTGGGTAACAGTGTCTCTGTTCTGCAGATGTGTTTCGTTTGGGCTTCTCTACCATTGGCTACAAGAGGTTTCGAGAGACATCGAATATTAGAACAATTAGATCATTAGCTACAATAAAGAGCTTGCTTTATTCCTCCTCCCTACCCCCCAGTTTTATATCATCTAGTTATTTACTATATCTTTTACAGATTGCATTACTGAAAAGTAGAAACAGTTTGGGTTTTTTTTAAGTTGAACAGAATGCCTGATTTATTCATACCTCTCTAGTAACAGATCTTTACTCCACGTGGGCTCAACATACAGTGCCACAAAATGTACCTTAACCCCTGCTGTCCCAACTAAATAACATAGGAAGGTCTCAGTATGACAATCCCAAATGACATACCACTAGTGACTACACTTGTATCATCTCTGACAAAAAATATCTGATTTTAACCTAGCTATCATATTAAATCTTATTAAAATTCACGAGTACAAAATGATAAGGAGAAGACCTTTCTGATTTGGACTGAAGATGATATAATATGTACTAGCATTTACAGTAAGAAAATGTGTCTTTATCCACTTAAGTGATGGAAAATTCTGCATTTCATAAAGGGGTTGAGAAGAAGGGAATCCAAATGCTATACTGGCAAGTGGTCTTCTTGTGATATATCTGCAGGGTCATTACATGTGGCTTTTAAACTTATTGTTAGAGGCTAATTATGATTTACTTTAAAAAGCAGAGAAAGAATTAAAAGCAATTCTCTTAACAGACCCTGGTAATATTTTTTTTTGTTTAGACAGTATTTTGTAAAATGTTCATTTACAATTATTTTGAGTGTTAATATTATATATTATTTACTTTCACTTAAATTATATTTTGATGGTTACTTTAGCTATCCTGTTTTAAAATACGGATTGGGTTGGATTGGATTTTAAAATATTGGATTTCATGTACTGCTTTGCTGGATTTTCACATTGCTGTATTTAACGCACAGTTTGTTCTGCTTCTGTGCATATAAAATACTCTCTTGTCTGTAAGGATTATATTTCATACAATGAAGATAGGAAGAACTGGATTAAGAGAGACTGATGATTCATTTTTTCCTCTTCAGATTCATACTGGAAAAAGAGTTTATTTCTTTTATGTCAGTAGCTGTTACTGAAAGCCTGATGCTCCTTGAGGACTTTGCATTTCCTCTGAAATGATAGTTTATGCATAGTTTCTCACTACAACCTATGTATTTGTAGTGTGAGATTTCTTCCATGCCTACCAGATTGTTCCTTTATCCAAAATATTCGCTGTCATTATGTCTAGACTTCTGCTCTCACAGACTTTTTGTGAAGATTCTGTAGAAGAATGGTTTATATACCACTGGTTATTATTGCACAGTAGAAAAAACCTGCTAACTAACTACTGATATCACTGTGATATGGCGATCTGACACTCTGACACTACAGTTTGAGAAAAGGCTTATACTTTTTTTCTTTTTTCAGATGTGCCTATATATTCCCATAGCAAACAGCACTCAGTTAAAAAAGGGCAAATCAACATCACATCAAAATTCCTTTTTCTTGCAGGAGAAAAAGAAATGTCCACACCCCTCCCCCCCAACTAAACTTCAAATACTCTAAAAGTCTGTCCAATGAAAATTATGCTCTGTAAAATTTTGAACTGGAGCACTTAGTTTCATATTCATCCATGTTAACTTTGATTATGTAAAAGGAGATTAGGTGCTACTTCAGTTCAACCGTATTGTAAGGGAAACCTTTTAATGTTGATTACATTTCAAGGCTTGTGAAGGGACAAAGATTCTAACTTGATGAACCCTGATATCAAATGAGGGGTTTTTTTAATAATTGTCTATAAAATTGTTAACGATTTTCCTATTTGCTAGCAGAAACGAAGCATTAAACATTAGAAAAAGAACCTTGTTGTTTTGTTAGAGATAATGTTTTGTTTGTTAACTTATATAATAAAGAGGAGGAGTAGCATGTTACAGACTATAATCTCTGTCCTTTATTATGTTATGAATTTAATTAAACTTGTCAGAATAACTTTTTATGAACAAAGCTGTTTTATTTGATTATTTTACTATTTCTATTATTTATACAGTGGCTTGAGGTTTTACCCTTACATTTCTTAAAGTTTTATTTTATTTAAGAGTACAGCATGTCCATTTCTGAATAAATTGCCTCCTAAAAAATCGAATACTAGATTGATCAAAAAAATCTTTCAAATACAGTGTGAATTTTGCATCTAATTATAACTATGATAAATTAAAAATATTCCATGAGCTATATTTTAATAGCTAGTATAAAGATGCACTCTCGGAGTATTACTTACAAAGAATTAATCTACTGGACTGGTTATATGTCTGTCTTGCCTGGGTGACAGTTCCCAGGGACTAAAAGACTCAGTAAGGCTCCATGAGTCCAGGTGCATACAACACCTGAGAGCTATAAGACTGAAGCCATAAAATGAGAACTTCAGTCTCTAAACATTTTAAGAGACACTGACCCCTTTGATCTTTAACATAAATGATTCAGATTTTCTGTCTCTTTTCTATTTTAACAGTTTATAGGCTTTTGCTTTATTTTTTCTTCACTTGCACATTTTCAGGTGTTGAGAACTTAGTCAACAATGTTATCAAGAGAAACAGAAGTCTCATATTTCGAAAGCGTGTCCAGAACTTCCCCAGTTGAGATGCCTTATTCTGGGCACTTAAATTCATAGTTTTAGAGGCAGCACCTGTGGGCCACACAAGGGCCAGTTTGATCACTGAGAAGTTCACGATTTGATGAGAGATGTTGAAGAAAAGCCAACAAGAGAAAATTGAAAAAGCTTGGTCACTTAGCTGCATTTCCCCTAGTCAATGATTTCATGAAAAACCCAAGCATCTGCCATCTGGGAGACAGTGGGAGTTACAAATTCAGTTTACTGAGCCATTAACTCTAACGATGCCTCCCTCCCCCTTTTGTAAACCTGAGGATTTGGTATAACTTCAGTTACCTGGGATGTTTTAAATGAGTAGAAAAGGTGTGTAATGCATTGTTATGCAAATGATTGGGAGAAATGTTCTTGGAACAATATTCAGTTTCTTTATTCAGGTGGAAGAAACAAATCTTTCTGTGGAGCTAGCTGCTTGGTCTGTAGTTTCATCTGAAACCTGACCTATGTGTAGAACTCCTCAGTAAGATAAATTGATTGTCTAGAAAGGTTATGGACAGATCAGGCATTTCAGAGAAGTGGTAGAAACAGGGTGGCTATACACAAGGAAAGAATAGAGATGTTCTGGGATTGTGACCTTGAGAAAAGCTGAGGTGTAATTTTTGGGTCAAGTGTTGCCTGAAAAAGAAGCTTGCATCTGTGGGCAAATCAACCGTCTCCTATCTGAGTCCTTCTGGGACTTCAGATATGCTCTGTAAGTAAACAGGATTTTATCTACGAAACACCTTGACAGAATCAGTGTCTCCTTCTATCACATCAAGCTGCAAATTATTAAATTTGGCTAATCATTCACATCAAAGAAAGGCAATAGTATGGCTATAAGTGGAAAAGCATCTTAATTTAGATTTTTTCTAATCTGTACATAAGACTAGAGCACTCAGACTGAAGTGCTTGGTTCAAACGTACTTTACTGTTAACCTTTTTAATTACTGGAACATGGCAGTTTCCGCTTTCTTCAAACAACTCATTTCACTCCATGTAATTTTTAACCATGAGGAATATTATTTGTGAATGTACAGGGAATTTTATAGAAGGTAATGAAAAGTGGCCAACATTGTCCTTTGTGCATAAAAAGATGACTCAAACACACCATGCAGTGATCACTGAGCATTTGAAGATTCCTGTAACACCTTCATCTGCTTTAGCCAGCTTGCTAGGGTGGCATTTTTTTTTTTCCAGACAGCTTGATGGCTTGATTTTACCCTTAATGTGAATCAACAAACAAATAGCAGCGAATCATAGAATGGTTTAGGTTGGAAGGGAAATTAAAGATCATCTAGTCCCAACCCCCCTGCCATGGGCAGGGACACCTTCCACTAGACCAGGTTGCTCAAAGCCCCATCCAACCTGGCCTTGAACACTGCCAGGGAGGGGGCATCCACAACCTCTCTGGGCAACCTGTTCCAGTGCCTCACCACCCTCACAGTGGAAAACCACTTCCTTACATCTCATCTAAATCTACCCTCTTTCAGCTTAACGCCATTACCCCTCATCCTATCACTACATGCCCTTGTAAAAAGCCCCTCTCTGGCTGTAGGTCTCCTTTAGGTACTGGAAGGCTGCAGTAAGGTCTCCCCGGAGCCTTCTCCTTCTCCAGGCTGAACCACCCCAACTCTCTCAGCCTGTCTTCACAAGAGAGGTGCTCCAGCCCTCCGATCATCTTCATGGCCCTCCTCTGGACTTGCTCCAACAGGTCCATGTCCTTCTTATGCTGGTGTCCCCAGAGCTGAACGCAGTACTCCAGGTGGGGTCTCATGAGAGCGGAGCAGAGGGGGAGAATCACCTTCCTTGACCTGCTGATCACACTTCTTTTGGTACAGCCCAGGAACAGTTGGCTTTCTGGGCTGCAAGTACACATTGCTGTGTCATGTTGAGCTTCTCATCAACCAACACCCCCAAGTCCTTCGCCTCAGGGCTGCTCTCAATCCACTCATCGCCCAGCCTGTATTTGTGCTTGGGGTTGTCCCAACCCATGTGCAGGACCTTGCACTTGGCCTTGTTGAACTTCATAAGGTTTGCACAGTCCCACCTCTCCAGCCTGTCAAGGTCCCTCTGGATGGCATCCCTTCCCTCCAGTGTGTCGACTGAACCCCACAGCTTGGTGTCGTCAGAAAACTTGCTGAGGGTGCACTCAATCCCACTGTCCATGTTGCTGACAAACATGTTAAACAGTGCTGGTCCCAATACTGACCCCTGAGGAACTAACAGTCTTGAAAAAAGTACATGTTCATCAAAGTCATTCTGCTAAACAAATTGTGACACCTCTATTAATCATGTCAGTTTTATGCTTCCTTCTTGCTCTCTTCCCTCCATTCAGTCTAGTTGTCACATGCTGTGTTTGCCTTATTTCAGGACAAGGATATTGGAATGAAGACAGACAAACCAATACAGAACTACTATATTATTTAAGTAATTCACCTGAACCACACACGCTGTATGGCTCATGGTCAGCAAGCCAAACTGTTACATATCAGCGAATGAGGACTGATTAAAAAAAAAAAAAAAAATTACAATTATTTTTATTCCTGAGCTGGTTTAGAAGCTGCATGCTAAGCTGTACCTGCAGTCTACATGGAGTTTTCTGTCACTGCTGTCTATGTGCAGAATTTGTGATTTTATTTTATGCCTGCAAATTTGCATCACTAGGTAACCACATAATTTTGCACGTGTAAATAGAGTTCCCATAAAATCTTACCATTCATGCACACGGAAGCATTTGTGGGAAATTGCACGCTCATTTTACAGTCTACACTCCCTTTTTGAAATTAGCTATGTGACAGTAAGATTGTTTCCAGATTTGTAAGTTTTTCATTTTTAGAAGAATACTGTGACCAAAATCAGAAAATAAATCTGTGGCTTTTTCTGTATGCATTCACATTTTTCCATTTTGCTGTGAAAAAAAACCAAAACAAAAAAGCCTTAAGTAGAAATTCTGGGAGAAACCCCACATGTATAACCATCTGTTTTCTTGCTAGCTATTTTTTCCTAGCAGTTACGGTGGCTTCTTTAGCTTTTACCAACTGCCAAGCTCAGGTCTTCCGCCCTGAGGAATTGCACACCTTGCAGACAGATGTGGGTATGTAAGAATCAGAATGACTCTCCCTCCCTCCCTCCCTTCCATACACATACTCACATCCCCATGCACAAGTGTTTACAAGGGGAAGCCTTGTACGACTTTTTAACTTTGCCCCATTAGGGCCAGTGTATGAACTATTTGTGTAGCACAGCAAAGAGCAATTTCACCAGGCAGTGATCTTGTGAACTGTGGAAATGAACCTCTCTGAGCAGAGGTCCAAGCATTAATAATTCAATGGCTGTAGAATTGCAAGCAGCAAAGCTTATTACACCTCATGCTGTAACTTGTGAGCTCCGTTAGGATGCAGGTAAGTATGCAAGAGTGGACAATAAATTGAACATTGTGCAACTGCTGTTTGACCTCCATATGTTTTGGCACGTCAAGAAGTCTTCTAATGTGTATTAGTGGGGGTCAGGCACAAACCCTATCTCCATTCGATGAGCTGACTCTCATGGTTAATGGTAATTGGTGACTCTCAGGTTAAATGGTAAGGTTTGCAAAGTGTTTAAATGGAAAAAAGGCCCTAACTTATAAGTAATGCCCATTTCAGAGTGACACTGCTTATCTTTTTAAACATTTAGAGCACAGATCTAGTTTGTGGTAGAGGTTTTCCACTTCCTCTCCTGCTGTCTTACGTGAATGTTGGCTCTGATATAAGTAGTGATAGATATGGGAGATTTAGCAAAGAAACACAAGAGCAATACTAGCAGTTGCCAGTGTACTTGAGACAAATGGATTCAGCACAGCTATGCAACACTTCTTGGATATTTTCTATTATAAGAATACTGCGAGGAACAATGGAAATGGCAGATTGACAGCATAGGAAATATATGAAAATCAATATGATCCTTACTAGTTTAATATTACACAAAGGACTGATTATTTTCAGCAGAGATACATTTAATACATAAAATACTTTTCATACATATGTATTAAGATACTGTTAATACATAAAAATATGTATTACTCATTCTAGCAGTGGTATGTTAACAGAACATGATGATTATTTTTTTTTCCTGAGAAAATATGAAAAGATGCATTTCCCTGCAAAGTTCAGCTAGAACTATAGCTGGACCAATGCTTTGAGTTGATGATTTTTACAGTATGCATATAAACACTTTGGTATGAGAAAAAAAACCCATAATCTAAACCAGCAACTTGATTTTGTATTTCACCTTATTCTAAGGAAACTATAGCTATAAGAGAGCAAACATAGAAATAGCTAAGGAACTGACTCTCCTTCCTGCTCAAAAATTTTTATACTTCTCCAGCATTAAGTGAAAATTAGCTTGATGTGCTTCAGGGTCTGAAGAAACAAAATTGTCTGCAGTTTAGGTTAAAAAGTATAATTATCCTAAGGCAGGCTCTGGTTTAAGGAAGTCCAGTGGTGGTATTCATATCCAAACTTCTTTAGCATTCTGTAGTTGGGGCTTGTCTCTGTTAAAAGCTTTACTGATCCTGTCAGCTGTGATACTATTGCGTAGAAGTTAATGGCTGAATAAAAGTTTGAAAGCTAATGCAGCTGACTTTAATCAGTTTATTGATTCAAAGCTATACAAAAGTAACCAATTAATATTAAAAAAGACCTGACTGGAATAACAATTCATTGGAGCATCTGCTGCCATTTGCAATAGTGCAAATCTAGCCTGCAAAATTAGTTACGTATTTTTATACTTTATTCATTGATCAGAGAGCATTTACAGTATTACTTTACACCTTTTTGTTTTAAAAGCAACAGAAGATTAACAAAATGTCGGCTACCTGGATCAGTTTTATAATATTTCAGCTGGCATTCTTAAGATAGGAAATATGATGCATAAACAACATATAAATCTTCTACAGACTAAACCCACTACTTATCCTGTGCTCTCAGTAAAGGAGAAAAAATGGGACTTAGTTTATGAACTCTTAGGGTAGTAGACTAAACTAAAGGTTAGGGGAATTTCAACTGAGTCCCAAATACAATGAAAGTACCAGGAAAGTTTGATTCAAAATTTAAAAAGGATGTTACAAATTATATTTTAAATAAAGTAGTAAGTAATTAAGATTAGGAATGAAATCATCCAGTTAACAGCACAGGCCAGCAATACAAAACATAATAGTAAGAGAGAGCATTCAAAGTCCAGGAATTGAGATGAAAGTACATTTTTTTAACAATCTTCATTTACCTTTCTGAAGATACCATCTCTGGCAAAATAAGCATGGCAATTATTGATGACGCAGCAGTATTTCTGATGAGCAGAATCACTGCTTTTAGCTAACAGAACAGTATTTCATCCAAATAAAATGTTGCAACGTTTGAGATAGGAAGTTTGGCTTCATGGAGTATGCTTGTAGAATCTGCAAACTGCTTGCTCTAGTTTTAAGGATGTGTGAGTAGCATGAGAAAATGTTTAGTGCTCAGAATTAAAACTGGCTCCAGGGAGTTACCGGCTTCTTATGTCATTGTTCAGAAACTTGTTTTAAGGCTCTTTTCTTTCTTGGAGGTTCCTCTGATTATTGGTCACTCCCATTGAAGACAGGAGTAGAGATAACTCATAACCACCAAGAGGACACTCACAGGTCCTTTTTTTCTTTTTATTGTGTAGGAGTGCAGAGAACATCAGGTGACTCTTTTAATAATAATAAAAGAAAGGTAGACACTTTTTCATAGGCTGAAACACAAAAAAGGTGCTAGAACATTGTGGTGGGTTGACCCTGGCTGGATGCCAGGTGCTCACCAAAGCCGCTGTATCACTCCCCTCCTCAGCTGGTCGGGGAGAGAAAATATAATGAAAGGTTCGTGGGTCGAGATAAGGACAGTTCAAGAAAGCAAAAGCAAAGGTCACACATGAAAACAAAGCAAAGCAGAAGACTTTATTCTCTACTTCCCACCAGCAGGCGATGTCTGGCCACTTCCCGGGAAGCAGGGCTTCAGTACGCGTAGTGGTTTCTTCAGAAGACAGATGTAAATAATGAATGCCCCCCCTTCCATCTCCCTTTACATAGCTTTTAGACCTGAGCTGACATCATATGGTATGGAATATCCCTTTGGTCAGTTTGGTTCAGCTGTCCTGGCTATGTCCCCTCCCAAGATCTTGCCCACCCCCAGCCTGCTGGTGAGGGGAGAATGTTGGAGGGACAGCCTTGATGCTGTGGGAGCACTGCTCAGCAGCAGCCAAAACACGGGTGTGTTATCAACAACTTTCTAGCTACCAATACAGAGCACAGCACTATGAGGGCTGCTATGGGGAGAATTAACTCCATCTCAGCCAGACCCAATACAAATATTTGGATGCTTCATGGACCAGCAAACTACCAGAACCAGATATTATCCAAATGACATTAAAAAATCCTAGAAAAGGATGTAAGGTTTAGCTGTTTACTTGCAGCTGTGGAAAGCTGCAAACATCCTATTCAGCCACTGCCTAATGTGGGAAGCAGCATAAAAATGGGAGAGGAGTGTGCTTTTGGAGTTTTATAGGCCCTCATGTTTTGTTTCTCTGTGGACCTGGGAGTATCTTAGTCTCAATAGCGCTGAGCAGCTTGGAGCCTAATTCCTAGCCAAACCCCTCTGTGATTCACAAGATTCTTTCCTGAGGGGCTTTGTCAGCTAAGTGTTCCCAAACTATCCATAAGGGATCAACATGTTGTGTGTGCTCCCCCCCAACACTCAAAAGTATTGCAATGGTGATGCCTCTTGCTCTTTTCTTCTACACGGCATCTACATTGTCTTATTAATGAGCCCCACATGGTTCCCTCAGGGGTAGGTTCCCTGGCTTTCTGTTGTGGCCTTGACCCATGTGTATTACGAGTGGGGTGCTGGGAACCCTGCAGAGGTGGGAACCTCAGATCTGGCCTTGCAGCACCCTCCTACACACAGCTTCATGCTGTCTCAGGAAATCCCTCTCTCCCCCAGATTTCTCATTTGAGGAATGAGAAATCTGGGCTCACCACTGAGCACACACAAGGACCCTCACACTGTTAGGTCTTCTGAAAACCTCCACTGCTCCTGTAGTCTCCCTACCCGAAGAGTTGGTCTGTACAGTTTATACCTTCCAAATCTGCCTACTGCATCATGTATCTGGATGACATGAGCTAATTGCAACTTAATGACAACAATATGCCTTGACCACTTACTGTACACAGTCCTGGTCACTGTTTGATTGCCCCTCCCAGGAAAGCAGTTTTCAGCAGGTCCTAGCATCTCCTATGTCCAATGTGTGCAGTCAGGCAGGAAAACAGATATTAAGCTTTATTTGCATGTTTGGTTTTTTTTTTTAAAAAAAAAACAACAAACCAGAAAAATGTGTTCACTGCAAGAATCTATTTCATCTTGCCCATTTCCCCATTCCATGCTCTGCAGTTGTAATACAGGCATGAGCCAGAGGGGAAAACTACCTTGATATCAGAGATGTCCAGGGCTCAGGTAGTTTACTCTGGAAACACATACCTTGAACCAGTTCAGAGCAGCAAGGCTTATTCTAGCAAGCCACTGCTGTTTCTTAGGGATAGAAACCCGACAGGAATCTCATCATTCTGCCTTTCCCTGGTGACTTACTCACTTTGGTGGCCCCCACCATGCTGAAGTATTTGCTGCCACTGTATGTTATTTTCTGCCTGTCGTGGTTTAACCCCAGCCAGCAACTAAGCACCACACAGCCGCTCACTCACTCCCCCCCCCATCCAGTGGGATGGGGGAGAAAATCAGGAAAAGAAGTAAAACTCCTGGGTTGAGATAAGAACGGTTTAATAGAACAGAAAAGAAGAAACTAATAATGATAATGATAACACTAATAAAATGACAACAGTAGTAATAAAAGGATTGGAATGTACAAATGATGCGCAGGGCAATTGCTCACCACCCGCCGCCCGACCCCCCGCCAGTCCCCGAGTGGCGAATCCCTGCCCCCGCTTCCCAGTTCCTATACTAGATGGGATGTCACATGGTATGGAATACACTGTTGGCCAGTTTGGGTCAGGTGCCCCGGCTGGGCATGAGAAGCTGAAAAATCCTTGACTATAGTCTAAACACTACTGAGCAACAACTGAAAACATCAGTGTTATCAACATTCTTCACATACTGAACTCAAAACATAGCACTGTACCAGCTACTAGGAAGACAGTTAACTCTATCCCAGTTGAAACCAGGACACTCCCAATTGTGGCTTTTGCACGTAGCACAGCTCACTGAGGTGCAGGCTGAGGAAGGATGAGGCTGTTGGGGTAGCACTGGGTAAAGGGCTCCTCAGGGAACTTAGAAAGGTGCAAATCCCTCCCAGGGTCATTGTATATTGCATATTGCATTGTTATACCCAGGGCATAACCAAAGTGCTATGCAGGTTTCAGGTGTAATCATTTGGATTTGGACTGGTGCTTAAAGGTATTGTCTGGTATTTTCCTTCTGCCTGAAGCACTCATGAATGATTTAGTTGGTTACTCTTTTGTATTTGGTGCAGACATTTGTCTTAGAAAAGACCTTCTGAGACAGCCCAAGACCATTTACAAAGCTGACTTTTAGATGGACTTATCCTGAGATGAGCTACAGGATTGATAGACAAAAGTGGAAGCCCAGGTTATGATAAGATCCATGAAAAGATTTGGGTGAATGTTTTTTTTCTCTACATTTTTCCCACTAGAGGGTGAGTGTTCTATATCCAACTGAGGTGTCTGAGCAGAGACTCCTTCAGCCAGGCTGAAAGGACAGAGTGGATTGTGTGCTTCTTGGAGATTCATTGCTGGTTTAGGCCAAAACCATTGGTGAGGGGGTATAGTTAGCTGGGGAACCATCACCCAAGATGCTCATCTCTGCGCAATCTGTTTTTCACAGCTCCGAGCACTAACAGTGTGGAGCTGATTGTTGTTTTGCTGCATATTTTCAAGCAGGTCAGGAGAGAGAATCCCTCTTTTCCAACACCTTCTGCAGCTGTTAGAGAATTGTAGCACATTTACATCACAGGAATTTTGCCTGTTCTTTTCCCATGTCATTTGTGGGTGAGATCTAGGACAACGATAATACGCTCATCAAAGATAAAGGGTGTCATCGTGTCTTGTCTCCTGCTCAGTGGTGGCAGAAATAAGCCCTGGTTGTCAAAATCCCTCTTGTCTTGTGGTTAGTGGTCAGGACAGCTTGCTGGAGGAGTCCTTGCTCTAATAAATACCTGAAGAGACTCTTATTTGATTTTCAAAGCTCTGCAGTAGGCTTAGTAATATAATTAATTCACTGATTCACTGAGGGGCAAAATGTTCACATATATATGAAACTGGCTGAACACTGCTATTTCTGACATAGGCAAAGACTCCAGAAGCAAGCTCTTGGTTCAGGTACGCTGTTTTGATATGTATGGCATTGAAGGTGTTCCTTCATGCAGGTAATATGAGCACCCATGTGACAGAAGGCACCGAGTAAGCAGCTATAATTATTGTACTCACAATCATTGCACTTTTTATTTGGATTAAGCAGAACTACTGAAAATAAAAATAAAAACCACTGGGGGCGGGGGGCGGGGGGTGTGGGAGGCTGAAGTCATCCAGATTAGTTAGCAATCAGTTAAAAGGCCGTTACATTAAAAGAGCAAGCCAGAGCTACCTGCAGACCAGGCTAAACCTACCCAGGACAGGGCAGCAGAGATACACAGAATATGTTACCAGCTTTGTGCAGCCTCTTCTATGAGAAGAATATCTAAGCTATTGATTTTTATTGATTAACAGTCTAGAAAAAAGGCATAATTAAAGAAGCAGCAGGTACCAAAAATTGAATTAGACTAGTAGTGCTTAAAGTAATTAAGATTTTATGAGAATCATAAAAAGCATAGGGAAAAGTAAGCACAGTACCAGTTTAACTGCTCCTAAATCTGGGATGGAACAGTCTGAATGAGTTCTGCCAATTTTAAATTCAGTGCTGGCATTAAGAAAAGTAAATCTCAGCATTGTTGGGTTTGCCTCAATGACACTCTCATCTCAGTCTGCTGCTACAGTGAAACCAGTGAAGAAAATGTTGTAAAAAAGAGGGGAAAAAAATCTAAATGTTATTGTAGTGCCAATAATAACAACTGGCAGTATGACCTCATCTGTGTTCCACTTTGGATATGAGATCCTATTAAAAATATTTCTGATCTATATAAAATATTTTTGATGCATATATCAGAAATTTTGCAGCTGGAAAAATAAAATCAATGAAGGAATGGTGAGATTTTGAAGAGACTGGCTAACGCAAGAATGAGAAAGTAAAGACAATATAGGTTAACATGCTTCTGCTTACCAGAGAAAGGATTGTTTAAATCATTTAAAAGATGAAAAAAATCAAACAAAAAGAAAAACATTATACAATGTATAATCTCCTTTTGGAATTAATTGCTACAAAATACTGTTCCTTGCAAAATCCCACCATAATTTTAAAAGTTTTGTATTTATTTGGACAATAAGAAATAGAATTAAACAAAAGAGGCTGAGAGCAAGTGTGAGGATTCTGGATCAGAATGAAAGCCAATTATTTCCTAAAAAGTTAAGGGGTATTTTCTCCCATTATTAACCCCTTTTTGCACTCTTCAGAGGTTGTTGTGCCCTTTTGTGGAATATCTAGCACTGGTCACAGTTGGATCAGGGTGCAGGACCTCCCACTTAACCCAGTCAAAATTTCTACGTTTCTAAATGAGGATTATACTCCTAATAGTGCAGTCTAACAGGTTATTGTAAAACCTTGATATATTTTGAGGAGTCTCCATGTATGCCTGATTTGTGGCTAAACTTCTTATGGAGAATAAAAAACATGCAACACAGAAAAAAATGCGTGAGCATAAATGGCACAGACAGCAGTGGCTGTTCTCTCTCCCACTAATGAGGGGCTCAGATCAAAACCAGAAGAATGACTTGCTTTATGTGGGAACCCTGTGACTGAGCAGAGATCTGCATTCTCCTCTGCTGCCCTGTCCTGGGTAGGTTTAGCCTGGTCTGCAGGTAGCTCTGGCTTGTCCTTTTAATGTAATGTCTTTTTAACTGATTGCTAACTAATCTGAATTATTTCAGCCCCCCCCCCCCCCCCCCCGCCCCCAGTGGTTTTCATTTTTATTTTCAGTAGTTCTGCTTAATCCAAATAAGAAGTTTTTCTAATCCTCTCTGACTGATCATGCTTCCCCTCTGGCATTTAGCACATTTTTGACAGGACATTCTTCTTGTTTCAAATCTGAATTCACTTTTTAGGGATTTCTTTGCTAATACAGCCAGGAAATCAACCAGAGCAAAATGCCCTCTTTCATAACCAAAGTTCCTGTAACACCTGTTTTCTCATTGTAGTCAACTTAATTTCAGTAAAATATGAAAATCAAACATTACTCAAGTTTTTAATGACTAATGCAGCAAAAAGCCTGAAAATAGATTTGCACAGTAGCTCACAAACAGAAATCTAATGCAATTTAAGAGTTTGTTTTGTCTTGTGTTCTAGTGCAGACGCTGAGATTTTAGGAACTGGAAATTCTAACAAAAGAAAAAAGAAACTATTTCTTGTGAAATAAAGTAAAAAGGCATGTGAAAAAGGTGCTTTTTCATTGCTGTTCCATTTTTGTGCTGACTTGTCGGCAGGCATAATGTTATGCTGAATCACATGACAATTTTAAGAGTAAGATGAGAAATTTTCCTTAGGAGGAAAAGAAGTTAACAAAATTGGTAAAAAATGTTGGCGAGTGAAGTTTTCAGGGTATGCTCTGTAAGCTCCCTTGCTTTCTACCATATCTGTAATTTGGATCAGCCACCAGTACAGTGTGTACTTGAATAGCAGAAAAGTGCCAGCAAGGCTCAGGAAGAAAGCTCTGCAAATTGCTAGCTCACCTCTGAGCTCTGGTGTGGATTATAGGATCAAAAGTCATTACAATACATGTTTTGTTTGCTGTTGTATGAATGAAAACTAAGTTTACTGTGCAGAATGTTTGGTGGTTGGATTTTCACACACAGAGTCGAACAGGCTTGTTCATATTTCTGAGTGACATTTTCAGGGAGGTTGAATTTATTTGAAAGTATCTCCATATTTGTGGTTTTGTAAGTTTAGATCTTCACCAATACACTAGTGAATATGGATAATTTAATCATAACTGCCCTTCCCTGAGCAGAGGCCAGGCAAAAATGCAAACATTTCCATTTCCAGTAGCTGTGCGAGACTTCAGAGTTTGATGTACTTTACTGGAAAAATTTCCAGTGAGAGTAATTCTCAAAATCACTCAGTACTGTGCTGACTATGCTTATCTTTGAATTAGTGGAAGAAAAAGTGGACCAATCCATACTACTTCAAAAGTTTATTCTAAGAGTTCACTAGGTGTTAAGCACTGATGAGTGGTCAAGGCTGCACTAAGAATTACGTCCACAGTTCTGAATTAAGTCACATGCATGACCTAATGATACCTTCAAAACAGTAATTAGCGATGAGGGGAGTGAAGATATTTATAGGTGTTCAAATAATGAATTCACATGTTGAAATAATGGAAATAAGTTCTGTAAAAAAAAAAAAAGTTAGCTTCAGGAAAAAAAAACATATGGACAAAAGAGTACCAAATAATCAGAAATGCTCAAAAGCAGGTCTGGGTCAACTGGGAATTTTTCTAGTCCTTACAGCAACAGTGAAGCCTTCCTGACTTTGACTCTTGATGAAATATCAACCAGTAAAACCTCTGTGAACTGATTAGAAAAAGAGAAATCAAATACAATCAGTGTAATTATTTTAATCCTTTAAAAAACCCTTGGTACTTCAACATGAGAGGGATTTGCATGTGAAAAGCAAGGATTTTATTTTTTGCAAGCTAGCATGTTAAAAAAAAATTACACCTCTGATTAGAATCATTTGATTAATGCTCTTTAATCCCCCCAAATGTTGTATTGTCATAACATTTCTGACCAGGTGACACAGAAGCATTTGGATGGAGGATGACTTGGGGCAAAGCTCCTTAACTTTGCTAGTCATTCTAGCATGAGATCTGTAAGCAACCAGATCTATTGGCACAGCCCAGCGTCACAGGTTAGTAGGTGTGCATCACATAGGGAATGTAGTGGCTATTAGAACCAGACAGCTAGATGATAGCCTTTTCTTGTCTGCTATGAAGCACAGTTCTGGCGAAGACAGAAATTTAGCTCATAGGGTTGAATTGGGGGGGGGAAGTCTTTTTTTTTTTTTCATTCATGGGAAGTTTTTTCTCCTCACATTTTACATCATCTTGAAGTTTACCAATCTCTCTACAGTTGAAGTGCCTAAGAAGTAGGAAAACCAGTATTATCAGACCAGGGGGATTTAGAGAATGGAGACTAATAATTTATAAGGCAGATGCATAATTAATAGAGATTAATACCTCCAGGCCGTGATTCAGATCTTACAGACTTTGAATAATTTTTCGCCCTTTCTTAACTGACCCCAGAAGAAAGTTAAGAGTACGCGTGCCTAGTCTGAACATATCAGTTCAAGTGAATTAAAGCTGAGCAGGATGAACATGGGTCCAAATACCCAGAATATGAAGTAGAAAAGTCTTTGAAAGCAGTGTGCTTTGTAACTACAGGTGCTTCTTAGCTGAGCTGTGAAACAATTTTTCTTTGTTTTCTGTGCTCTGCATGCCGTGTGTGGGGTTCGCTATTGTTCCCTCTGCACTGACCACTGCTACAAGGTAACATAGTCTAAAAAATAAAAGCAATCAAACAGCATTCTTTTGGGTATCTGAAGTTAAAACTCTTCTTGATTCATTGGAAACAGCTTAATATGTTTCTGTTTGGGAATATCTTGGAGAAAATTCTTTTGTTTTTGGACTACCACTGCAGACTGTATTATTTGCACATAAAATGTCCCTGGGCCTCTTCCTTCAGTTCTACACCACAACTGGCTTGAATCAGTGGGGTTACTTGAACAAGGACTTACTGTTGAGCCCTGAGACAGAATTAGTAGGACCTGAGTTCCTAGGCCACCTAGACCTCTTTTAGAAAAGACCGCCCTTTGTCTTTAGTTATGAGAGAGAGCTGATCATCTTCTATCCATAAGATTTTTTTTTTTGTCTAAAGAGACATGCCTATATAGGGCACACATCAGTCATGGCCTGAGGCTGGTGAGGAAGATAATTCTGTCTTCTTTTTGCTAGAGGAAAGAGTTACCAAAGAGCTGGTATAACTAGAGTCCCAGAGAAACAAGGGAACAAATAATCAAACACATTGTGTGTAAGCACCTTGAAGATAATAACCTGTTAAGTTACAACCAACATAAATTGTCAAACTAGCCCAGCATTTCCTCACACCAGAGTCCTCTGACATAGAAGGGAGAGCTCCCCCGGTTTTGTGTTGTTGCACGAAGATGGATCTCCACCTGGTTGGCAGTTCTGCAAAGAGCCTAGAAACTAGAAAGGACCCCAAACCGAGCATGTATTCTCAATGTTAAACTTCTGCCAAAAATATTTTTAAAAAAGCAAACACTGTATCAGGATGTATAAACATGAGTATTATATGTAAACCAGCTGCTCTGCTGAATACTGGCCTCAGCTGGAGCATTACTGCATCCAATTAGAGGCACTGTATTTCCAGAAGTTTGTGGACCAAAAGAAGGGGAGGGCAAAGCAGAGCAAAAAGATTGATCAGAAACCTAGAAAATGTGGCTTTAAAGAAAGAATTGGGGTGGTGGAGTACAAGGAACAGAAAACTGCGGGGTGACTGTAAGTCTTCAAGTATGTAAAAGGCTGCTGCAAAGGTGAGATTTACAAAATGTTCTCCAGGCATTATTTAGGACATTGATCCGTTGATCTTTAAGGTGAGAAATAGCATGCTAAAATGCAGCTAGGAAGATTTAGGTTAGACATGAGAAAAGATTTCCTATCAGTAAGGATAATTACATGGTAGAAGAGATTTCTGAGGGGAGCTAAGGAGTCTCAGTTGCTGGAAGTCTTTAAGAAAACATTAGACAAACATCTGCCAGGAATGGTTTAGGTATAGTTGATTCCGCCTTTAGACTAGTTGACCTCCCTACTAACTCTGGGATGCTGACTGTTTATCCTGAGTGATTTGTAAGATACTGGTTTAAAGGTGATAAGGTCAAACGTGGTGGATATATTGATTTCCCACTGTCACTGGCTAAGCTGGGTCCTGGTTGGGGAAATGATGAGCTAAATTTACCAGCAGTCAGAGAAGACAGTGGAAGAGGGCAGAGTCTGAGATGAGTACTAGCGGTAATTTCCTTTTCCTCTCTTGACCTCCGGTTTGAACTTAGCTGATGGACTTGCCATCTGTACCTGCTTCTTAAAGGAGCATGCTTTCACCCATGTGCTGTAAGAAATGGCATTTCCAAGTTCAGAACTGATCACTTCAAGTGGGAAAAAAAAGTATGGTAAGAAAGCACTTGATAAGTAAGAATGTAGCAGGGAAATAGCTGTTACATCCAAATTTCAGTAAGACAAACAGAGAGATAGAAAGTGGCAGTTCACTATCAAAGCAACTTAAGTTACAGCAAAAGGTCATTTGGACCTTGGTGGAAGTGGGAACAAATTGAATTTGGGATTTGCAGCCAAAGAGATGAAGCTGGCATCTTACCATCCAAATTATGACACATTGTACCATATGGTCAAACTGTATTTTTAAACTGCCCTCATCACCCGAATATAAGAACCCTCCAGTAATGCATTAAGTGGGGTGATTTATATCTGCCAGAGGGGTTTGTTCTTTTGATCATTCCTGTTCCTGAGGGGCACTGTATTGTTCTGGTTTAGGAGTTTTTTAAATGGTATGACTGATTAAAAAAATGTTCCCCAACACATGACTTTGATATTCATGTTTCATTCCCAGGAAATCTTTAGGATTTATCAGTCCAGCCGTGTGAAGCTAGTGAATTTTCACTTGGCCAGTTTTGTTATTTTATTTTGAATGATTCTGTGACTACACAGAGTCTATCTTAATTTCAAAAATCACAACTTTTGGGTCAGAAATGTGGAGAATCCTACTTTTAAACATTTCATGAGCACCAGTACTTACTAGATAATGTAATATCTAAACATGGGAAAAATATAAAAAAGGTAGGAAGATAGTTTTCCCTTTGGTAGAAACCTTTTTTTTTTTTTTTAAAATATATAAAGCTAGTGCATTTTTCCCCATTCATCTGTTAAACAATGTTAACGTTCTGTAGCTCACGGGTTGTCTTTTTACATGGCAGATAAATAGTTTCTGTAGAGCTATGCAAGCTGGCATCAGCTGAAATCTTTTAATATGTGATCAGAGAAGTTCAGTCATTTCTGGACTTCAAGTACTTTCTAGATGAAGGACTTCAAAATTGGGTCCAAACAGTCTTTAAAAAATGTGCGTTGCTCCTGGCTTCACATGGAGCTAATCTCTTGCCTAGTAACAATTATGTTCATTTAATTGCTGTTTACAGTAACAATTCCAGGAAATCTTTCATATCAGGTCTAAATATTAAGTACCAGGCATTGGGGAAAGTAAAATTTTGGCATATTTCTATCAATGCCCATGTGATTAATAATTTCTGGCATGTTTTATGTCCATCTCAAGATATTTACAAATACTGCTTATCACCCATCATTCAAACTTGACTTTTGTCAAAAGCAAACTGGCTGAATTAGCTACCTTTACCTTCTTTCCTTTTACTTCATACACACACACTGTACATCCTTTAAAGACCTTTTATTCTTTCTCAGGTTTTCCAAATTCATATGCTTGGATTCTGATGCTCCTGCTGGTTTAAAGAAGAAATGCAACACTAATAAATTATAATAAATTGTCAGTCTCAACGGGTCTGTGACCTTCAATCAGTAGGGGGTTATGTGCAACACTTCATTTCCCTTCTTTTAGCTCTGGCCATTTCCCTTGCTGTTAGGCAGTGTCCTTGATTTATGGGTGGGCCACCAGCAGGATATCTCACCTGCAAAAATAGTTCACACTGTGTTGTTTATTGTACTAAGTAGGCTTCATGCTGGCTGAGGGTTTTTACAAGGGAAAGGAGCTGCTGTCAGTCTTTCCATCATTTGAGCAAAGCTGGCTCCAAAGTTCTCTCAAATTTCTACATGAAGTCTAGGAACAAGAAGCCAGAGTGAGCTATTGGCCCTTCTTCGGTGTGTCAGTCTCTCTTGGCTTTTTTGACTAGAAGTTCAACAGAAGATGAGAACAAAACTAATGAAAAAGAGGGATAAAATTTTTTAAAAATTCCACTCTTAATTTAGAGCAAATATTTAACGCTGCCTGCATAATTTTAAATATCTGATTTTCCCCCATGTTAAATTATTACCTGCTGTGTGACACATTGCCATTTCTTGTGATTAAAACAAAAGGTTTTGATTTGCTGAAGGAAAAAATAAACCAATCTTAATTGTCCCAGTGCTGTAATTTTAGTGTAAATACAGGATGGGCACATTAGTTACATATTTAGCTTCCAAAACATGAACTAGGAGGCAAGAAAAGCAACCACTAAGCCAGTAGAGTTACCTGCATGTTATGTTTTTTCTGTCTTCATATTTATGAGATTTTCTATGACAATATTCCATGTTTCACCAAGACGACATTAGAGAAAGGAAGTAAAGACACTGGGAATATCTACTGATTTTGCATATATTTACATTGCCAAGTTCTGTAATAGGACTTCATATAAAGAGTGTCCACTGTGTCACTCCAAAATTGGTAAAAAGTTCCAGAGATTGTCAACACTTGTGGAGGGATGCTTGCTATTGATGGCAAATAAATCATCATATATAGTCCAGAAATACCCCTTTTCCACTCTGCTTGTCTTTAGCTGCTTTGTGCTGCTGTGGTGAGAAGTCACTGGGTGGCTATTGGTTGGCATGGTCAGTTTTGTTGTACCACTGAGGCTGGACTATTAAAACATTTTCCATATTTTGGAACCTTTATCAGCCACTTACTTGAACAAGACTGAATTCTTGGTTGAGCCAGTAGGAGACACACAACTGTGTAGTGCTTTCTGATCATTGACTCAAGTGCAGTTAGGATGTGGTGTCACGATGGCCCATTTTGTTGCTGTTCACTGTTTATTCATTTTTCTTACAAGTCTCCAGGTGTTTCCAGTCTCTTTGAAAAATCTTGCTGATACATTCCTGGTGCTGTGTTTGGTTCCACGTTGTTGAATCGAAAATTATTGTAGACTTTTTTTTTTGTATGGGCATTTTAGGTTTTTGAGATTGTTATTATGGTTCAAATGAACAAGTGGCACAACAGAGAAAAAAGAATTTATTCCCAGCCCATTGGCTGAGTTGTGGAGCATCTGAAAACATTGTATGTGAAAACATGCTGCTTATTTCATTAAGGTAGGATGAAGTGGCATATTAGCAAACATGCTGTGATGCAACCAGACACCATTTCTGAAGTTAAAGCACAAGTTAGAACTGCAAACCCTAAAGATCAAGAAGTTAGGATTACATATGTATGCTGTAGGTATTTTGAAGGAAATGAGTAACGATATCCTGCTTTGCTAGTTCGTAACGTTTTTGTATACCTCCTGATTGTCCTTCCTTTGCTAAAACACATACAATGTCTTCCACCTCGAGATTTTTCTGTGGGTCTTTGCAAAAAGATCTAGTCACTTACAAGCAGAACACATCTATCTATCAATCAATCAATCAATCAATCATCTACCTACTTACCATCCAACTTTGCTAAGGAGAAAGGAGTCTTCCCTTGAGTGTATTTAATGCTGCTTAAACACTGACATATTCACTACCTTATACAAAAATATTGTATTCATGAAAGAATATGGTTCTTTAAATACCACATAAAAATCTACATTTTTTCAGAAAAAAAAAAAGACATAAAGTAAAAAGTACTACCTCATATTTCTTTGTCCAGTTATTTGTTTTCACATGCATATATTTTTGATATGCTGAATTATAATACCATTTTTGGAAATCCAAGAAATGGAGCATGATACTTCCACAAAGTGATTAGCCTTTTCAGTTCCCCAGTATTAAGCGTGTGAGATCTTATAATTTATTCTGGAAAGAATACAGCCAGAAATGTGATTGTAGATTACTACAGAACAGTGGGTTTCAAACATTTTTCACCTGGAGACACCCCGAGAAAATGATGTGTCTGAATTCACCTTTTTTCAATGAGAAAAATGAAGTTGACTGATGTTAGTCAGTCTTCTTTTTAATTTCTTTTCTCATGCCTTAAAAGTAGTCAATAGACCACAGGGTCTTATTGTCACTTCTTTGGAAATATTTATTAGCCTAAGTAGATATCGTCTACTTGACAATTATTAAGATACAGTTGTCTCTGTTCCCAAACAAGCTTAAATAATAGTAATGTATGAATAGACAAGTAGCAACTGTCTGTGATACATTTTGTTGAATGTAAATTAAACATAAAGTGAAATAAATCTTTAAGGCTATGCCTTCTGGGTTAGCTGGGGTGAATAAACATGTCATGTGTTGCATAGACTTCAGTTTCAAGACTCAGACTCAAAATCAGGGCTTATTGTTTGTCAACAAGCAGTAATACATCTGCTGACCTGATCTTGAATTCTGAGGGGTTTTCTACTTCACAGAATCTCCTTGCAGCTCGGCCTGCTCAGCTCAGCCTAGGAGACATTGGTAGAAGCACATGGGTAGCTCTCCTGTTGCCTGCATGCATTACGCCTGGCTCTGCCATGTAATGGCTAGAGCTATGCTACTCTCATTTTTCTAAGTTGTTGATATGAATATACACAGCCAAAATATCCAAAGAATTTCATAGTCTTTAGAAAGAGTTGACTTTACTTGCCAAGATTAAGCATGATTTATGGTAATGTGTATTAAAACTTTGACTCCTTCCACATTGTGTTACTCTTCAGCAGGTCTGTGTGATATATGTGTGTTGAACAGTAAATATTGTTTAAACCACACCTCAGTTTCAAAGTCTGATGCATCTACACATCTCTGTTCATGACTGAAAGGATTAAACAAAAAAGGGTCTGTCTGGATATTCATGGAGATGGCAAAGTCAGTTTCTCTTGAATGACATTGGTGGCTGGTATTTAATTCCTTGAACACTGCCTTCTTCTGCCCTGTCTTGCAGAAATGTCATTCTTTTCTTCTGCCACTGTTGTCTCAGGTCCAAATAATCTATGTAGACCTGAGCATGTAAAGTGATTTTCCTTGTCCCTTCTATTGAGGAGACCATGCTTGTCTTAGAAACTTTCTAGAGGTTTCCATAGTATCAAGTGCAATCTTTTTGTATCCCTCTTCAAAGACACTTACCCAATGTCGGGCTTTAATGTATCTGTCCACCAGTCTTCCTAATATTGAAGATCAATTTATCCACTTCTGCTCATGATCATCTCCAAGGCTGATATCATGGCGCTCGTCACACAAGTTTTACTCCATATATAAATCTGCAAAGCTTCTAACCTGCTTTCATCCAAATCCCTTTCTGATGATCTCTGCAGGATGCTACAAGTAATCAGCCAGGGATGACAGACAGGCAGAATTGCAGTTGTGGATTGTTCATTTCCTTTTGAAAACAAATAGCTTTGTATGTCCTCTTTCTCTCTTGTCTCAAACCTGTAGGTTTTCCTGACATCAAGTAAAATGGGCTCACAATGCCTATTTTGAATTTGATTTATATGACATAAACAACAACAAAAATCACCTTAATCAACTGTTTAAACAAAATTAATATTAAGTTGTGGTTTGCTTTGCCTGTTGACTTCTTATATTTCAGTTCTTATAGTTGTTGTTCACTGTTAAAATGCAAACGTTTTTATCCCAGTGACAGTTATCTACCTTTGTCCGATGCCTGTTCACAAGGACAAGGAAAACTAATAAGATGGCATTGGCATAAATAAACTTGCCACCAAGATCCCTATGCTTCGCTTATTCTGAACGCCAGTGAGAGCAAGTGTCTGCTTGTGTAACTTCAAGAGCCATTTTCATGGTATGAAGAGAAGGAACACTAAGCAATCTGGTTAGTAATTAACACTTCACTTTCATCACCTCTGAAACTCAGTGGTTTTAATTCTTTGGAAATTTGACTGAAATTGTCTTCCTTAATGATAGTAATTTGTGCTGAATAGTCAGTTTTGTAAGAATGCTGTGTGGATTTTTTTTTTTTTTTTTTTAATTTTACTGTTAAAGATACTTGTCACTTTTGAGCTATGTATTCCAAAGTGTTTTGGAAAGGAAGTTAATATCATTACCCCTATTGAAAAGCATTTTCTTTTGGCTGTCTTTCCTCCAGGCCCCCTGAAGAATATTTGGCTCATAATGTTTAATATTTTACATAATATTTTACTGATTTTCCTCTTGGCACTGAAACAACAGAGTCAAGTAGGAAATCTGGAATATGTTCCACATTTTTCCCTTCTGTCTGTGATCAGTAAGCTGCAAGAGATGAAAGGGATTGTGACTTGAATGCTTCCTTTCTGTATTTTTTTTGAACCCTGAAAATAGTTCTGTATTCTTTTTCATTCATTCATTTTCGTGCTATCAGCATAAATAAAACTGATCAGAAAAAATGGCAATTGTCTTCCAAAAAATTGATCACTGTTTCAGTGATTTTTAAAAAATTGACACTGATTCACAGGAAAAAGCAAGATGAATATTTTCATAAAAGTGTAATAGGCATGATATTTTTGACAGTGTATAAATGTGAGCTGCATATCCTATGTACCATGATGTGTATCTTAGGACAGCAGTGTGTGGAGCCAAACTCTGTTTCTTCTTGATTTTTTCTTGAATTCTTCCCTCCTGTATTCAGATTTTATATATTACTGTGGCCAATTAAGTAAATCAACACAAAGTACACACACTGGCTGCATGCATTAGTGTCTATGTTAAAGTATGATCATCCTGTCCTCTTGTAACTATCAGCAAAAAATGACACAAACTTGAAGCATTATAATTTAAGCTTCATGTTGCATAGTTGTAGCTATATGGCAAGTAACAAACTGTGATCAGACAGCTGTGTGCATAAATCAGATAAATGACTAAATTTACAGAGACCTTATTAAATAAATATACAACATATATCATGAATTAGATGGAAGTGGTTTGGAAATTACTTTTTTACTTCAAGCAAAAATGCTTGCTTCAGAAATATAAAATACTCTGGAATTCAAATATATTACATACAAAAATTTCACAATATGACTGAAGCTTGGAGAAGGAACACTAAATGCACAACACATTTAGAATAAACTAAATAAATTTCATTACCTTTTTTATTTTTCACAGTGTATGATATTGAATTTTCTTGGTGTGGTTTTTTTCCCATTCCCTTTTCTTATTTGCATATGAAATAAAACAGGAAAAGGCAATTCAAATAGTTTTTCCATTGTCTTACAACTGAAACTGCAAGAGCTTGCTTATAATCCCCCCCCACACACACACTTTAGAATAAACATATCATTTCCCTAAAATTGCTCAGAGATAACACCATGTGTATCTGCAGCCTGCCTGGCAATGTGCCATCTCCAGCACAGCGCTGTGCAAAGGTCTGCATTGGTATTTGTCAGTCATTTCTTGGCGATTTATAACCGAGCTGAAGTCCTTCCTTCCCCCTCCCCCATTCCCACTACTGCAGGAATTTGTGATGAATAGGATGGAAAATCCACAGCATGCGTATTAGTTAACAGGAGGCTGTGACTACAGTTTAAATCTGAACAGAAATTGAGAGGCCTCAGAGGAATTAAAGGGGTTTTAATTCATTTAAACTGACCAGCCCTGGTTTAACTACTCTACAGTTGTGAGCCTTTATCATCTAGGATATCTGTTACACTCTACTAAGCATGAGAAAATATACATATTTTTTCTTCTTTACAGCAAAATGATTAGCCTCCTTATTCACCTACATGTCAGGCCCTTTTGAGTTACAAAACCTACAACTACATAATTCAGCTGAGGTTTAAAAGCAGAAAATATCTATAGAGAAACCATGGAAATGTTATTATGAAAGTACCGTGAAATATCCTGACTCTGCCTGACCAAAGAGCCAAAATTATTACATAGAGCGAGTCCCATAACACTTGGATGGAGTTCAGTCTCATACTGAGTGCTTCCCCTTAAGCCAAAGATGTTTTCAGTGGAAGACTGGCTGGATGTCTAGACTGTGGGGCAGGTGCATTTGGTGTTGCAGAGTGCCCTCCTTGTTCCTCAGGCGTTCAGCTCCAAGAAGGTGGTCGTTTACTTTGTGGCTCCTTCCCAGGGAAGAGGGACAGATGCTGTGTTTCTCTAGGTCTCCCTCTCAGCAAGAGGAAAAGTGTCAGGAGCAAAGGCTGGGACGCTCTCCTGACCCTCTGAGACCATGTCAGGATACTGAAGGAGACAAAACGTAGTTCGGTGAACCTACAACTAGACATATGTCTTCCATTATAGCTTATAAAGTTTAATCTAGAACCAAGTTAATAAAATCTACAAACCAACATGACTTAAGGCTTAAAAGGCTTTCTAGGCATTATATGTATTGTGACACAGATAATAAAGTTTGGCAAAGACAACAGACACAAAACACAAACGAGAAAACCCAAGACTAGCACCAACTACTTTTTCAAGGTCATGTTTTTTACAGCCCTGTGTGTGGATAATAGCCAGGTCATTTGCAGTCCTTCACCAGTCTGCTCTCAAATGCCTCAGTATAAATTGAAACAACAATGATTATGGGAAACCTTATGATGAAATATGCAAAACTCAAAGTACAGTCCTGCATATATTTGGCTAAGTGAATTTTAAACCCTTTTCATGGTTTAAAGAAATAAATTTGTAAGGGTATTTCCAGGTTTTGGCAAATCTCTTAGAGTCTCGCCTCTGGAAGATTAAGTCATTTAGTCTGTTATCACAACTGTAGTGTCACAGAGGACTGTTTCACTGCTTTCAGGAGCAAGATCTGACTACAAATATCAAACCGAATCAATACAGGCTGTCAGGATTCTGGGGTTCTGCATCAGTGATGGATGGCTCCTGACTGCTGGTATTCACAAGTGTATTTTTTCTTCAGGCTTGGCTGTTTTAGTTCTATATTCCCAAATGCTATGGGGTATTTTATATCCCCTTGCAGCTTGCAGCAAGTCAAATAAATATCTTGAATTGGAGGTTGACCAAGTTCCTTGATTATCCTACAGTGAGGAAAGGAGCTTTCAAGCTATGTAATCTATCTAACTAACGCATGTCTAAAGTACTTCTCACATTTAGTATTTCTCTTGAACTGGCAGTTGACCAACTTCCCTAAATGTGTCTTTGTATCATTAAAAAAAAAAAAAAGAAAAAAAAAAAGAGGACTTATCTTCATTATGTCTAAGGAATTTAAATATTATTATTTACTAAGTACTAAAAAAGCTGAAGATCTATTAAAAGCCCTAGTGCCAGAGCAGCTGCTGCTGGACGTACAATCTTAATGCACTTATGTCACTTCAGAGTACAGCTCTACCTCCACTTTTCATCATTGTGCTCAATTTGGCAAAGCTATCCATGCAAACTTTGCTAACAGCATAATATAAGTCTACAGGAACGTGGAAGATCTCTTCTCACTGGGAACACAGGGGTATGCCGTGGCAAATCTTTGACTGCAGTTTCTTCACTAGTGGTATTTGGTCTCCAGCGTGTGCAAAGCAACACAACAACTCACGGGCCAGTGTCTCCAACCCACTTACTACTCATTGCCACTAGTTTCAGTCATCAGTGAATGCTCACTTAACCAAAAATGCTGTGTATTCAACACACATCCATCTCTACTCACCTGTCCTCAGAATTTATTCTGTCCACGATGAGTCTGATACAGGAAGAGGATGAAGAAAATTACAGTAAAGCAAAGCCTTGTGAGTGAAATAGTATCTACAGCACTTTTGTAGTTCTGCACATCTAAATATGTGCAATAGCGTGTTTTCAGGCAGGAGGAATAGGATGATCAGTGAGGGCTACCGTCATCCTTGAGAACATCTTTTGTTTCTTCCATATGTAATATTTCATTGTGAATATAAGGAAGATCGTTCGGGCAAATTTATTAGCATACTTCTTAACAATGTCACACTTTATTTCAGACATAATAATAGACTACATATTATGTGTTTGCACCTGACCTTTATGGCTGATATTTATAGAAAAGATACATAATAGTATATAAGTCTGCTAGCATGGGTTTTCCCTAGAGCTTTACCTGCATAAAAAGCATAGTATGCAAAACAACCTAAACCAACAAGATTAATTTAAAAATAAGAGAACAGAAAGTCCTTTAACCACTTGCTAGGAATGCAATGTTAAGAAACAGTCTTACAGTATCATCTGTTAAAAAATATATTATCAGTGTTACAGTTGGATGAAAGGTATAAAAATATTTAAGAATAGCAGTAGTCTTTAAATGATTTAGCTTTGTTTGCTTTGTATTGTTGAATATTATTGTAAATGATCCTGTCAAATCTGTGGAGCAGAATGTTTCTAAACCAGTTAACTGCTTACTCCAATCTATAGGCTAGGTACTATCCGTTGTATTTCTGAAAACAGACATCATAAGAAAACTCTAAATTGCATATGAACATTCTGCTGCAAGATAATTGTCAAATTATGTGAATCCAACTGCAACTATTTGGACATTAGAAATGCAATAACAACTGTTTCATAGCAAAAGTTTGAAAGGGTCACAGCATTACTGCACTTCTGTGACTAATAATCACTCTTAGCTGGAGAGAAATTCCATTAAATCAGTGGTAAAATCATTGTAATAGAAAACACACATTTTCATTTGAATCAGTGTGAACATGATTAGTAGGCTCAAGTCAGTATTAGTTTATACTTACTTGCATGTCAAATCAGAGCATTACATAATTACTTGCTTATGCTCTTTTGTGCATGTTTGCCTACACAGACAGTAAATTTACTCTGCCTTCCCTTATAATAAATTCAACCTTGTTGTATTAAGTTCTCTGGGTAACAAAAATAGATCAGATTTATATCTATTCCCTCTACAAAGCAACACAAAAATTCCTAAAAATTCTTTCTTCTTGAAAACCAGGCACTGGTAATTTCTATCAGAACTTTTATGTGAAGTTGCTTATTTTTATTACAATTTTTACTGAAAAGTTTGGCTTTTATAGAAATGTTTCTTTTTAATTGAAAAAATAAATTACAGAGTCATAGAATCACAGAAGGGCTAAGTACCTTTGGAGTTGTCTAGTCCAAGCCCCCTGCTCAAAGCAGGGTCAATTACAGCAGGTTGCCCTGAGCTGTGTCCAGTTGGGTTTTTAATATTTTTCAGGATGGAGACTCCACAACCTCTCTGGGCAACCTGTGCCAGTGTTTGGTCACCTTTGCTGTAGAAAAGCTTATTCATGTTTACATGGAATTTCAGTTTGTGCTCATTGCCTCTTCTTCTGTCACTGGGCTACACTGGGAAGACTCTGGCTCTGTCTTTCTCATCTCCCACCTCCAGTCAGGTATTTGCACACATTGATCACATCCCCCCTGAGACTTCTGTTCTCCAGGCTGAACAACCCTATCTCTCTCAGGCTTTTCTTGTATGACATATGTTCCATCTCTTCATCATCTTTGTTGCCCTCCAGTAAGTTCATGGCTGTCTTGTACCGTGGAGCCCAGAACTAGATTCCCAGGTCCTCTGCAGAGCCGTTTTCCAGTTAGCCACCAGTGTTTAGTGGGGCACTGTGAGAAACAAAATGTTTTCATTGACTATTCAACCTGTAGCAGATTTGGAAATGTTATTCTGAGATGTCTTTCTGTCTAAATATATTGGTTAGAACTTACCGTGGACATAAATAAACTGCTATGGGCAACCTGAAAATGAAAATATATGAAAATGAACTTGAAAATAAATTAAAAGAACTGCTCAAGTAAACCATGTCTATAAAAAAATAACTATTGGTCTGATATATCTTCTTCACCTTTAACCTGTGAAAGTGATTTGAAGTGGGTTCGTGATGATAAAAAACCATTGGTGTAGCTCTACCCTTATTTTATTCTTTAGGCCAAAAAAATATTCATTTTCTAATAAGTTCTGATTAATAGCCAGAATTTGCATGTGGCAACTATTAGTAATGCTATGCCTAAGACTCAGAAATTGAGAGTTAGACTGATCTCGTCCATCTTTACAGGAGATTGGACACGTGCACCCCAGGTTCTCTTTATTATCATTGAAAGGAGATAGGCTGCAACTGTTTATTGCCCTCTTCAATAAAATAAATAAAATAAAAATTGAGATATCAACTTAAAAGTCTTGGAGTCAGTATTAGAAAATGACTAATTTATTTTCTGGCTTAAAGAAAGTAATATTTTTTTTCCTCAGATGTACATTTATATATTTGGTAATGTTCACTTTTAGGTAGACAGATCCCACTTTAACCATGGCAGTAAAATGTACACCCTTTAGGTGCATGTTTTCTTTATATCCTTCACAAATTGGAGACTCATAATGGCTAAAAGGAACAGCTATTCTGGCCCAGTGTGAGGGCAGTCTGATTTGTTGTGATTCCTGCAACAGGCTTCACTCACATCTGTAGCGTTTAAAGGACCGCTGACTGAAGAGTGTAGTAGCACCACAAGCTCTTATCCTTCCTGCTGAACTCAATCCTTTTTATTTTGGGCATGCTCAGAACAGACCTTAGAAACAAAAATCTAACCTTAGGTTTATTGGCACATAAACAGATTTACACCAAGGTCAGCAAAACTGGAAAGTTTGCTATTTAGCAAAGTAACTTTCATGTCAAAAGCTTGGATGCAAGGCAACTAGGTGCCTAAACGAGAGGGCAGAAAGGGGAAAGCAGATTCAGCCCATGCTCTTTGACACAGGTACTTAAATTCTGCCTTTGCTTTATCTGTCTTTGTTCCTCTCACTACATGAGCATTATGGTTTTTATCCTGATTGCACTCCTTCCAACTACTGAGATGAAGAACAAGTCACTGAACAAGGGCCATGTAATATGAACAGTGATACGTAGACTGTGTAGCCTGACTCTTGGCCCGATATTCTTTGAGGTGTTTGTTAAAAGCACAGGTTTCTCAGCTGAAAGCATGATTTGAGAGGTTAGATGTAGCAAAACACTGGACCCACGAACCTATTCTGCTTTTTGGCAGAAAAATGATAAATAGTCATTTTCCAATTAACTCAAAGTAGGAACAAAAAGACAACATATTTGAGAAACAGTAACAATAATAGGTCATAAAACAAGTACATCTTAAACTGGAAACTGGAAGAAAGTAGCAGTTCACAGAAGAGAGCTGTAAAGAGAGAAGACACACTGTACCACAAACTGGCAAGAAATTACCATAACATTGTTTGTAGGAAAAGCAAATGAACGAGAGGTATGTACAGACATAGGAGGCACGATCAAGCAGATTTAAAATGTCTTAAGAACCTACATGATGAAATATAAGGCAGGTGAGATGGAATAGGTCTGCCCATGCTCAGGTTCTGGAAGGGCAGTTCCATGAGTCTGGGGCCAACATTTTCTGCTCTGTGTCTTGCTGCAGGGATGTGCCGTAGGGCACTGAGACAGGAAGCATGGGCACTAAGGAAGAGTTTTTCTAAGGCAAAAAGCTCTGGCTCATGTTTGGACAATCATCTGCCCGTGGAATTTGGAATTATATCTGGCCGCAGATGTTCACAGAAATCTCCTGCAAAAAAGTGTCTGTCCAAAGCTTATTGAGGCCAGTGAAAGCTTTTCTGAACTTAACTTCTTGCCTAAAAACCTCCAGTCCCTACCTTAACTCATCCCAGTCTTGTCACCAGTAGCAGCCATATATAGTTCTCTGTGTATTTTCCCATGTTTCCTGCAATGCATGGATAATTTTTAAAACTTTTATTTACAAACCCATCACCTTGTCCTCATCCAAATGCTCTCCAAAGCACTGCTTCTCTTTAAACACACAGAAGTGAATTTAAGACTGAGAAAAGAAAACCCTCAAACCCAACATTGCTAGCCTTAGTGTTTTCTACTGGGTCCAGTCCCCCGTGTATCTCAGTCAGAGAGTAGAGGCAGGGAACATCTTTATTTGGGTACTGTATTAGGTAAGGATACTGTTAGTATTAAATAACTTATAGGCAATAATGTTAAGAGCTCACTTTTACATCCGTCCATCTCCTATATTGTATAATGTTGACAGCCTTCTTTTCAAAACGCAATGGTCTCCTGTAGTTTGTACATGGTTGGTTTTTTTGTTTTTTCTCCTGTTACAAAACAGTTATCCACTTCTTGGTTCTTGCTGAGCCTTAGTATGGTTTCTTTAATTCAAATCAAATGTGCATGCTGCATTTTTCAACACAATTAAAGACTAGCTCCTGATAGAAAAATAGCATTAGAATGAATTAATTGTCGGTACTAGTTCGATACCAGATACAAAGAATCTGTTTTTAATTAAGTGTCCCTCTGGTGAAAATGCTATGTTATAAAAATGACAACTCAGCATGCATACGAATACTGCATTATAACTTCGATGTCATGTTTGCATAGTTTACTGTTTTATGAAATGTATTGCTGTGCTCTGCCCTACTGGAATTGAATTAAATTATGAAACTCAAGCTGGCACAGAAATAATGGACTGAGAATGTATACGACATTAGATTCTTCCCACTCCTCCTAATAACAAATAAACCAAAATGTCATCTGGTTTCATTTTTTTGGAGGAAGTGGAGTGGTATAGAAAAGTCAGGAGGGGTGCTTTCATACTTTTTAATACTTGTATTGCAAGATGATGTAAAATTCTGAAATAACTTTTGCCTAGCTGCAGGAACACTCAGAGGAAAGTTCTTCAAACATAACGAACAAGATCTCTTTTGTTATGATTTTATTTTTAGAAAAAATTATACTGTGGAATTGTCAGTGCAGCTGTGACAGTATAATTCAGGACAGAAAACATAGGAAATATATCTCTCCTTCAAAACTGAGACTGAGCTCTTAAGATCAGTAAAGCCCCACGAGACTTTTCACAGCTGCAAGGCTTTAAGTTAGGCTGTCCCAGCAATTTCAAATGAGGAGGGTTTTTTGCTTACCTGCTGTCCTCCCTCACCTCTCCTAGCCAGCATGTTCTGCTTTTCCCTCCATCAGCCTCTGCACATGAAATGATTCTTGAGGTTCTCAACCTAGTTTTGGATGCTTGCTCTGATTTAGGCAAAGGAAGAAGATCTAATTGAAAACTGATTGTTTAATGTGTGACTACGTGATGTTTAATGGCCATTTCTGAGGTATTTAATAGTGAGTAAAGTATTTCACTTATCTGACGGCTTTTGGAACCTCGGTGTTTTGAAGTGTCTGGGAAATACCGAAATAAAAGTGCTTAATATGCATGAATATGCATGAATATTTTTCTATTTCATCCTAGAAAAAGCAGTTATAAGTTTCTTGGAAGCATTTAGGCTATATTTTAAGTGATGTAAAAGATAAGCAAGGTTGCATGTTAGATTTAAATTGCTTAGAAAAGCTGTATGACTTTTCAGAAATATTTATGTTGCTTCTAAATAAAACATTTCTTTTAATCATTGATCATTTTGTGGTTGACTAAAATGAATTTAACTTGCTAATCACCGGTGTAGGAAATTTATTAGAATAGGTGTAAGATAAAGCTGTCACGGATATTTTTTCCTTGCTTTTTCCCAGTTAAACACAGCATGTTTGATCAAATTGATTCTTTTTTTCTTGGGGAAGAAAAAACAACTGTGAAAGAATCACAGAGAGAAGAAATGCCCTTAGCATTCCCTTAGAAGGTTATCCCATATTTCCATCATCAGAATGAACACCTGCAGAACTTAGCGAGCAACTCGTGGATTGTTCCACAGCCATCCCAGGAAAAGTTGACCGTCTTCTGTTTCAGGTGAAAATCTGTGTCTCTAGTCCACACTCCATCCCATCAACACCTGGGAGGATGCCTATCAAAAAGAGAGAGTATCTAAAATGTACTACCTGACTTATAGAAAAATAAAAATATGGTCCCTACACACTTGTAGCATTCACAGGCTAATCTCACACACTGAGAGCATGCATGTAGAAGGGGGGAGGCAAAAAAGGATAAAAGAAAGCAACAGTAATAAGATTTGAGATCCTTAGTCACTGCTTTTTTTCTTAAAGTTGCAGAAGGAGCAGAAAATGAAGGGAGGCTTGAGTGGTCAAGTACCAATAGCTGGAGTTAGTGAAGTGAAATGAAAGAGTTTAAAGCTTACGGCAGAAGAAGATGATGAGAAAGTTATAACAGATGGGACTTAGGCTTCCAGACTATAACTATCTTAAAGTTCGTCATCCAGTCTAAAGCAGTTGTCCAGTCTCCATCTGTGGAGGTGCTAGGAGGCCTTGCATGACCCTCTCTGAGGCTGATGTATAAATAACTTTGATCAATATATTTATTATCTGTTGACTATAAAGGGAGTTGAGAAAACTGCCTTAGACAAAATACCTAACATTTCTATGGCTGTAGTTAGGTGAGAGGAATCCACTCAGTACGATGAACAAAATTTGAAAGGAAGAGGGGCATTGGAAAGATAGGAAAAAAAGCAGAGGAACGGAAAAGAAGGTAGAGTGAAGGAAGGTGATAGGAAAAGAAAAAAAAAAGAACAAACCAAGTATGAGACAGGACATATGAAAAATATAATCATTAGTCACATGAAAAACAAAAGAGGAAAGAACCTAGCTGATATCTCCACATATTAAGTTCAGAAGTTTACAGATTCAGGCTCTAAAAAGACCCAGATACATTCCCTGGCAGCTGACTTTTGCATTATGTTTATCAAGAATAGGTCTATGGAGAAGTGCCTGTAAGTATGCAGCTCCATCTTTGAGTCATTAAGTGCATTATCACCCAAGACTGTGGTGAAAAGCAATCTCTAGAAACATCCACTGATAGTAGAAACAAGGTAGGACTCATTGGCACTGTAAAGTGATAATTGTTTGGATGCCGCCAAACTATAGCAGCAGTTTATGTGCTACCATATTAGCCCATTATATCCTATGATAATTTGTGTCATGACATTGAAAAATCTCTTCAGAAGAATTTGGAGTTTGATACAGAGCATTTATGTGTGACTAGAAGTTTGGCAAGAAACAGAAGACCAGTGCATACAATAAAAATTTCATAGAGGTTTTCGATTCTAATGTGTGACACAACATAGGTGAGTGATACGTAATATGCACAGATCAGGCTTCTACTTGGATAAAGAAAATTAAAATTTGTGTTAACAGATTAAATGATCAAACAGCAAGTAAAGCACCTGATAGGAGCAATAAACAGAATCATTGGTTACTTAGATATTTTTCCTCTTGGAGGAAAGGTTCTATCTTTATCTAAATGTAAGCAACAAAATCTTTGTCAGCTGGTTAGTGTTCATTCAAGGAACAATGCCAAATCACTTTCACTTTTAATCCAAATAGTCAATCATTTCATAGAATCATAGAATCATTTAGGTTGGAAAAGACCCTAAGACCATTGAGTCCAATCATAAACCTAACACTGCCAAGTCCACCACTAAACCATGTCCCTAAGTGCCACATCTACACGGCTTTTAAATACCTCCAGGGATGGTGACTCCACCACTTCCCTGGGCAGCCTGTTCCAGTGCTTGACAACCCTTTCAGTGAAGATACAAAATTTTCAAGTCCATGATAAAGAAAACCCTTTACAGAGAAGATAATTCTGGCAAAATCATGTAGAGTCTGACTTAGCAGAGATCTAAATGTCTTTGGCTCCTGCATACAGTTAACCACGCTAAATTGCTAGTACACACCGTCACAACCACCCCTTGTGCCCTGTTGGTAGATTTCAAGAATCTCACTGGCAAAAGAATAGAATAGAATCATTAAGTTTGGAAAAGACCTTTAAGATCAAGATTTGCAAGTAACCACACCAAAGTTGAGGACAACCTAATTTAGACTGCTCATAACATATATGTGCTATTACTGTTCTTTCATGTTCTTTCATGAAGTCACAGTCTGACTTCCTAATTATTTTTGTCTCTTTTTTCATTGCAAATATCTATAAATAGGCTTGATAATAGAACTATAAAATGAACAAAACAGGCTCAGACCATGGTACTTTGAAGGTTATCTGCAGACTGTTCAGATTTTGCATGTTTTCTTTGTAGAGATTCTACTGCTTTTAGGATGCTATTTATTCCTGGGTTGCATTCTTCATTTTATAACTTTTTTTATATGAATAGCCGGTTGGCTCCTGAAGAGAAGAGTTGCTAAATCATAAATGAGGAAAGATTTTTTTGAAGTTTTAAATCCTGCTTGGTCACAAAGAGAGACAATAGTTGTTGCTAATGTGAAATGTTATTCAGAGAAGCAGGTCAACATTTCCTTACATATGGAAAAGGGTAACCAATGAGAAAGGAAATTAATCACTGAAAATCAAGGAGATATTAATGTCTTAGAATGACTGGAACAAAATTAAAAGGGTAAAAACTTTCAGGGTCACCATAGTAGCCTGGGTATTGTCTCATGCTGCTACAGTAGCTGATTTTCTGGCTTACTTATAAATTGAAGCAATTTTACAGATTGGGAGAAGATTCACCTTCCCTAATTTAGGTGTTAAAAGTTAGTTGTTTAAATTCAGGTGAGTCGCCCTAGGGACCATGTACAGTCAATGAGAGAAACAAGCAATTCATTTCATCTTAAACTGGTTGTATTAAGATAGACAATATGGATTGTTTTCTGAAGTTATGGGATTTCTTCTATTGACCATAAAGGAGACCAATGTGACTTGGACTACTGAAACGAGGAATCTTAGATTACAGAAGATGCATCCCAATCTGGGTATATTGCTACAAATCAGTTGGTATTTGAGTCTGTCAGCTTTATTTCCCTGTTTTGGTGGGAGGGAAAAAAGAACCTTGTAACAGAATTAAAAAATAATATTGTATTATTTTTACATTGCATGTTTAGAATTTTTATATATAACTTCAGAAGCAGAATATTTTTAAGACATTCCTTACATTCTGATAATTAACAAAAGATGGCAGAGTTAAGAAATGCAATAAATCTTTCAAAACTAGATTGAAGCTTGTTATTAGTCTTTGAATAATAGCAATTATTGTTGTTCTCTGAATGATACAATTAAACACAGTCTGTTTAGTTAAAGCTTGCTTAACAATCCTACCAGACAGAAAGGTACAAAATACCCATGGCTGCTAGATAAATAAGTCCTCTTCTGGGAAGTCTTGTATTGACCTAATGATCAGTGATGGTTTTAAGATCTCAAAGATAGGTTTGTATGTCCCAGCTACAATGTTGATAGTGTGGTGCTAGATATTCTTTTTACCTTGTAATATTTGACTCCTCTTAAAAAGATTCTTCTTAAGAATACCAGTGACAGTATTCTGTCCTTTAATTCCTGGTTGCATGAAAGTGCTTTTTGAAAACCAGGTATAAAGTCACAGATTATTGATTAGCAATGCCAACATATTTTGTATATTGTGTTTTAATTTTCTTCCTGTTTTTTAAAAAAGTGGCTTTCAGAAAAAGCTTTGATTTGCCTAAATGGAAGTCCAAATAAGTAAAGTATATGGTATTTCCACACATGTGAGCAATTTGATTTCTCTGTACAAAAATCTATAGCATCCAAATGAGCATGAAAATTCAGAAGCATCAACACTAATTCCTTTTATATCTGTGACATTATTTAAAGACAATAATCGTTGAAGAATTTGTGCAGATTTAAAGAAGCAAGATGTATTTTTGAAAAAGCGTTTGTGCTGTGCCAGGTTTTTCCCTATTTACTCTAGATTACAGAGGATGCAGCTGTCGTCTTCAGAAGGCGGAATGTAAGGAGTACTTTTTCAAAGCATGTTCTAATAGCATGATTTATTTTAGCCCCTGTTATTTGTTGACTACAAAGCTTGGATAACTTTTTAAGGATAACTTCTGAGTTTACAGGATAGCTTTTTAGGAAACAAGGTAACTTTTAAAAGAAAATAAATCCCAGTAGTGTCTTTAGATGAAACTAGTTCAATTAAAAGGAAAAGGTTAAAGAGTGGGCCTTGACACTTCTTCTACTGCAGGCAGTCAGAAATTATGCTATTGACTCTCTGGGTGCAGAATATGCCTTGCCGTACTTTTTGGATATTGACAAATTGTAATTATTCAGTCCTGTACAACTAACTGTGAGTTGCTTTAAGTTTTTATAAATAAACCTAGCAGTTACCTCTTTTTATTTTTACTTTAAGAACTGTATGGTGATCATACAATTTTTTTTTTATTCTGTATTTTTGCTTTTGTGGCTCTTCATATAGATCATTAAAATAAAAATTAATTATATTAGAAGTCACAATAACTTTCCAGACTCAAACATGAACATTTTTGGTTATTTTGTTCCTCTCATTTTATCATATTCCATTTATTTTATAATTCAAATCTAACCTGTTTTAATTATATGCATGCTGAATTTGTTGCTCACCATGTATGCATGGAACATCACTGTGCTGAACAAAATGACAATGGGATGATAATAAGTTCATGGTTGCATCTGTCACAGCAGTGAGTGGGAGAAGTGGAAAGTGCTGCAACTTCAACAAAGCATGACAAAAAACCAGTTTCCATGTATGGTTTTAGTGAAATTCTAGTCCCTAACTTCAAAATGTAGCAATGAATTTTAGTATACACACACACACAGAGCTTTCCATCATACTCTCTCTCCGGTTTCCCAGAATAACAGGGAAATAGAAGGGAAACATAATCTTTCTTTATTATTAGATCATCCTTCAAGAGGTAGGACAACCATCTATTCAGGGAGGCTGTGGTCTTCTTCCAGCATTTTGAAATCTCCATGCATTCATTGATATTTGAAACCACAGAGTTCTGCTCAATGCTGACAGCATGATATGAACCTATTCACCATCAAAGCTGGAGAAAACTTTCACAGGCTGCTGATAGCTTGCAAATTTACAGAATAATTGTGCCTGGGTTGAATCACCCAGTCCTTTCCACAGCCAGTGTGTTAAATTTCATGTCTTTGCTGGCAGCAAAGTTTTGTAATAGCAAACAAGACAAGAGCTGGAGATTGTGGAACAGAAAAAGTAACAGCAAGACAATGGTCCAGATTTCAGTGGCCCAACAATTAGTTTACGTAAAGCCATACTCTGAGATATGTGGGAAAGACGTTGTTAAGTGAATATGTACAAACTGTAAGTGGGAGGGAAAAAGGAACTGACATTTCAACTTTTTCTTGACTGGGTGAGGTATTAGTTTAGCTGCAACAGCATTAGTATGAGCAAACACATAGCCCTTTAATTTCAGTCACATATTTATTGATTAGTTTTTTCCTTACACCAAGGTAGCGTATCTTTTTATTTTTTTTAATATCTTGTTTTTTACTAAAACTCTTACCTGGATATCCACCGTCTGCACCTTTCACCATCTTGCTGTCAGGAATTGCTGACACAGGAGAAACATATCACAAGATCTGGCAACAGGTAAATAAACACAGCATAAACAATAGAATACAATGATATCGTGGTTCCATCATTAAATTAGAGAGATACCTGGGTTTTTCTTATCACTTATGGTAACAGCAGCAGTAAGTGATTTCACTGTAGCTTCCTGGGGCACTAGTTGTAGCCAATGACGGTGCTGAGCTAGAGCCTGTACAGACAAAGAACAGAAATGCAATGCCCACCTCAGAGCTCACTCTGGTTGTAAGGAAAGAGACAGCAGATGGATCGAGTCATACGGGGACCAGTGAGACAATCTGCAGCCTAAACAATGTCAAGTTTATTGTTAAGTTTCCTGTATGTATTGTGGTAAAAGAGAGTTCCTACGGATAATTTAAAACATGACTGCATGTGCAGGTGTTAACTTCAGAAGTTCTTCCTAAAATGATTTGATTTCAGCTGCCTGCTGCTTATTTTGCAATTGGTGCAGAATGACACAATGCAAATCTGTTTAATTTGAACAGACTTTATGAACACGTGGGAATTACTGGTAACAGCAAAATGAACCCTTCAGAAAAAAATAAATCTGTAATAAATACCTGAACAGAGAATCATACTTTGTAGTATAAATTAAAACAACAACAACAAAAAAAAAAAAAAAGGAAAAAAGCCTGTAATTAAAAGTAAATCCTGTTACTGACTCATATGAGGAGCCAGAAGTTTAGACTGTGCATCGAAACATGAATTGCTTATATAATTGAGGAGCACAAACTTGAGGCACTATTTTACTACACTAGAGCTTATCTGCATGTGATTTGTCGCACTAGTTGAGCTGTTGCTGTATTGTTCACTCAAGTTTCTTATTTCTTTCTCTGGGATTCTTTCAGAGAGTGAAGTGGGCAAGGGTAAAATGCCTTTGAAAAAAAGCAGTGCGGTTATTCTTGTAGCAAAGGCATTGGGTAGGTAATTACCATTGGCTATTGCCGATTTTGGCTAACTTTAAAGTTCACTTCGACATTGGTTTTACATCTGTCTCATCATAAAGTAATCTTTGAATGCTCGTGCAGATATATTGATTTCTTTCCAGGAAACTGACCCAGTCGGTTACAGTAAGAGGACGTTGTCTTTAATAATGAAGGAATAAACAAAACTGTTGGCTTGGAAGCATCAGGAAAAAGCAAGTACCCTTTTCAACAGCAATATGCCTTATTAAGGAAAGCTAAAGGTTTTTTACCCGGCAGATTAAAACACACTGGTTTTTTTCATTAATTTGCTGAAACTAAGCCTGCTGGATTTACTTCAGGTCATTCGTATCACGGCACTACCCTTAAACCAGACGTTACGCCACCACCAAACCCGTTTACTCACACCC